>NW_021703773.1:4681234-4780521 GCF_005190385.1 Monodon monoceros | reverse complement strand
CGGGGGGGGGGGGGGGGGGGGGGGGGGGGGGGGGGCACTGCTTGCGGGGCGGACCTGCGGCGGCAGAGGCCTGCATGACGTTGCTCCAGCCTGAGGCCCGCCGTGCGTTCTCCCGGGGAAGTTGTCCCTGGATCCCGGGAACCTGGCAGTGGCGGGCTGCACAGGCTCCGCGGAAGAGGGGTTTGGAGAGTGACCTGTGCTCGCACACAGGCCCCTTGGTGGCGGCAGCAGCAGCCTTAGCATCTCCCGCCCGTCTCTGGGGTCCGTGCTTTTAGCTGCGGCTCGCGCCCGTCTCTGGGGTTCGCGCTTTTAGCCGCGGCTCGCGCCCGTCTCTGGGGTTCGCGCTTTTAGCCGCGGCTCGCGCCCGTCTCTGGAGTTCCTTTAAGCAGCGCTCTTAAACCCCTCTCCTCGCGCACCAGGAAACAAAGAGGGAAGAAAAAGTCTCTTGCCTCTTCGGCAGGTGCAGACTTTTCCCGGGACTCCCTCCCGGCTAGCCGTGGTGCACTAACCCCTTCAGGCTATGTTCAAGCCGCCAACCCCAGTCCTCTCTCTGCGCTCCGTCCGAAACCGGAACCCGAGCCTCAGCTCGCAGCCCCGCCCTCCCTGGCGGGTGAGCAGACAAGCCTCTCGGGCTGGTGAGTGCCGGTTGGCACCGATCCTCTGTGCGGGAATCTCCCCGCTTTGCCCTCCGCACCCGTTGCTGTGCACTCCTCCGCGGTTCCGAAGCTCCCCCCTCCGCCTCCCGCAGTCTCCGCCCGCGAAGGGGCTTCCTAGTGTGTGGAAACTTTTCCTCCTTAACAGCTCCCTCCCACTGGTGCAGGTGCCGTCCCTATTCTTTTGTCTCTGTTTTTTCTTTTTTTCTTTTGCCCTACCCAGGTACGTGGGGAGTTTCTTGCCTTTTGGGAGGTCTGAGGTCTTCTGCCAGCCTTCAGTAGGTGTTCTGTAGGAGTTGTTCCACGTGTAGATGTATTTCTGGTGTATCTGTGGGGAGGAAGGTGATCTCCGCGTCTTACTCCTCTGCCATCTTCAAGGTCCCCCCCCACATTTTTTATTATTGTTGTCATATTTTATATCTTCATGTTTATCCCATTACTGATTATTGTAGTTATGTTTGATTTTACAGTTTTTTGTCTTTCAGTCTTCATGCTAGCTTATTTAAGTTGTTGATCCTCAGCCTTTACTGTATATTTGCCTTTACTAGTGGGATTTTTCCTTTCCTGTAGATTCTCACTTCTTATTACAGCCTTTCTTTTTCACTTAGAGAAGACCCTTTAACATTTCTCTTATGTTATATTTAATATTGATGAACTCTTTTAATTTTTGCTTGTTTAAGAAGTTCTTTATTTCTCCTCCAATTCTAAATGATAATTTTGCTCTGTAGAGTATCCTAGTTTGCAGGTTTTCCTCTTTAGGACTTTGAATATATCATGTCACTCCCTTTTGGCCCACAAGGTTTCCACAGAATAATCAGCTGATAGCCTTATGGGAGTCCCCTTGTGTATGACTCTACCTTTCTCTCTCTTTTTAAAATTAGTTATGTATTTTATACATATTAGTGTATATATATCAATCCCAATCTCCCAATTATCTTTCTCTTGCTGCCTTTCAAATTCTCCTTTTATCTTAACCTTTTGCCATTTTAATTATCATATATGTCTTGGTGTAATCTCTTTGGGTTCATCTTGTTTGGGGTCCTCTGTGTTTCCTGCTTCCGAATTTCTGTTTCTTTTTCAGGTTTGGGAACTTTTCAGCTATAATTTCCAACCCCCAGTCCCTGGCCATAATCCTTTTATAATTTCAGTTTGGGTTGTTGGTTCCCTGGCTCTTGAGATACTACTGCAAGAGTTAGTAACCTTCTCTGGAGAATTGCCTTTCAGTTATTGAGCTGCCTGGGAGTTACTCGACCCCATCCCCCAAGGTAACCCTTCAGCCAGTGCCTAATTGTTACATGGGTCTAAAAGCCCAGCTCCACTGTCTCAGGTGGGAAGGACTCTGAGGCACAATTTTTACTCTAGAGTTTCCCTGAAGTATCAGGCTAAGGCTAGAATTTACCTGAAATCATATTTTCTTTTTTTTTTTTTTGCAGTACGCGGGCCTCTCACTGTTGTGGCCTCTCCCGTTGCGGAGCACAGGCTCCGGATGCGCAGGCCCAGTGGCCAAGGCTCACGGGCCCAGCCGCTCCGCGGCATGCGGGATCCTCCCAGACTGGGGCACGAACCCATGTCCCCTGCATCGGCAGGCGGACTCTCAACCACTGTGCCACCAGGGAAGCCCTGAAATCATATTTTCTTTAGCTTTATCTTCCTCCCTATTTTGCTTCTCTTACTTCCTTGCAGGTTCCTCCAGAGAGTGCTCCCTAAATAAAGCACTGACAAAAGTATCCTCATTTCAGACGCTGCTTCTAGGAAACCTGACACTAACTGACTAGTCCATAGTTTTTATTAAGCAGAAAGATAAATTCTCAATGTAGGTCACTGTAAATTCAGATAAATCTACTTCTTCTGAGACCCCCAATGCTTAAAGGTCTACAGCGTTTCCAGACCTTTACTAAAATATGTTTTGTGAAGATGAGTGATATTTTTTTTCCTGGAATCCTATGATTTTTTTTGAAAATTAATTTTTATTGGAGTATAGTTGATTTAAAATGTGTTATTTTCTGCTGTACAGCAAAGTGAATCAGTTATACATATATCCTCTCTTTTTTAAGATTCTTTTCCCATATAGGTCATTACAGAGTATTGAGTAACATTCCCTGTGCTATACTGTAGGTTCTTATTAGTTATCTATTTTATATATAGTAGTTTGCATATGTCAATCCCAAACTCCCAATTTATCCCCCCCTTCCTCCTTGGTAACCATAAGTTTGTCTTCTATATTTGTGACTCTCTGTTCTGTAAATAAGTGCATTTGTACTATTTTTTTAGATTCCACATATAAGCAATATCATATGATATTTGTCTTTCAAATATTTGTCTGATTTACTTCACTCAGTATGACAATTTCTAGGTCCATCCATGTCACTGCAAATGACATTATTTCATTCTTTTTTATGGCTGAGTAATATTCCATTGTATATATGTACCACATCTTTATCCATTCATCCATTGATGGATATTTAGGTTGCTTCCATGTCCTGGCTATTGTAAATAGGGCTGCAACGAACATTGGGGTGCATGTATCTTTTTGAATTATGGTTTTCTCTGGATTTATGCCCAGGACTGGGATTGCTGGGTCATATGGTAGCTCTATGTTTAGTTTTTTAAGGAACCTCCATACTGTTCTCCATAGTGGCTGTACCAATTTACATTCCCACCAACAGTGTAGGAGGGTTCCCTTTTCTCCACACCCTCTCCAGCATTTATTGTTTGTAGATTTTTTGATGATGGCCATTCTGACTGGTGTGAGGTGATACCTCATTGTAGTTTTGATTTGCATTTCTCTAATAATTAGTGTTGTTGAGCATCTTTTCATGTGCCTCTTTGCCATCTGTATGTATTCTTTGGAGAAAGGTCTATTTAGATCTTCCACCCATTTTTTGATTGGGTCGTTTGTTGTTTTGATATAAAGCTGCATGAGCTGTTTGTATATTTTGGCAATTAATCCCTTTTTGGTTGCTTTGTTTGCAAATATTTTCTCCCATTCTGTGGGTTGTCTTTTTGTTTCATTTATGGTTTCCTTTGCTGTGCAAAAGCTTTTAAGTTTAATTAGGTCCCATTTAGTTTTTTTTGTTTTTATTTCCATTACTCTAGGAGGTGGATCAAAAAGATATTGCTGCGATTTATGTCAAAGAGTGTTCTGCCTCTATTTTCCTCTAAGAGTTTTATAGTGTCCGGTCTTACATTTAGGTCTTCAATCCATTTTGATTTTATTTTTGTGTATGGTGTGAGAGAATGTCCTAATTGCATTCTTTTACATGTAGCTGTCCAGTTTTCCCAGCACCACTTATTGAAGAGACTGTCTTTTCTCCATTGTCCACTGTGTCGTAGATTAGGTGACTACAGGTGCGTGGGTTTATCTCTGGACTTTCTATCCTGTTCCATTGAAGAGGAGTGATTTTGAAACCATGTGAGTGAGTGAACAGGAAAAGTGTCTTCTGAAAGTGTTGAAATTATTGTTAACACTTTACAAATAAAAGTTCCAGAAGGGATCAAATTTCTTAATCATTGAAAGTCTGTTATTAAAAATTAAAACACATATTTGCTGATATTATTCAATAAATTCTCTTATGGCCTCTATTGATCAACCCCTCTACATTCTTTAAAGATCTAGCTAATTTTATGTACATAGGCTGCAGAGAGAATGCGTGTCATGCTACCTCTCACAGTATAGTTAGAGGGAGTATATCTGGTATACTAATATCTTAATAATTATTATGTTTTCATTTTGAGAAAAATATTCATCCCAGAACTACTTTGGGGGACTTGCGCATCAGGTCCACTTTAGAAAGAGAGAAAAATTCTCCAGCATTTCTGTTCAGTTATTACATTCAGATCTCTAAGGGGAATTTTTTTTCACTCATGTAAATTTTACAGCTAGGACATGTTGCTGCTTCAGTATCAGTATCCTATGTTTGGTATTTCTGCCTTATATCTGGCATATACCTGTTTTGCTTCTTTCTTCAATTTATTTCTGGTTTTACTTAAAAAACCTTTAAAATTTTTGGAATGATTTAAATTTATGAAGAATTTGTGAAGATGCTACCTTGAGCTCCCATATATGTTCACTCAGTTTCCCCTAAATTTAATATCTTATATAACCATGTTGACACATTACATTTATCAAAACTAAAAAATTAACATTGATACCTTACTATTAACAAACTGTAGGATTTATTTGGATTTCACCAGTTTTTCCACTAATGTTCTTTTCCTGTTCCAGGATCTAATTCAGGATACTACATTGCTGTTAGTTGTTATGTCTCCCCAGTCTCCTTTGCTCTGTTTTTCTGTTTCATGACCTTGTCATTTTTAAAGAATATCAGTCAGATATTTTGTAGAACGTCCCTCAGTTTGGATTTCTCTGATGTTTTATCATGATTAGACTGAGGTTATGAGTTTTAGGGAAGATTACCGTAGAGGTAAAGTCCTCTTCTCATCATATCATAGCAGCAGGTACATGGTATCCTCTTGACTTCATAACACCAGTGATGTTAACCTTCCTGTTTCATTTTTGATCATTTACTAGACCTTTTAACAACTTGCCTTATTATTTTTTGATTTGTATTGTCTCCTTGTTGCTTCTTATTTTCACAGATCTGGAAAGGCTTATCTTTTTTTGTGTTGTGGTATTTGTGTCTTTTTGATTTTTATATGCTTTAACTAAGTTTTCTTTTTAATGATGTTCTAACTGTGGCTTTTCACATGTTCTTTTTTGCAAGATAAAATCTCATCACTTAGGTTCACTGACCAACTGATTTTGCAACTCATTGCCATCCATGTTTTAACCTGAGAATAATTGGGATGGAGTAAAAAAACTATGCCAAATTTTGTTCAAGGGTCTTCTGTTTAAAAATATAGGAAGCAGGCCGTACATTTCAGGAAAATGGTTAAAATAAATAATTTTTGTGCCTAATGGATTAAGTTAAGCTTCACTGATGTGTAGAGTACCTTATTATCCCAATGATGCTACCTGAGTAGGCATTACAGCATGGCACATCGCCTCTTCTTTTAGAAGAGTTTAAAATTCAGTCACATATAGATTTCTAGTGCTATACAACTCCTTAGATTGGGCTTGTTTTTGTGGATATAGTAAGAATGCATAATATAATAAATAAATATTATCATTTTTGATATATTATTGCATATTTTAAATCACACATAGTCTGAGACATTTTAAGCATTATATGGAGGGATTAGTTGATGTAAAATTGTTGTTTCACTTCTTCTATTACATTTGTCTTCACTCTCAGTTGTTCTGGATTCTCTAGGAACAGGTATCCTATATTATTCCAATAGATGAGAAACCGTATACCGTGCACCTTAGGCAAAGGTAATTTTTTATTCTTTACTTTTAGATTTAATTTTATTTATATGAATTTATTTACTTATAATAAAAATAGAGTGTTAAAAATAATGTACTTGTTATTAAAAATTTTAGTTGTCTCAGATGAACAGATCCTCTCCTGTGAATTAATTTTTTGGTCTTATTGCCTCATAGTCTTTTGTGAATAGGGGGGTTACGAACAGGAAAAATAGGGACTTGTCTCCTGAAGATTAATCTATATGATCTTAAGTTGGCAGAACCAGCAGGACCTGTATAATCAGGGCAGGATGTGATAAGAAAGAAGTAAGTCTGTAACTGTATCAGTTAGGGTTTGATCAGGGAGGCAGGCTCACCACCAGGAAAATGAAATAAGGGATTTAATATAGAAATTAGATCATACAGTGTTCTGGAAACTGGTGAGTAATTTATGGAAAATAGTACCAGCTATATACCATGCCTAAGAGAATTGTGAACATATTTTAAATAACTTTCTGTAGGGTTTAATTCTCTCTTGGAAACCCAGTAGAGAAAGGCTGGCTCGGAAGCAATTTGTAACTTTCAAGAAGTAGATTTCAGTTAAATTTTGGGTGTAGAACTAGACTACATGGTATTAAGGAGAGGTGAATTGTGAGAAACTGAAAGTATTAAGTGAAAATGACTTTTTCAGAAATGTTCAGCAGAGAAAAAAAGAAGAATATGAATGCTTTTTAAGGAAGAAAAAACAAAGTATTTTGGCTGAGAGGAAGTTTCTTAAAGAGAGAAGTGTAAACAAGTGATTCATTGTGTTGTTAGATGCCAAACAGTGGCATTGAGTAAAAGAAGTGTTAACCTACCTACTCCTTTAGACAGAAGGGAAGAATAGTAATTGACCACTCAAAGAACTTTTCAAGTGCATAAGAGGGAAAGAGAGAACTCATATTGTATTTGAGTATCTTATTGAAACTATAAGCAGTAGTAAGAAATAGAGGGACTGGAGCTTGGGAGATGGATAGAGCACGTATCTACTCTGTTTTTGGAAATCACCTGTATAATAATTAGGACACCATGACTATAGGAAGTCATAGGAAGCTATTGCAAGAAACTTATATGGGAAATAATGAGAAGTATAATTATGACCATGTAGGATTTATTTATTTATTTTTTAGACATAACTGAGGTGGCATAAAAAAAGATTAGGTAACAGATTGGACATAGTGGTAGCACAGATTTGGTGGGGCAGTGAAGGAGAAGGAGAGCACACCTGCGTCAGGGGATATCCAGGAGAAATGTCCAGTGGCAGTTTGATTGATAGATAGATAGATTGATTGATTGAAGTATAGCTGTCTTACAATATCATATTATTTTCAGGTGTACAATATAGTGATTCTATATTTTTATACATTACAAACCATATAATTACGTTATACTGACTGTATTCCCTGTGTTGTACATTGCATCCCTATGACTTACTTATTTTATAACTGGTAGTTCATACCTCTTAATCCCCTTCACTTATATATTAGAGGCCATTTATGACAAACCCACAGCTAACATCATACTCAATGATGAAAAGCTGAAAGCTTTTCCTCTAAGGCCAGGAATAAGACAAGGATGCCCCCTCTCACCACTTTTATTGAACACAGTATTGGAAGTCCTAACCATAGCAATTAAAAAGAAATAATATGCATCCACATTGGAAGGGGAGAACTAAAATGGTCACTATTTACAGATGGTAGGGTAACAGAAAACCCTACAGACTCCACCAAAAAGCTATTAGAACTAATAAATGAATTCAGTAAAGCTGCAGGATACAAAATTAATATACAGAAATCTGTTGCATTTCTATACACTAATAATGAAATATCAGAAAAAGAAATCAAGAAAACAATCCCATTTACGATTGCATCAAAAAGAAAAAATACCTGGGAATAAATTTAACGAAGGGAGATGAAAGACCTGTACTCTGAAAGCTGTAAGACATTGATAAAGAAATTGAAGAGAACACCAATAAATGGAAAGATATACCATGCTTATGCATTGGAAGAATTAATATTGTTAAAATGTCCATACCACTAACCAAGGCAATCTACAGATTCAGTCCAATCCCTATCAAAATACTCATGCATTTTTCACAGAAGTGGAACAAATAATCCTAAAATTTGTATGAAACCACAGAAGACCCCAAATAACCAGTTATATTTAGTTCAGGTCATGTGAGAGAGGTGTGGGTTTCAGAGCCATCTTTTTTATATAGGTACAAATGAGGCACCAGAAATGAACAAGATACAGAGGTGGGGGTGAATATTAATGATGAGAAGGAAAAACAACCAGAATTGAAGGCCATGGAAGCCTTTAAGTGAAGAAGTGAGGATCCAGATGAAGGGACTTATAAAAGTAGACAAAAAGATATGAGGGAAACCAGAGGTAAATGGTATGATTGAAGTTGAAGAGTAGATGTTTTAAAGAAGGGGAGTGTGGTCAATAGTGTGTTAGAGTAGCTTTACGTGACTCAAACTGCTTTTTGGATTTAACAACAAGCAGGTCATTAGTAATCTCTATGGCAACTGTTTTAATGGAGGATTCCCAGCAGAAGCTAGACTGGGTGGTCTAGTTACATTGCATTGGATTGAGGAGTGAGCACCAGGTGAGAAAGCATAAGTAAAATAGCATAATAAGGACAGGGAATGATACCAGAGAAGGTTGAACTTAGACTTGTAGTTTCAACACCTATGTTCTGGTTAGTATGACTTTTACAGAATACTCTTCCACTTCATTATAGTAATATATATTTAATAGTAAAATTGAGAGAGAATGAAAGAATAGGGAATTCCCTGGTGACACAGTGGTTAAGAAACCGCTTGCCAGTGCAGGGAACACAGGTTCGAGCCCTGGTCCGGGAAGATCCCACATACTGCGGAGCAACTAAGCCCGTGCACCACAACTACCTAGCCTGCACTCTAGAGCCCGTGAGCCACAACTACTGAGCCCTCATGCCACAACTACTGAAGCCCACACACTTAGAGCCCGTGCTCCGCAACAAGAGAAGCCACCACAATGAGAAGACCACGCGCCGCAACGAAGAGTAGCCCCCGTTCGCTGCAACTAGAGAAAGCCCATGCGTAGCAACGAAGACCCAACACAGCCAAAAAAAATAAATAAATGAAGAAAAATTTAAAAGAAACGAATGAAAGAATAGAAAACTCTCATAATCCTACACCCATTTCGTATCTTTGTAAATTTTAAAATGCTTTTCTCTTGTCTTGTAGTCTCTTATTTTTTAAAGGAGTATAAGATAGGAAAATTATTTTGAGTAAATGCTTATTGCTTTGAATAAAGATTACATACAGGTCAAAAGAAGACACTACCTTTGTCAGGGATTGGCAAACTTTTTCCCTAAAGGCCCAGATAGTAAATATTTTAGGCCCTGAGGATGATAATATCTTTGTCAAAATGACTCAACTCTGCTGTTGTAGCGTGAAAGCTGCCATAAACCATATATAAGTGAATGGGTATGGCTGTGTTCAAATAGAATTTTATTTACAAATGCAGAAGGTAGGTCAGATTTGGCTTGAGGGATTTAAGTTTGCTGACTACTGCTTTGCATGTTTCAAAAAGAATAACTTAAAATTCTCTCATTCTTTTTTTATATTCAGATTTTTTTTAGCAGAGAATTTCATGGTTTATTTGTATAATCAAGGATCTGTGAATTCTCATTCTTCAAATATTCAGGTAAGATTTAAATTTTATATTTCGAAGATTTTTAAAACCCTTTTTACATTGAATACTTTCCTGATACAGAAGACTGTATTCACAGGGGATGTATTTAAGTGATCCACTTATGCCTCATTTCACCCATTATTAGGCTTTCTTGAAGTCTTGGTAAATTAAAGACAAACTAGATTGACTTACCTTCTACTCTCCCTAGAACATAGGCACAATTAAATTAATTAGTTTATATTTTGTTGAATAAATGAATATACATTAAATAATAAAATGAATATACATTAAATAATAAAATGAATATACATTAAATAATAAAATGAATATACATTAAATAATAAAATGAATATACATTAAATAAAAACAAGTACAAATCTTACTGAACCTGAAATCATAGATTGAAATCCTTTCCTTCTTTTTTAGTCCCTGTCTCATCCATCAATGAATCATATTGACTCTACCTTTCAAATTATGTACTAAGAATCCACCCTCTTCCTCTGTCTCTATCTGCTGATACCACTGTAAACATCATATCTAGTTTGGATTATTGCTGTAACTTCCGGAATAACCTCCCTGCTTCCACACCTTGCTCACCTCCTCAGTTAGTTCCCAACACGACAACCAGATCAATCCTATTAAAACCTGGTCAGATCATATCACTTCTCTGTTCAGAAGCCTCCATGGGATGATTTATCGTTCACAAAGTGAAAACCAAAGTCATTTTAGTATCCTACAGGCTTTACACAGTCTGGTTCTCTTTACTTCTATGACCTCATTTCCAGTTATTCTCTACCTTGCTTATTCTGT
The DNA here is from genome assembly GCF_005190385.1 of Monodon monoceros. Lineage (NCBI taxonomy): Eukaryota > Metazoa > Chordata > Mammalia > Artiodactyla > Monodontidae > Monodon > Monodon monoceros. The sequence goes on along the minus strand of NW_021703773.1, from coordinate 4,770,033 downwards.
TCCAGTCGCCTGGGTTTCCTTGCTATTCTTCAAACATACCAGACATGTCCTCCTTTCAAGAAATTTTCACTTTCTATTTCTTCTGATCCAGGTGTTTGCTCTTTCCCAAGATACAATGTTTCTCTCCCTCATTTCCTTCAGGTCTTTGCTCAGAACCATCCTGTTAGTCCTTGACTAACCCCTATTTTAAATGGCACTCTTAACCTTATTACTCTCTTAACTTACCTGTTTTGTTTTTCTCCATAGTGGTTATCAATATATGATGTACCATATATTTTATCTATTTATTTTCTGTTTTTTCAGTGCAATATAATCTTCATTTCACCAGAGCTTTTGGTCTGTTTTATTCAATGATGCATCCCTAGTGCCTAGAAAAATGCCTGGCACATAGCATATAATAAAAATTTGTTGAATTATTGAAATATGTTACTTCACTTCTATTGGAAAGGACCATTACTTCCCTTTTATTGCTCCTTCCTTCTCCACATAGTTCTAACATAAAGGCATGTGTTAATAAGAAAACATACATTGATTTATACCAAAATTTATAGCACTATCTTGGAAATTATATAATTTTCCTATTTTGTCTGTGATGATGTTTGCTATGTCTCTGTGTTAATTGTACTGTGGTCAGAGACTGAACTTGGTGTGATTTCAGTCCTTTACAATTTGTTTTTGTGTTTCATGGCCCAGAATATGGTTTCATTTTGGTAAATGTTACATGTTCTTTAAAAAGAAAGTGTATTGGGCTTCCCTGGTGGCGCAGTGGTTGAGAGTCTGCCTGCCGATGCAGGGGACACGGGTTCGTGCCCCGGTCCGGGAGGATCCCACATGCCGCGGAGCGGCTGGGCCCGTGAGCCATGGCCGCTGAGCCTGCGCGTCCGGAGCCTGTGCTCCGCAACGGGAGAGGCCACAACAGTGAGAGGCCCGCGTACCGCAAAAAAAGAAAGTGTATTCAATGGAATATTACTTAACTATAAAAAAAGATGAAATAATGCCATTTGCAGCAACATAGATGGACCTAGAGATTATCATGTTAAGTGAAGTAAGACAAAGACTAATATCACATGATATCACTTACATGTGGAAACTAAAATAATTATCTAAATGAACTTATTTATAAAATGGAGATAGACTCACAGGCAGAAAACAAACTTATGGTTACCAGAAAGGATAGCGGCAGCTGGAGGGGGAGATAAATTGGGAGTTAGGGATTAACATATACACATGACTATGTATAAAATAGATAAACGACAGGGACCTACTGTACAACACACTATATTCAGTGTCTTGTGATAACCTATAATGGAAAAGGATCTGAAAAAGGATACATATATAGGTGTATGTATGTATAACTGAATCACTTTGATGTACACCTGAAGCTAACACACATTGTAAATTAACTACACTTCAATAAAAAAATCGTTAAAGAAAAGAACTCTGTGCAAAAAAAAGTATATTATATATAGTTTTTAAGTAGGGTTTTACCTATATTAGGTTAACATTCTGTTCAACTCTTCTACAGATTCGGAATGCTAGATTTATCAGTTACTGACAGAAATGTATGTGCTTAAAAATCTTTTAGTATGATTATGCATTTATTTTTATTCTTTCAGTTTTGGCTTTTTATAATTTGAAGCTATGTTATTAAATAAATACAAACTTGGAATATTTATATCTTCCTGGTGAATTGAAACTCATGTATCATTATGAAATGTCCCTCTTTATCTCTAGTAATGCTTCTTGCCTTAAAGTCTACATTTCCTGTATTAGTATCGCTTCAGAATCATCCATTTGGTTTGTGTTGGTGTGGTCTATCTTTTTCTAGCTCTTCAATCTTTTTGTGCCCTTAAATTTTAGATGTTTCTTTTTAGCAGAATATCAGAATTTAAAGGAAATCCATACTCACAATCTTTGTCTTTTAATTGATGACCTAAATTTATATATTGGAAAATAATTTTACCTAAAATATGGGATAAAACTTTGGAAGCAGGATGTAAAATAATAATCCCAAGTATTGATCTGAAAAGAGTAGTTAATATAGTGAAAGTGGCAAATATGGGGAGACTTTTTTTCTGAATGTCACTTTATTGATACTGATATAAACTGTATATAGCCTGTGAAAAATATTCAGAAAGTTCTATTAAGTATAAAAAGTTAAGAAATCATTAGAAAGTTTTGTCAACTCCTAGGTAACCACTTTATATTTTCCCCCCCAGACTCAGTGCTACTACCAAGGATATATTGAAGGATATCTGAATTCTGTTGTCACACTTAGCACGTGCTCTGGACTGAGGTTATGTATTTTTTTGTCGTTAATATGCAAACACCATGGTTATGATATTTGTCTGCAGAGAATTTGTTAGTTTATACTAAGTGTGGAGCTGGTAGAGGATTCCCATGTGGAGGTTATTCAGTGAATAATGATAATAATAATAATAATCTCTTCCTCTGAATATGTTTCTTCTCTGATTTCCCTTTACTTTCCCCACTGACCAGAGACATGTCTAACTTCTTGAAGGTTTAGATTTCCTGGTGTCTTTGCTCTGTATCTTGTTTCTTCTTTAGTACAGAAATGACAGTTGAACGTGTCTGACTATAGCAAGTTGGAAGAGCTAAGTTTTGGGTAGCTTATATTTTCAGCACATAGAGTATTTTTGATACCTACCATGTACCAGCTACTGGCCCAGTGTTTGGAGATGTAAAAATAAATAAACAAAGCATGCTGTTTCACAAAGGGAAATCATCTTCAGAGAGAGGAAGCACTTCTATATAAACAAATAAGTATTATTATGGTACTCATTTTTCTAGTAATATCACTATCTTAATCTCTCTAAGAACTGTAGGGTTTCCTCTTTAGTGCTTGGAGAGTTTTCCATTCTGTCAGGATATTCTTCACCTTCATTTTGTAGTGTAGGAGCCTTGTTTCCACAAACGAATTTTACTCAGTGCTTTTTACATGGAATTCTGAAATGTGTTTTTTAGAGAGTAGTCACTTGAACTGTTACCTGTATTCAAGAAAGAATACTTATAAAAGTTGTTTACTCTTTAAAATTTAGCTTTTAATTTCCTATTCGGACTAGGTACATAAACAAAATTCATAAATGCCTTCTTCTAATTACTGCTGAATTTTATTTTTATGAATAAAATTACTGATTATGTATCCTTTTTTTATGCAAGCAATGTAATCATTGCAGTGCAAAACAGAAAGAAATTTATACAGAGTTCTATTTGCTATTGCTTTCATTAAATTACTGGCGTCGGGGACGGGAGAATGACTTGATCACAGTAATGCTGTGTACTTGCTAGCAACTGATTACATAATTTGTGCTGCGTTTATAACTGTAAAGTACTTTAAATGGAAAGTTACTTTTTTGGATTGGGGAAGACCTTTTTTTATCTCTTCAGAGTCATCTCCAAAACATAAAGAGTTTGGGTCAAAATACTGAGCTCAAAAACATTCTGTATCTTTCTTCTCACTCTCCTCCTCCCCCTCCTTCTCCTCCTTCTTCTCCTCCTCCTCCTTTTTTTAGGAGTTCTGTCGGAGTTTTATGATATAGAATTAATTAAAAGCACTTAAATTTTTAACCTTAATTTTACAGAGGAATATTGCAGTTTGAAAATCTTTCTTATGGAATTGAGCCTCTGGAATCTGCAGTTGAATTTCAGCATCTTCTTTATAAATTAGGAAATGAAAACAATGAATTTGCAGTTCTTACTGAAAATAACCAAGACACAGAACAAAACCCAATGGACTATAATATTTTTATAAGTGAAAAAGTGAGTTATGTATGCTTTATTACTCTTTCAAGGCAGTTATTGCTTTTATTTACTTATTAATTTAATTTATTTTTTAACATCTTTATTGGAGTATAATTTTTTTACAATGGTGTGATAGTTTCTGCTGCATAACAAAGTGAATCAGCTGTATGTATACATATATCCCCATATCTCCTCCCTCTTGCGTCTCCCTCCCACACTCCATATCCCACCCCTCTAGTTGGTCACAAAGCACCGAGCTGATCTCCCTGTGCTATGTGGCTGCTTCCCACTAGCTATCTATTTTACATTAGGGAGTGTATATATGTCCGTGCCACTTTCTCACTTTGTCCCAGCTTACCCTTTCCCCTCCCCACATCCTCAAGTCCATTCTCTACATCTGCATCTTTATTCCTGTCCTGCCCTTAGGTTCTTCAGAACCTTTTTTTTTCTTTAGATTCCATATATATGTGTTAGCATACAGTATTTGTTTTTATCTTTCTGACTTACTTCACTTTGTATGACAGACTCTAAGTCCATCCACCTCACTACAAATAACTCAACTTCGTTTCTTTTTATGACTGAGTAATATTCCATTGTATATATGTGCCATATCTTCTTTATCCAGTAATCTGTTGATGGACACTTAGGTTGCCTCCATGTCCTGGCTATTGTAAATAGAGCTGCAATGAACATTGTGGTACATGAGTCTTTTTGAATTATGGTTTTCTCAGGGTATATGCCTAGTAGTGGGATTGCTGGTTCGTATGGTAGTTCTGTTTTTAGTTTTTAAAGGAACCTCTATAGTGTTCTCCATAGTGGCTGTATCAATTTACACTCCCACTAACAGTGCAAGAGGGTTCCCTTTTCTCCACACCCTCTCCAGCATTTATTGTTTGTAGATTTTTTGATGATGGCCATTCTGACTGGTGTTAGGTGATATACCTCACTGTAGTTTTGATTTGCGTTTCTCTAATGATCAGTGATGTTGAGCATCCTTTCATGTGTTTGTTGACAATCTGTATATCTTCTTTGGAGAAACGTCTGTTTAGGTCTTCTGCCCACTTTTGAATTGGGTTGTTTGTTTTTTTGATATTGAGCTGCATGAGCCGCTGGTAAATTTTGGAGATTAATCTTTGGCAGTTGCTTCATTTGCAAATATTTTCTCCCATTCTGAGGGTTCTCTTTTCATCTTGTTTATGGTTTGCTTTGCTGTGCAAAAGCTTTTAAGTTTCATTAGGTCCCATTTGTTTATTGTTGTTTTTATTTCCATTCCTCTAGGAGGTGGGTCAAAAAGGATCTTGCTGTGATTTATGTCATAGATTGTTCTGCCTATGTTTTCCTCTAAGAGTTTTATAGTGTCTGGCCTTGCATTTAGGTCTTTAATCAATTTTGAGTTTATTTTTGTGTATGGTGTTATGGAGAGTTCTAATGTCATTCTTTTACCTGGAGCTGTCCATTTTTCCCAGCACCACTTTTTTTTTTTTTTTTTGTGGTACGCGGGCCTCTCACTGTTGTGGCCTCTCCCGTTGCGGAGCACAGGCTCTGGACGCGCAGGCTCAGGGGCCATGGCGCGCAGGCTCAGGGGCCATGGCTCACAGGCCCAGCCGCTCCGCGGCATGTGGGATCCTCCTGGACCGGGGCACGAACCCGCGTCCCCTGCATCGGCAGGCGGACTCTCAACCACTGCGCCACCAGGGAAGCCCCCAGCACCACTTATTGAAGGGGCTGTCTTTTCTCCATTATATATTCTTGCCTCCTTTATCAAAAATAAGGTGACCATATGTGCGTGGGTTTATTTCTGGACTTTCTATCCTGTTTCATTGATCTGTATTTCTGTTTTTGTGCCAGTGCCATACTATCTTGATTACAGTAGCTTTGTAGTATAGTCTGAAGTCAGGGAGCATGATTCCTCCAGCTCCATTTTTCTTTCTCAAGACTACTTTGGCTATTTGGGGTCTTTTGTGTTTCCATACAAATTGTGAAGTTTTTAGTTCTAGTTCTGTGAAAAATGCCATTGGTAGTTTGATAGGGATTGCATTGAATCTGTAGATTACTTTGTATAGTATAGTCATTTTCACAGTGTTGATTCTTCCAATCCAAGAACATGGTATATCTCTCCATCTGTTGGTATCATCTTTAATTTCTTTCAACAGTCTCTTATAGTTTTCTGCATACAGGTCTTTTGTCTCCTTAGGTAGGTTTATTCCTAGATATTTTATTATTTTTGTTGCAATGCTAAATGGTAATGTTTCCTTAATTTGTCTTTCAGATTTTTCATCACCAGTGTATAGGAATGCAAGAGAATTCTGTGCATTAATTTTGTATCCTGCTACATTACCAAATTCATTGATCAGCTCTAGTAGTTTTCTGGTAGCATCTTTAGGATTCTCTACGTATAGTATCATGTCATCTGCAAACAGTGACAGCTTTACTTCTTCTTTTCCAACTTGGATTCCTTTTATTTCGTTTTCTTCTCTGATTGCTGTGGCTAAAACTTCCAAAACTATGTTGAATAATAGTGGTGAGAGTGGGCAACCTTGTCTTGTTCCTGATCTTAGAGGAAATGGTTTCAATTTTTCACCATTGAGAACGATGTTGGCTGTGGGTTTGTCATATATGGCCTTTACTATGTGGAGGTAAGTTCCCTGTATGCCTACTTTCTGGAGGGTTTTTATCATAAATGGGTGTTGAATTTTGTCAAAAGCTTTTTCTGTATCTATTGAGATGATTATATGGTTTGACTCCTTCAATTTGTTAATATGGTTTATCACATTGATTGATTTGTGTATATTGAAGTAGCCTTGCATTCCTGGGATAAACCCCACTTGATCATGGTATATGATCCTTTTAATGTTCTGTTGGATTCTGTTTGCTAGTATTTTGTTGAGGATTTTTGCATCTATGTTCCTCAGTGATATTGGCCTGTAGTTTTCTTTCTTTGTGACATCTTTGTCTGGTTTTGGTATCAGGGTGATGGTGGCCTCGTAGAATGAGTTTGGGAGTGTTCCTCCCTCTGCTATATTTTGGAAGAGTTTGAGAAGGATAGGTGTTAGCTCTTCTCTAAATGTTTGATAGAATTCACCTGTGAAGCTATCTAGTCCTGGGCTTTTGTTTGTTGGAAGATTTTTAATCACAGTCTCAATTTCAGTGCTTGTGATTGGTCTGTTTATATTTTCTATTTCTTCCTGGTTCAGTCTCAGAAGGTTGTGCTTTTTAAATATTCGTCCATTTTTTCCAGGTTGTCCATTTTATCGGCATATAGTTGCCTGTAGTAATCTTCATGATCCTTTGTATTTCTGCAGTGTCAGTTTTTACTTCTCCTTTTTCATTTCTAGTTCTATTGATTTGAGTCTTTCTCTTTTTTTCTTGATGAGTCTGGCCAATGGTTTATCAATTTTGTTTATCTTCTCAAAGAACCAGCTTTTAGTTTTATTGATCTTTGCTATCGTTTCCTTCATTTCTTTTTCATTTATTTCTGATCTGATCTTTATGATTTCTTTCCTTCTGCTAACTTTAGGTTTTTTTTGTTCTTCGTTCTCTAATTGATTTAGATGTAAGGTTAAGTCGTTTATTTGAGATGTTTCTTGTTTCTTGAGGTAGGATTGTATTGCTATAAAATTCCATCTTAGAACTGCTTTTGCTGCATTCCATAGGTTTTGGGTCATCGTGTCTTCATTGTCATTTGGTTCTAGGTATTTTTTGATTTCCTCAGTGATCTCTTGGTTATTTAGTAGTGTATTGTTTTAGCCTCCATCTGTTTGTATTTTTTTACAGATTTTTCCCTGTAATTGATATCTCATCTTATAGCATTGTGGTTGGAAAAGATAATTGATATGATTTCAATTTTCTTAAATTTCCCAAAGCTTGATTTGTGACCCAGGATATGATCTATCATGGAAAATGTTCCATGAGCACTTGAGAAGAAAGGGTATTCTGTTGTTTTTGGGTAGAATGTCCTATAAATATCAATTAAGTCCATCTTGTTTAATGTATCATTTAAAGCTTGTGTTTCCTTATTTATTTTCATTTTGGATGATCTGTCCATTGGTGAAAGTGGGGTGTTAAAGTCCCCTACTATGACTCTATTACTGTCTATTTCCCTTTTTATGGCTGTTAGCATTTGCCTTATGTATTGAGGTGGCAGCTTGCCAAGAACCATCTCTTCAATTGCTTCAAGTCCTGTTGGTCTCATAAATGCAAGCCCCCTAGCCACCAGAGCCAGGCATTGAAGGAGCATTCCCTAGGTGGTAGCTGCAGAAACTGGGGCACTTGTTTTAAAAACTAGGGCATCAATTGCATGTAAAATTCCCTTGCAGGAAAAACTGGATCTCTGGAGGGTAGCAGAGGGAGTTCTTGAAGATAGCACTCACCCTCTGAGGTGTCTGGAAAGCATGACACTTAGCCCATAGATGTGTGTTTAATTAGAAGTCTGCCTCTCAGGCTGCAGCCATGATGATTAGCTAATAGCCCTCTGTAACAGAAAGACTGAGGTCTTGGATCTTTTGCCTCTTGCTGGCTGGGGCCTGGTAGCTGTTTAAGAACTCTTTCTCTGTTAGCTACTGTCCTATGGGACCCACAAGTATAAGCCCCACTGGCTGCCAGAGCCAGGTGATGTAGAGGTATTCCTGGGTAGCTGCCATAAAAATTGGAGTGCCTAACAGGGGTATGAGCTCCTTTATGATCATTACAATCTCATGCGATTAGGAATGCAAGCTCCTTTGGCTTCCAGAGTCAGGCAGTCAAGTAATGTCCCCAGGGAGTCAGCTGCAACGATCGGTGCACCGGATGCATGTAAAAGCTCTCTTCTGGGAGATATATTGCTCTGGAGCATGGACAAGGGAAAGCACGAAGATGGTACCTGCAGGTCTTCATCACTGGATGTGGGTGCTAATTAGATGCCTGCCTCTCAGGCTGACACCTTAATATAAGCAAGGGAATTTCCTTTACTTTAAGTCTGGGCATGACTAGCTCCCTCTGAGCTGGGCCCTACAGAAGGTAAGTCCAAGTGCCTGGGCCCTTGTTGACCTGGTTGCCAGAATGACACAATCTTGTGAGTCTGGGGACTCAAGCCCCATTGGTTTCCAAAGTTCCATGTTTTGGGGGCTTGTCTCTCAGGTGCGGCTCCTAAAAGTTGTGGTACCCAATGTGAGGTTCAAACCCTTCACTCCTCAGACAGAAGCTCCAGGTTTAGAATTTTCTCCAGGTTGTGGGTCATAGCACTGAGGGTGGCATTTACGGTAAGAGTGTGTCTCAGTACATCCTACCTGATTCACCGTGCTTTTCTTCTCATTTTCCTGATGTATAGTTACCACTCAGCCAGACTTTAGGTTTTTTAAAAGAGGAAATTGTTCTGTATGTAGTTATAGACTCAATAGGTCTTTGGGAGGAGTTGATTTCAGGATCTTCATATTTTGCCATCTTGAACTGGAATTCACATTAAATTTTTCCAAGAAAACATGAAATAATAACGCTCACCAGAAAGATAAATATATAGCAAAGGGAGTGGATTAATCAGTTACAAAGCTACTATGAAGGTTAAAAGACGAAAGTAGTAAAACTAGTAATAGCTATGATTACAATAATTAGTTAAGGGGTACACAAGATAAAAGAGATAAAATATGACATAAAAACATAAAATGTGGCAGGGAGTAAAAATGTTGAGCTTTTTCAAAAAACTTAAGTTGTTGTCAACTTACAATAGACATATATAAGTTATTTGTAAGCTTCATGGCTTACAAATAGCAAAAACCTATAGTAAATACACAAACAATAAAAAGAAAGTAATATATTACTAAAGAAAGTCATCAAACCACAAAGGAAGAGAGCAAGAGAAGAAGAAACAAACAGCCAGTAAACAATAAAATGGCAATAATTACTTTTAAATTTTATTTGAGTTCTCTCATTTCTCTACCTATCAGTAATTACTTTAAATGTAAATTGACTGAGTTCTCCAGTCAACAGACATAGAGTGGCTATGTGGATTAAAAAAACAAGACCCATCTGTATGCTACCTACAAGAGACTTTTGATATAAGGACACACGGAGACTGAGAGTGAAGTGATGGAAAAAGATTTCCAAGCTAATGGAAACCAAAAGAAAGCTGGAGTAGCTATAATTATATCAGACAAAATAGGTGTAAAAAAAAAAAGATTGTAATAAGAGACATGGATGGGTGTCACATAACGATATAGGGGTCAATTTAACAAGAAGATATAACATTTGTAAGTATTTATGTACCCAACATAGGATAACCTAAATATATAAAGCAAATATTAACTGACCTAAAGGGAGAAATAGACAGCAATACAATAATAGTAGGGAATTTTAATATCCCACTTAAATCAATGGATAGATCATCCAGACAGAAAATCAATAAGGAAACATTGGCCTTAAATGACACATTGGAATGATGGACTTAACAGATATATACAGAATACTCCATGTAAAAGCAACAGAATACACATTCTTCTGAAGCTCTCATGGAACATTTTCCACGAGAGATCATGTTAGGCCACAAAACAATCTTAATAAATTTAAGAGGATTGATAACATATGAAGCATGTTTATTGACCACAGTGGTATGAAACTGGAAATTATTTACGTGAAGAAATCTGGATAATTCACAAATATGTGAAGTTTAAACAGTATGCTACTGAACAACAAATGGGCCAAAGAAAAATCAAAGGAGAAATTTTAAAAAATACCTTGAGACAAAAGAAATTGGAAATAGCATATACCAAAAATTTGTGGGATGCAGCAAAAGTAGTTCTATGATGGAAGTTCTTAGCGATAAATGGCCTACCTCAAGAAACAAGAAAAGTCACTAATAACCTAACTTTATACCTCAAGGAACTAGAAAAAGAACAAATGAAACCCAGGATTAGCAGAAGGGAGGACATAACAAATGTAGGGCAGAAATAAATGAAACAGCTTCCAAAAGGACAATAGAGAAGGTCAGTGAAGCTGAGAGCTGGTTCTTTGAAAAAATAAAATTGACAAACCTTTAGCTAGACTCACCCAGAGAAAAAGAGAAATCATAAAATAAAAAATGAAGGAGATGTTACAACTGATCCCACAGAAATATAGACTACTAGGAAGAATTATATGTTAACAAATTAGGCAACCTGGGGAAGGAAAACTTGGGAGTTTGGGGTTAACATATATACACAACAATATATGAAACAGATAACCAACAAGAACCTACTATATAGCACAGGGAACTATACTCAATATTTTGTAATAACCTATAAGGGAAAAGAATCTGAAAAGGAATACATATATATTATATGTCATATATATTAAATATATATATATATATGAATCACTTTGCTGTACACCTAAAAGTAACACAACATTGTCAATCAACTATACTTCAATTTAAAAAAATTAGGCAACCCAGAAGAAATGGATAAATTTCTAGAAACACCTAACCTACCAAGACTGAATTATGGTGAAATAGATAATCTGAATAGACCAATTACTGGTAAGCGGATTTAATCAGTAGTCAAAAATATGCTAACAGACAAAAGTCCAAGACCAGACTTATACAATTCACTGGTGAATTGTACCAAACATTTAAAGAATAATTAATACCAATCCTCAAACTCCTTTTCCAAAGAATAGATGAAGGGGGAACACTTCCAAATTCATTTTACAAGGCCAGCATACCCTGATACCAAACCCCAGACAAAGATACCACAAAAAAGAAAAGAAAAGAAAAGAAAATTACTGGCTAATATCCCTGATGACCATAGATGCAAAAATATTTAAAAAGATAATAGCAAACCAAATTCAACATTAAAACATTAAAAGGAAAAAAAACATTAAAGAATCATACACCATGCTGAAGTGGGGTTTATTGCAAGGATGAAAAAATGGTTCAACATCAGCAAATCAATCAATGTGATATACCACATTAACAAAATGAAGGATAAAAATCATGATCATCTAAATAGATGCAGAAAAAGCATTTGAAAACATTCAGCATCCATGTATAATAAAAACTCAACAAAGTGGATACAGAGGGAACATACTTCAACATAATAAAGACCATATATGACATGCCCACAGCTAACATTATACTCAACGGTGAAAAGCTGAAAGCATTTCCTCTAAGATCAGGAACATGTCAAGGATGCCTACTTTCGCCACTTTTATTCAACAAAGAATTGGAAGTTCTCACCACAGTAATTGGGTAATAAAACGAAATGACATGCATTCAAATTGAAAGGAAGAAGTAAAACTGTCACTACTTGCAGATGACATGATATTATATATAGAACATCCTAACTACTCCATAAAAAGCTTATGGAGTACACACACACACAAGATAAAAGCAAATGGTAACTATGTGAGAGTGGATATGTTAATTAGCTTGATTGTGGCAGTTATTTCACATTGTGTATGTATATCAAAGCATCAAGTCTTATAGCTTAAGTATATATATATATATATATTTCAACTATGACTCAGTAAAGGTGGAAAAATATTTTCAAAGTTCAGAATAAACAATTTGTGAAAGTTTTTAAATACTGCTATTCTTTCTTTCTAGCCAGAATCAGCTGTTCCAGATTTAATTCCTCTTTATCTAGAAATGCATATCGTGGTGGACAAAGTTTTGGTATGTGTTTTGCTTTTTCTTTGCTTTTGAATATTTGATATGAATGTATGATTATCCCTAACTAGAAAGGAACTGAAAGATTCCAATCTTCTTACTTCCATGTCACTCCTAGAGAACAGTGAAGATGTCTTCTATTTGAAGAATCAAATATTCAAAATTACATTAGTTCTATCAGAAATGTTTTATTTGAAATCTTTACATAACAAACCTGCATAACAAAATGATTTTTTTTTTTTTTTGCTGGTACTTCACATCTTTAGGTCCTCTCTCAATCCACAAAAATTTTTAATGGTAATTTTTTAAAGTGAAATTCTCTAAGCTTTAATTCTTGTTTTAGGGTACTTGAAGAGCAGCATGTAGTCTAGAGAATCTTTTTCCCTATAAGATATTTATTGGCACAGCAATGATGATAGCATAACTACTTATGATAACTGCTTACATTAAAATGTCAAGATTTTTTTAGTGGTTTTTAATGGTGCAACTGTTTGAGTCTGTTGACTCAAGTCTGATTGAGTCTAGTCTAAAGGCACCTCTAGATTCCTTATTCCCATAAACAATTTGAGGATCTCTGAACTTCAGACCCTTGAGGTGATAACTCAGTTTGTACTCAATTGGGTGTGGTTTTATTTCTCCTATATTTCAAAGATTTCAGAAAACAGGGATAAAGTATACTTTCCAGGTTTTGTTTTGAAGATAAGTATTTGATTGTCACGTCTATGGAATACTACAGAGAATGTGAATTTCCCTTTCTATTCATAGGATTGTAGAGCTTGTCAGGAAGCCAGAGTTGAGGGTCAGAGACAGGAGATATTTGGAGAAGGATATTAAAATACTTGACTTATTAGAGTATTAGGGAAAAGGGCAAAGGGAACATTTAAGAGAAAGTTGAGATATTTCTAGTAAAGATGACTAGATTTCCAGGGAATATTTGGGTTTATGAAAATTATTTTGTTTCAGGATTACGTTACAGATTTTGAGAGTTGTTTTAAAAGCTTCTTGTCCAAACTGCCAGGTTTGTCAGCCATATAATGCTCATTAAACATCTCTTTTTTATGTTCTTACAAATATTTATGTTTATGTATTCTTTAATAAAACAAACATTGAGCCAGTATGACATCTGTGTTACTAGATATTGGGCATATAAAGAAGAATAGTGATGTCTTCAATCACTTCACAAATTTTAAATCCACAGTTGTAGCCTAGTGAATTCAGTGCCAGATTGAGGGAAGATTATGGTACTATGAAAACACAGTGCATTAATAGAGAAAGACATGGAGACACACAGCTGTAACCTGAGGTATTGTAAGAGCATGTAAGTAGGTGTTTTAACATGTAGGTTTTATTATTATTCAGGTATGCTGATGCCAACAGATCAGGAGATGATTACTATTGGAAAGTTAGTTTGTTATTCACAGTTCCCAGGAGGAAAGGGCATACCACATCATGCCACATGGAGAAGCACCAGAGTAGGTCAGGAGACAGAGGGAGCAATAGGAAAACACGGCAGGAGCCTTTATTGTGATTTCTGTGGGAAGGAACAGCAAAACAAGGTAAACAGGTTTAGCATTGGCTAACTTGAAAATTTGCAGTGGGTTCGGGAGAATAGAGGTTGTTTCACAATTTTTGGTACCTTGCCCTTGGATGATTAGGGCAGGGGAATTGGAGTGTGAGAACCTGGTAAAGGAGATGGTTGCAGGCTGGGCTCTGCCTTGGTTGGTTTGGGCAATGGGGGGAGGATGGGGCCAGGGAAGACTCAGTGCGAAACCTTTCTTTGCAAGGGTGCATAAATATGAGAGATTGTTCTTTTCAGATCATTTTAAGAAGTTTAGTATGATTAATATACAGTGTTGAAGAAGGGAAAGGGAAAGAGATGAATTGAAGAATTGACATGATATTTGGATTTTATCCTAAAGGTAATAGAGAGTCAATGAAAGATTTTAAGCAGGGTAATGATGTGTTCATATTTACATTTAGAATCATTTCTGCAATAGCATAGGGACAGGAATGCTGGTGTAAAAATTGGAGTAAGATAAAGCATTTAAGAGACTATTCCAGTAATCAAGGTGAAGTTTTACAAATTGTGTTAGGAATAGACAGGAAAGGACAATTTTAAATGTTACTAATGAGGGTGAATTAGAAGAACTTGTAAATTGATTTGATTTATTCATTCATTTAATAATATATTAAGCATCACCTAGATGCCAGTTACTGTTCTATTTATTGAGGATAGAGCAGTGAACAAAACAGAACAAGTTTTGCTGTCACAGAACATATAGTATAATGAATGTGGGAGGTCATAAATGATAGTAGCATTCACTAAAGAAGTGGAAATCTAAGTGGGAGCATATTTTTGAGGGAGGATAATGAGTGTAGTTTTGGATATGTTTAACTTGAGGGTCCTGTGTAATATCCAAGGGATAATGTACTTTAGAGAGTTTTTTTATAGATAAGGAATTTAACATTGACACATTCTTCAGAGCTGATTCAGATTTCAGCCATTATATATACACTCATTTGTGTGTATGTATGTGTGTGTGGTTTTATGTGGTAGTATCACATATGTAGCCATTCATAACTACCACCGCCACGACGAATACACTGAACAAATACCATCACAAGACTCTCTGTGTTATCCCTTTGGAGTCACGCACATCTCTCCCCACTTCCTTACTTCTCGACCTCTGGTAATCACTCATCTATTCTCCATCTGTGATTTCAGGAATATTGCATAAACGTTATCATATAGTATGTATCCTTTTGAGATTTGTTTATACTTAGCATAATTTTCATGAGGTTTACCCAGGCTGTTTCATATATCAACAGTTCAGTTACTTTTTATTACTGAATCGTATTCCGTGTTATGAATGTACCACAGTTTGTTTAACCTTTTAACCATTGAATGACATAGGAGTTGTTTCCACTCATGTATGGGTTTTTCTGAGCATCAGTTTTTACTTCTTTAAGATAAATGTCCAGGAGTGCAACTTCTAGGTCCATTATTTGTTTTGAAAGAAGTTGCCAAGCTATCTTTCAGAGTGGCTATACAATGTTACATACTAGCATGTGTGAGTGATCCAATTTATATTCCTATTTTAATTGTTACTGTCTTATTTTGAAGTGTTCTAACCCCAAAGCAGCCTCAACCTGAGAGAGTAGATGGAGAGTAAATCCCAAACATATTACATAACAAATGATATTTAAATGTTAAATTCTGTTTTTCAGTATGATTACCTGGGCTCTGATAGCATGATGGTAACAAATAAAGTCATCGAAATTATTGGCCTTGTAAATTCGGTAAGTATTTTCCTTTTCATACTAGTTAGGAAAATTCATACTAGTTTTGAAATTATAATTTGCATTGACTTGACATGGCATTTCTTTTTTTAAAAAATTTATTTATTTTATTTATTTATTTTTGGCTGCATTGGGTCTTTGTTGCTGTGCGCGGGCTTTCTCTAGTTGTGGTGAGTGGGGGCTACTCTTCGTTGCGGTGCGCGGGCTTCTCATTGCAGTGGCTTCTCTTGTTGCAGAGCATGGGCTCTAGGCGCGCAGGCTTCAGTAGTTGTGGCGCATGGACTGAGTTGCTCCGCGGCTGACGTGGCATTTCTGAATAAAGTTATCCATATAAATTGAGGGTGGATTTGTCAAAAGATTGAATTAATTTCTTGGTTATTATAAAATAACATAAAAATTATTTTTTTCATGTATTTATCTCTTCTGTTTTTAGATGTTTGCGCCATTTAAAATTACTATTGTGCTGTCATCTTTGGAATTGTGGTCAGATAAAAATAAGATCTCTACTGTTGGTGAGGCAGATGAATTATTGCATACGTTTTTAGAATGGAAAAAGTCTTATCTTACCCTAAGACCTCATGATATTGCATATCTATTCATGTAAGTATAATGTTTCAGTCTTCTTAGAAATCAAAGATTTGTGATATTGATGTAGCTTAAATTAGGGAATTGTTGTTCATTTCTGACTATTCATACTTTGATTATCACGCACTCAGTCAGACCTCATGCTCTCTTTCTGGTTGTCAGACAATAAAAGAAGATTGCTAAAATTTATTTCTGTGCTTATCAACATTTACTGTTGAGGAGATTGATATTTCAGGAAGTTAAACCAACTAAGGACTCTTGATGGTGTGTCTAGGTTTTGAATCCACAGTTTGTAACTCCAGAGCCCATAATCTAAATCATTACATAAAGAGATGGGATTTATCTTGTGAAGATTATATCTTTGTTATGAGTTTTGATCAAAGCCTTGGTAAAGTAGGTTAAAATATTTTATCCTACTGAATTTTCTGCATTATTTTTAAATGTTAGTTTTCCATCAATTATAACTGTATACTTATAATTTTATTCATATAAAATTTACCAGCAATTATGATCAGCATGTCTTTCAATAAATCTGCATATACATATTTTTAAGTTGGCATGATAACATCAATATTTCCAGTTTATAATAGGGTCTAAAAATTGTGTGTAGTTTATTTAACTAGTTCTTTAATAATTGGTACTTGGCTTGATTCCAATATTTTATTATTTTAAAAAATCCTACAGTGAAAAAAACCTTACGTGTGTCATTTATATATGTGCATGTGTATCTACAAGGCAGATTCCCAGGAGTGATATTTCTAGGTAGTATAATTCTAATTTTGATAGCTAATACCAGATTTTGGCACTGATTTTAGTGCTTTGCACACTTATCAATAACGTATGAGAAGGGTCTTTTTCCCCACAGTCTAGCCAACAAAGTGTATGGTCAAGTTTTTCTTCACCTTTGGTACCTGAGAAATGGTATCTTTGGTATAGTTTTAATTTTCATTTCTTTTTCATGAGCCTGATGGTAGATAGCTAGATATCTAGATAGATAGGGATAGATGCATTTAGATATCAATTTCAACACAGATATAGATAAAAAGATCAGTTTCTTTGCATTACAATGAGAAGTAGTTTTCTTTCTTAATTTGTCTTTTGGCTTGGCTTCTTGTGTGTGTGTATTTTTTAACTGCCATACAAAATACTTTTATTTTTAAGGCAGGATTCATCAGGCTTTTATTTGATGGTTTCTAGAGTTTGAGTCAGAATTAGAAAGGCCTTCCCACTTCATGGGTATGAGGGAAGTTTTAAATTTATTTTCCATGGAAATTTTAGAATCAACCTGTCTAGCTCCTATTTTTTAAGACTATGTTAAATTTATAAATTGAGCTATAGAGAACTGTTTAGTCTTCAGATCTCACATTTTGTCTTGCCAGTTTTTGGTCATTCAGAAGTTAATTTCTCATAGGTTTTATACATTTATTGATAACTTTTCTTAGGTATATTGTCTTTCTGGTTGCTGTTGTAAATATGTCTTCTATCTGCTAACTATATATTGTTTTTGTTTGTAAAATTACCTTAGTTTCATATTGATTTTATATCCTATTACCTTACTAAATTTCTTTGTTTTTAATCATTCTTAAGTCTATTACATTGGTTTTTTCACTCATATAATTATACCATCTGCAAATACAGGTAGTTTTATCTCTTTCTATTTAATTTTATATTTTCAGTTTCTTTCTCTGTTCTTATTGCTTTGGCTAGTCTAATACAGTTTTAACTAGTAGTAGTAATAATGGTAACATGGGTCATGTCTTTTTTCTTCTTTACTTTAGGGAATGTTACCTCATTGAGTAATACTTTTTAGCTTTGGGGGCTAAAATGTAGGTTTGGCTCTGTGTGTGTGCACAGGCATGTTTTAGAATTTGAATAATAGTAGGGCAATATTCATAGATTCATACTATACCAACAATTTGAAAAATAATCTTTCAGGGACTTCCTTGGCAGTACAGTGATTAATATTTCTCCTTCCAGTGCAGGGGTTGTGGGTTTGATCCCTGGTCGGGGAGCTAAGATCCCACATGCCTCAGGGCCAAAACACCAAAACATAAAACAGAAGCAATATTTTAACGAATTCAATAAAGACTTTAAAAATGGTCCACATCAAAAAATCTTAAAAAAAAGAAAGAAAAATAATCTTTCAGCTTTTATAGGGATGACATAAGATATTCTTATTGGCATTCAACAGAAATAATTATAGTGATATATTTCCTAATCTTGAACCATCTTGCATTCCTAGAATAAATCTCAATTTTGACATGATGTATTATCCTTTTAATAGGATGTTGAAATTTGATACAGTAATAAGTGAAATTGGTGAGAGAATTTATCCCATTAGAAATGTAGAAATTATGGTACAGTCAGACTCCTTGAACTTGAGTAATACCCCTTCTTGATCCCTTGATGTTATTTTAATGCATCAACATACTTTGCATATGAGTAATGTCCTAGAATAAATACTATAAAATTATGATAAATAACAGTAATTATCTATTATTTTCTGGTCTTTGTACTCCAGAAATTTGTACTCCAGAAATTTATAATCTGGTTTAGGCCCTACAGTAGGAACAATGAACATAGCAAGCTTAATTTTTTAACCTTTTACAATCTGTCCTTTTTTCAACAATTGTTTATTGAGATAATATTGCATAGTGATTCAAATTTAAACTCTGGAGGCCAACTGCCTGCATTTAACTTCAGCCCTGTCACCTAGGGCAATTGATGCTCTCTGCCTCAGTTTCCCTCTATTTGCTTTTATTAGTTTTATTCTTTTACAGCTTTATTGAGGTATAATTGACAAATAAAAGTTATACATATTTAAGGAGTACAATGTGATATTTGATATATGTATACATTGTGAAATCATAAGCTAATTAACATATACACCACCTCACATAGTTAACATTCTTTGGTGTGCGGCGAGAAATCTTAAGATCTTCTCTAGCAAATTCACATAGACAATGCAGTATTATTAACTATAATCATCATGCTGTACCTTAGACCTCCAGGACTTATTCAGCCTACATAATTGAAACTGTACCTTTGACCATCTCCCCATTTCCTCCATCTCCCAACCCCTGGCAACCACTATTCAACTCGCTGCTTTTATGATTGGATTATTTTAGATTCCACACATAAGTGTGATCATACAGTACTTGCCTTTTTATGTCTGGCTTATTTCGCTTAGCATAATGTCCTTCAGTTTTATCCATGTTGTAAATGTCAGGATTTCCTTCTTTCTTGAGGCTGAATTATATTCCACTGTATATGTACATCACATTTTCTTTATCCATTCATCTCTCAGTGGACGTTTAAAAAGTGGGCCTCTTTGGCATCATCTTGCATGGCTGGCAGTATTCACTATCCTCTCACCTTCCCTTGGGAGAAATCATGGCTGAAGGCAGCTCTTTCGGCACTGAGCTGTGCTGCCTTGGGGGAATGGTGACATGGGTAAAGTGAAACGGTTTTTACCTTCTTCAATGTGTCTGTTCTTGGATTTTTTGCTCCAGTGTGGCATGGGACCTTTCCTTGGGTCTTGGGCCACATCTGTGGGTGTTTGTCAAAATTGTTGTTTCTGTGGAGAGGTGAGGGCTAAAAAACTCCTATTCTGCCATCTTGCTGATGTCACTCCAGAAGATTAATGTTGGTACATTATCTCTACTTGTTTATAGTTTACAGGAGGAAGAAACAATGAGAGTGAGAGCAAGAGCAAGAGTGAGAGAGAGACTCAAAGTAACATATAACAAAAGGGCCAAGTTAAAGACGTGCTACTCAAAGTAGAAGTGAGAAGGCAGATTGAGGAATTTTAAAAAAATATTTATTGTTTTTACTTAATATAATTAATTTTAAAAAAATTTTGGGCTGTGATGGGTCTTAGTTGCGGCACTTGGGATGCTCGTTGCAGTGTGCGGGCTTCTCTCTAGTTGTGGTATGCTGACTTACTTGCCCCGTGACATGTGTGATCTTAGTTCCCCAACCGGAGATCGAACCCTCATGCCCTGCATTGGAAGGCAGATTCTTTACCACTGGACCACCAGGAAGTCCCAGGAATGTTTAAATTCAGTGAAAGGAGGTGGAAAGCACTCCAGGTTATGGAAACAATATGCCTAGAGACATGGGACTAAATAATAGTTCTTTTCAAAGAGTATGGAATTCATAGTTATAACTGGAGCTGAACCTCTTGAGGAGGGGAGGGATACAAGAAAAGTTGAAGAAGTAAAACAGTAAATCTTGATAACTGATTTGATGTGGAGACTGGGTGGCCGTATTAAGTAAAAAATAGCTATTATTGAATCCAGCTCATCAGAAGTATGCATAGAGTTAGGGGGAAAGTCTTATCTATTGGGAGAACTATCTTGAATGAAGAAAGAGTGTAAACAATACTTTCATATTGGAATGTAAACCCAAAGTTGGGTGTTAAAGGCGAATACTTGGAAACAAGTGCTTACGTATAAACAATATCAGCGAGGCAGAATAAGGGAGCAGTGCAACTGTGAAGTGCAGTGCAGTTGAGACTGAGGAGGCATTTCAAATTGAGAATTGTGTACCAAGCTTTTTTACACACGTCTTGGAATGTTCGTTTTGGCTGGGGCTCTAAAGATGGCAGAATATGTTTGGAGCATCTATATCTTAGTGGTTGAGAGTATGGCTCTGCATTCAAACTGTCCAAGGTCATATCCTTCAGCAGCACTTATCTGTGCTGCCCTGAGCAAGTTACTTGTACTTCCCATCTGATGTTTGATTTGTTCAGCGGGGAAAAAATAGTATCTAATTCACTGGCTGGATTTGAGGATTAAATAGAATCGTTTATGTAAATCCATGAGAATAGTGCTATTATTATATGGCAGTTTATATGGACTCTTCTTCTCAAAGCAGAAAAAAATAATGGTAAGTTGTAGAACAATAAAATCATTCCAGTGAGAAAATGGTGAGCTTTTCTACATTTGAGTGAAAACTTTTAATCCATACATTAAAACTATTTTTCATTGTAATTCAGCAAAATGCTTTTGATTGAAATGTTTGATCAAGGCTTTAGTAACCCTAACCAAACGTCACAAGAACAGTAAAGTCATCAATAACTTGGATCCATTGGATACGTTTTAGAAACCCAGATTGCTTAATCTCATTTAATGAAGACTATTTTACAAATTTGAAGCAGTTTAATACATACGGAAAGATTGTACTTCAATTTGCTTCAGGCTAGAAATTTATGAACTACAGACAAATTACTAGCAGGAGTTATCACATGTGAATTGTTTGTCAAAATTAACTATAATTATATACTTATTTATTTAGCTATAGAGATTATCAAGATTATGTGGGAGCAGCATTTCCTGGAAAGATGTGTGTTACCAGTTATTCTGCAGGAATTGCTTTGGTATGTAATTATTTAATCTTATTATTTGAAAAAAATACATTTAAAAATTACCCAGTATTACAGCATATATTTTATACACTTCACATTTATATTTACATTTAGAGATTGCATTTATATTCCATCACTCTTAGAACTTTGAAGTATGTAGAAGGAATAGTATTCTGAAGTACAAGTGTCTTATTGCAATTATTTGGAAGTTAAAGTGGAATAAAAATATAATAAATACACATGTGTCCCTTATTATATAGAAGAGTGCATTATGAAAAATTTTCTGTAAAGATATTTCTATAACCAAAATAGATTTTTTTTCTTGTAGGTATAAAATTAGAAAAATAGTCTTATAGATAAATTAACTTCAAAATCAAAACAAATGATGAACCAAAAAGTATGATAAAAATCTGTTAAAATGTTTCACATTTTTCTACGTAATATTTAAAAGAAACTTTTATGTCTATTTTAAATATTTATAGTTCTGATAAATATTTTATATTTAAATAAATTATTGGTGTAATTAGATGCATCACTGAAAGAGAAGTAATTCATTGAGCCTTTCCCCCACCTACTCATCCTTTTAAAAAATAAGTTTAAGTACTATATAGTATTTTTAAATTACAAAGTAATTTATGTTATGCATGT
The DNA here is from genome assembly GCF_005190385.1 of Monodon monoceros. NCBI lineage: Eukaryota > Metazoa > Chordata > Mammalia > Artiodactyla > Monodontidae > Monodon > Monodon monoceros. The sequence goes on along the minus strand of NW_021703773.1, from coordinate 4,747,756 downwards.
CCATTTTTAAAAGAACATATAGAAACATAAAAGGAAACATGTAATCTGGCATCTTCCCAGGGATGAAGCAATAATCACTGTTAACATTTTGATTAATATGTATCTCGTACTTTGAGTTTTTATCTGTTAACTGTGGCTCCCCATTATATGTTTTTGCAAAAATGGGATTTTGCATACATATTTTTATTTCTGATACTCTTCCAATTATTTTTATTACAGAATTTATGCATGCATGCATGTATACGTAAAATTGTTTAAATTGTAGCTATACAAAGCAAAGTTTGTTAACAAAACTCTCTTCTTTATCCCCTTCATGAAGTCCTATAAGAATTTATAATTTCTTTTTAAATTCTCTGGTAGTTAAGTTTACTTATTTAAAAAATATATACTTTGACCCCTACTTTGATTAATAAACTTTAGACAACATTGGTAATATTATCTTTGACATATTTAATCCACTCTATTTGTCATATATATTATGACGTTTTTATTACTTTATTAATACTTACAATAGTAATCTATATTAAACACATTCTTAAATATTATATGTATATACATAATATATGTAATTATATATTATAGATGTTATACAATATATAAACACAATAATATATAATATATTAAATATTATTGCATAATATATTACCATCTTAATGTATTTATGTTTTTATTTATATTAATTATTTTAAAAATTCTTTTTACCTTTTGCAAAGTCCATTGATTATTTGCTATGAAAACTGAGACATGTAAAATAGTACACTTCTCATATCCATTGTTAAGAGTTATAAAATTTATAATTTATTTTATAGAACTTTTGTGCTTTGTCTACAGGTTGATTTTTAAGTTAAATCAATAAATATTTTATGGTATTATGAATATAAAAATGATATTAACTCTGAATCAAGAAGTAAATATGTTGCTATTCTGGTAAAGCTTTGATGGCCAAAAGAGGTCTTGTCAATTTTTTTCTAACTTATTTTACTTCTGTGGGCGGAACCAACTGCCACAGAAAATTAAACTTCATCTTCCTTTTCTTGGAATTCTTTGCTCTTTTTCTGGAATAACTCAAGTTTAAAAAATTTTAGACACAGTGTATATAAGTGGCAAACACTGTTATTTTATTAATGAAAACACTTTTGCTTTCCCTCCACATTTGATTGGTAATTTGGCTAGGTTTAGAATCCTAGTTGTAACATCCTTCTCTCTCAGCATTCTGAAGATTGATGTATTGTGTTTTTGTCAACTCATTATGAAGTGAAAGGATGGCAAGGAAATTGAGGGTGTTTGTAAGAGAATCTGAACTGCTTAAAGGAGGAGAGAAGTCAGTAAGGAGGTTAGGAACAGTGAAAATGTAGGAACCATGGTTTGGTTGTGCTGATGGGCATGCAGATTGTTGTAGTTGAGGTGCTAGTGCAGTTATCAGAAGAGACAGCAGGTGGTCAGGATGTGGGATGCACAGAGATGACGGAGGGCTTGCAGTTATTGATAAAAATCTGTTGACAAGGTCTGGAGTGTGAACCATAGGAATGAGTGGGTGAGGCAGGATGTAGGATAGAATTATTAGAGGAGTTGAATTCAAGGAATGATGCTTTTACAAAGCTTTCGTACTTATATTTTTATAAACCTTTATATTTCTTTGTTTAAAAGCTCTTATACTTTTACCACAATTGAATATGTCTCTGAACAAGAATTGTTTTTTATGCTTTAAACATAATATAAATTGTATCCTGCTGTATCATTCTGCAAATAGATTTTTTTGGTTTCCACTTAAAATTTTGAGATTTAATGGAATTACAGTTAATTTTTAAAAGACTTTGTTTTTTAAGAGAAATTTTAGGTTCATAGCAAAATTAAGAGGGAAGTACGGAGATATCCCATGTAGTCCCTGCCCACCCCCACACATAACCTCCCTCACTGTTAACGTCCACACCAGAGAGGTGCATTTGTTACAGATGATGGACCTACACTGACACATTACAACCACCAAAAGTTCACAGCTTACATTAAGGTTCATTTTGGTGGTATACTTTGTGTGAGTTTTGACAAATATATAATGACATATATCTAGCATTATAGTGTCATAGAGAGTAGCTTCACTGTCCTCAAAATCCTTTGTGCCTGGTAAATTTTTTGCATTGGTGCTTGATACTTTATTATATTAATGCCACACTGTATCCTTTATGATTTTCATGGGAATTTTGGTTGTTTCTATTTTTGCCATTACGAACAATATTTAATAAACATCTCTATACATAACTCTTCCAATTTCCATTTGATCTTTTTGTAAATTGAAATGTAGTTGACATACATTATGTTAGTTTCAGGTGTACTACATAGTGATTTGACATTTGCATACCTTACAAAAAGTCATGACAAGTCTAGTAATTGTCCCCATACAAAGTTAATATTATTGACCTTATTTTATATGCTGTATATTATACCCCCATGGCTTATTTATTTTATAACTGGAGGTTTGTACTTCTTAATCCACTTTACCTATTTCACCCCCACCCTACCCCCTCCCCTCTGGCGGCCACCCATCTGTCTTCACTACCTGAGTTTGTTTTCATTTTCTTTTGTTTGTTTGTTTTGTTTTTAGATTTCAAATACAAGTGAGAGCATACATATTTGTCTTTCTCTGTCTGACTTATTTCACTCTGTGTAATACTCTCCAGATAGACCTTCCATGTTTTTGCAAATGGCAAGATTTTTATTGGGAGGCTGTATAGTTGTTTTACAGTGTCTTGTTAGTTTCTGCTGTACAGTGAAGTGAATCAGCTGTATGTATACCTATATCTTCTCTTTTTTGGATTTCCTTCCCATTTAGGTCACCACAGAGCATTGAGTAGAGTTCCCTGTGCTATACAGCAAGTTCTCATTAGTTACCTATTTTATACATATTAGTGTATATATGTCAGTCCCAATCTCCCAGTTCATCCCACCTCCCCACCCCCTTTCCCACCTTGGTGTCCATACATTTGTTCACTATGTCTGTGTCTCTATTTCTGCCTTGTAAACAGGTTCATCTGTACAACAAATGGCAAGATTTTTAAAATTTTATTTTATTTATTTATTTGTAGTATGCGGGCCTCTCACTGTTGTGGCCTCTCCCGTTGCGGAGCACAGGCTCCCGCCGTGCAGGCTCAGCGGCCATGGCTTATGGGCCTAGCCGCTCCGCGGCATGTGGGATCTTCCTGGACCGGGGCACAAACCTGCGTCCCCTGCATCGGCAGGCGGACTCTCAACCACTGTGCCACCAGGGAAGCCCTAAAATTTATTTTTTATGTTTTTTGACTTTTTATTTTATATTGGTGTATAGGTGATTAACAATGTTGTGTTAGTTTCAGGTTTACAGCAAAGTGATTCAGTTATACATATGCATGTATTTATTCTTTTTCAAATTCTTTTCCCATTTGTGTTGTTACATAATATTGAGCAGAGTTCCCTGTGCTATACAGTAGGTGCAAATGGCAAGATTTTATTGGCTGAGTATTAATCTACTGTGTGTGTATGTGTGTGTGTATACATATATATATGTATATGTATGTATGTATGTATATGTATACACACACATGTCATATCTTCTTTATCCGCTCATCTAACAATGGATACTTAGGTTGTTTCCATATCATGGCTATGGTAAATAATGCTGCAGTGAACATTGGGGTACATATCGTTTAGTATTAGTGTTTTTGTTTTCTTTGGAAAAATACCCACAAGTGAAATTGTTGGATTATATGCAGTCCAATTTTTAGTTTTAAGAGGAACCTCCATACTGTTTTCCATAGTGGCTGCACCAATTTACAGTCCCATCAACAATGCACAGGGGCTCCCTTTTCTCCACATCATTGCCACCACTTGTTTTTGTCTTTCTGATGACAGCCATTCTGACAGGTGTGAGGTGGTTTCTCATTGTGGTTTTGATTTTAATTTCCTTGATGCTTAGTGTTTTTGAGCATCTTTTCATGTGTCTGTTGGCCATCTGTTTGTCTTCTTTCGGAAAATGTCTATTCACGTCCTCTGCCCATTTTTAAATCAGGTTTTTTGGGTTTTTTTTGATGTTGAGATGTGTGAGTTCTTTGTATATTTTGAATATTAACCCCTTATTATATATATTGTTTGCAAATATTTTCTCCCATTTAGTAGTTTACCTTTTAATTTTGTGGTTGGTTTTCTTCACTATGCAAAAACTTTTTAGTTTGATGTAGTACCATTTGTTTATTGTTACTGTTATTTTCCTTGCTTGAGGAGACAGGTACAAAAAATCAGGGAACATGATAACTTCAACTTTGTTCTTTATCAAGATTGTTTTGACTGTTCTGGGACTTTTGTGTTTCCATACAAATTTTAGAAGTATTTGTTCCAACTCTGTGAAAAACGCCATTGGTGTTTTTTTTTTCTTTTCGATACACGGGCCTCTCACTGTTGTGGCCTCTCCCATTGCGGAGCACAGGCTCCGGACGCGCAGGCTCAGCGACCATGGCTCACGGGCCCAGCCACTCCGCGGCATGTGGGATCTTCCCGGACCAGGGCACAAACCCGTGTCCCCTGCATCGGCAGGCGGACTCTCAACCACTGCACCACCAGGGAAGCCCCCTCAGCTTTTATTTGTTTGGGAATCATGGTTTCTTCTTCATTTCTGAAGCACAGTTTTGCTGGGCATAGAATTCTTGGTTGACAGTTTTTTTTCTTTCAGTATTTTGAATATATAATCCCATTCTCTCCTCACCTGAAATATGTCTGTTGAGAAACCTGCTGATAGTCTTATGGGGGTTCCCTTGTATGTAACTTGGTTTTTTTCCCTCTCTTCTTTCAAAATTCTTTCTTTGTCTTTACTTTTGACACTTTAATTATAATGTGTCCTGGTGTAGCCCTATTCAAGTTCAACCTATTTGGGGTCCTTTGTGCCTCATATACTTGGATGTCCATTTCTTTCCCAGTTTTTGGAAAATTTCAGCCATTATTGCTTTAAATGTACTTTCTGTCCCTTTTTCTTTTCCTTCTGGAATTCCCATGATACGGTTATTGGTGTGTGTGTGTGTGTGTGTGTGTGTGTGTGTGTGTGTGTGTTTGTCCCATAGTCCTGTAGGCTTGCTTTCTTTTTCATTCTTTTTTTATTTTTGCTCCTCTGACTGGATAATTTAAAATATTCCTACCTTCTAGATCACTGATTCTTTATTCTGCATGGTTGAGTCTACTGTTGAAGCTCTCTATTGAATGCTTCAGTCCTGTTTTTCAGCTCTAGGATATCTCTTTTTAATGGTTTCTGTTCCTTTGTTGAACCTATTTTGTTCATTCATTGTTTTACTACTTTCATTTGGTCATCTGTGTGTTCTTGTAATTCACTAAACTTCTTTAAGGAGATTATTCTAAATTATTTCTCTGACACTTCATAGACCTCTATTTATTTTGGGTTAGTTATTTTGCAGCATTTTTAGTTTGATTTGATGGTGTCACATCCACCTGATTTTTCTTGCTCCTTCATTCCTTACTTTGGTACCTGTGCATTTGAGTTATTGGTCTTCTCTTCCAGACTTTACAGGCTCACTTTGGCAGAGACAGTTCTTCACTAGTCAGCTCAGTTTAGGTTTCTGGACATGTCCTTGGGCAGGCAGGATCTATTTTTAGGCAAGGCCACTGCCCAACCTCTGAGGTCAGGGGAGAGGGTACCACTGGCTCTTAACTGTTGGATAGGACTGATAGTGAGGTTCCCTGCCCAAGAGAGGCAGTAGGATATACTCTGTGGTTGTTTAGATTCACTGGTCAGGCTTCCTAGAAGGTCAGGACAGGGAACTTTACTCAGCAGTAGCTGGGAGGTGAATTAGCTTCCGTGCCCTGACAGGGAGCACATGACCTGCATGGCTCATTGTTTGTGGGCCCACATTAAGCAGACTGTGCCCTTAATTCCTTGGACACATGGGGCCACTGGGTTTTGCTCTGAAGAGGGGGAAAACCATGGGCTGTGCTGTCTGTTCAAGCGCCACTGTAAGCAGGGTTGTTGGATGGGCGGCACAGCTTCCTGTGTGCTCTGGCTAGATTCGTTGGTTGGGCTTTCTGAAGGCTATATGTAGCAGTGGGAAGGGCTATGAATTTGTGTCCTTGTCCAGGTGTAGTGGGAAAACCAGCTTAGCTCTTTGTTTGTGGTCTTGACTCAATCTAACTGGCACTCCAGGTTTCCTGGCCAAACAGTGCCACAGGCTTTGCTCTGTGAACAATCAATTCTGCCTGCCATACCCTCTGCTCAAGTGTTGCTGCACTATGCAGCTACCAGGTGTTCTGACCAGGCTTCTGGTCAGGGGGAGCCGGGAGCTATACTAGGCATTAGGCAGGGCTATGAACAGCTCCCCTGACTGGGTGGAGGTGGGTAGCAGACCAGGTTCCAGGGCTGGCAAAGCTTTTCATCTGAGGACTCAAATCAGGCATTCCCATACCTCATTGACTTCCCTTGTCATACTGTTCCACTGTCCTGGCTCTGCAGATGAGCAAAGCTGCAAGCTGGCAACTACAGGTGCTATAGATGGGAACTCGGCCTGCCAAGATGCAAGCAGTGATTGCTGCAAGCCCTTCCTGCCTTCTCTGTCGTGATCAGATTCCCAGGGGTCAAATCTCACTCATCCTTTGTGATTCTTATGAGGTAAGATCAGAGTAGGGGCTCCCAGAAGTGATCCACAATACTAGGGGATCTGGATGTCCACTCTAGGTTCTTTTCCCACTTGAGGGACTGTAGGCTCTGGGAAGACTTCTCGATGTGGTGCTGCACCAGTCTTGGGGAGGGGCAATGCATTCAGTGTATATCTGCTCCTCCTAACCTTCTAATGAGGTCTGTCTTGGTCTCTGGTACAGGGGCTGCTTCAGCCTCACCTCCATGTTCTAGAATTTTCTCAGTGATGTCCATGAATAGTTGCTAGTTGTTCTTCTTGTGAGGGGGAGTGAAGTTGGGAAAGACCTATGTTGCCATCTTGGTGATATCACTCCTGTTGCAATTTAATTCTTACTGTGGACCTGGAGACAATGAGGGATGATGAGACAAATGTCCCAGGTATTGTCATTAAGTGTCATTTTTTTAAATGTAGGGGCTCTTTCATTGTTTTTTTTTAATTAATTAATTTATTTTTGGCTGTGTTGGGTCTTCGTTACTATGCATGGGCTTTCTCTAGTTGCGGCGAGTGGGGGCTACTCTTCGTTGTGGTGCATGGGCTTCTCATTGTGGAGCACGGGCTATAGGCACGCGGGCTTCAGCAGTTGTGGCACGTAGGCTTCAGTAGTTGTGGCTCGCGGGCTCTAGAGCTCAGGCTCGGTAGTTGTGGTGCACAGGCTTAGTTGCTTCACGGCATGTGGGGTCTTCCCGGACTGTGGCTTGAACCCATGTCCCCTGCATTGGTAGGTGGGTTCTTAACCACTGCTCCACCGGTGAATCCCTCTTTCATTGTTTAGAGGGAGGCTTACTCTACAGGCAAGGGACGTCCAGGGATATTTGTTCATGTCACTCCAGTTGTTCCCACCCCAAGTTTCAGATTCTGACTCCTTCCACACCAAACCTGGTAGGTTTGATAGTTAAATTGGAGCTGGAACCCTACAGTACTTATAGCTAGGCCCTGAGTTTGGTCCTCAGCTGTATCAAACCAACAAGTGCAGCAGGTGATAGTCACTACAGTGCTGCTGCAGAGGCTTTCTGATTGCCTATTTGCATTATCAGTTGTTCATTTACAGTTTTTCCTTTCTGCTTTTCATAATGTGCTTCCTCTAGCACTGCCATAAGAAGCCAGTTGACCCCAAAATATTTATTATAGCTTGTCTTTGTAACAGTGAAGTGCCTTGATGTTCCTCACAACTTGGCCTCTACCTGCACCTTAACTTATGCCACATTTGGCAAAATTTGAGAAATTATGATGTCATTGCATATCATGAATTACCAGTGTCCCATTTCTCCTTGGCAAGGAAGATATTTATGCACTCATTAAATATGTGACAGCCTAATCACAAGAATGCTTTCCTGAGGGTCTGTTTTCCGTGGTTTCTCCTGATACTAGTTACTGTGTCATTGAAAATCTTGGCAGGAAGCAGATAGCGTACTTACAACTGAGGAATTTGGTTATGTGGCCACTTTGTGAGCTGAGGGGTGGAGTATCATGTGGACTCTCCTGAATGAACATGAGAGCTGTCCTAAGAAATTAGGTAAATGGAAGATCATGGTCCATATAGCCAAAAATCTAATGTAAAAATAGCTCTTTTATATAGTTAGGACAGTTATTTAAGAATTATCTTAAAAGCATTCAATTGTTAAATCATGGCAAAGCTAGACATAGGCTCAATATGCTTATATCTCAATAAAATTTCATAAGAAGATCTTCAGCTTCTTACTTGTCCAATGAACTGCATTTCCATAATCTTAAGTATTTGATAAATCAATAAAATGTTCATAATTAGAAAAATATTACTTTTACCACCCTTCAGTGAATTGTCTTTTATTTGAATTTTCTTTGTTGTTAATGTAGTATCCCAAGGGGATAACTTTGGAGGCATTTTCAATTATTGTCACCCAGATGCTGGGACTCAGTCTGGGCATATCATATGATGACCCAAGGAAATGTCGATGTTCAGGAGCCATCTGCATAATGAGTCCAAAAGCCATGTAAGTTTTTAAGGAATAATATTTATTTATTTGTTGTATTTATTTTGTTTTAAATAACTGAAGTGAAAAATTTTAGTATTTGCTTATAGCATGAATTAACTATAAATGGACCAAGGACCACAAAATATAAATATGAGAGTTTAAGCCTAAGAATAGTATGGTGGGAGGTTAGCATTAAGAACAGTCAAAGATAGCAAATCCAGTCTGCAAGATACATTAGCAAAGGAATTCTCCATAGGCTGTGTATTTTAAGAAATCACTTATTAAGGATCTTTAAAAATATGTCGTAGGCCAAAACAAGTGGCCTTTGTTTTTAGACAAAATTTTCTGTTTTGCCTTTAGAGTATATTAATGTTGTGGAAAAACTATGATCTAAAGAATATAATATTTGTGTGACTTTGGATAAATTACTAGGCCTTGCTTAGATTTTGTCATCTTTAAAATGGGAATGATTATGCCTGTTCTCCTACTTCACAGAGTGATATAAGAATAAAATGAGAAAATAAAATGGGAAAGTGTTTTTTAAATTGTAAAATCCTACAAGTGTGTGTTGGATTAGTTACAGTGATTTTTAAATTTGCCAGTGTTCCCCACATAGTATATCGTACAAGGGCTACAGCAGATGTCATTAGTGTTCTACAGTTTTTATTTGTAAAAAGGGCCTATGTTAAGTATGACCTATTCATAAATGAAGAACAATCAAAAGTGAAAAGAAGCCATTAATTTCTGAAAACATGCTCTTTTTATAGTTACTTCTAAGCACCACCTAAAGTTAGCGCTTACTTTCTAAAAATAGCTCAAACACAAACATATATATTTTTATATACACACATTTTATTACAATTTAGTTCTCCATGGATTATATATAAAACAATATTTTATATGTATAAAATATATAATATCATTAAATTAAATGTATAATAAATTAAATATAACATTTATTAAATCAAATATAAAATTTATATAGCTATATAAACAATATGAAAATTACCATTCTGGGCCTATTGTCCATTTGGCCAACTATTCTCAAGTATGCTATGACAAGATGTTTTGTGTAGGTCACCCAGAGTCTGGGATTAATGATAATAAAAATAACAAATATTTACGTTGTGCTTGCTATGTGCTAGAGACTATTTCAAACACTTTACATATGTTAAGTCATTTGATCCTCACATCTCTTTAGGGTAGGTCCTGTTATTCTCATCTTTACAGATAAGAAACTGAATTATAAAAGGATAACTATCTGTGGTCAGAGAGCTGGTTGTGGCAGTCCTGAGTTTTGAACCCAGGCATTCCGGCTTTAGAATCTGTGGTAATAAACCTTTGGATTTGTATGGTGCTTTATGACATTTAAACTGCTTTCATACATATTGTCCAGTTTCTTAAAAAACTTTTGTGATGTGTGTAGAGCAAGTATTATCTTAATTTTTACAAAATCTAACAATTTTATATGCATATATATGTAAGATATATAAATGAATATATAAGATCTATCTATCTATAAATGTAGATAGATATATCTTTTGCATTTCTAGAGTACATCTCATTCATTATTTTATGTAATTTTCAAAGAAGGCATGTGAGTAAGTAAGGCAACTATTATTATTTCCATTTGTCTTTTTCCATGTGTTTTTTTTTTTTTAAAGCCCTGGAGTACAGAGAGCCTAAGTGACTCTACATTGGATATACAGATAATAAGTGGCCAACTTCAGCTGATATCAGTAATGTCACCAGTGATTTATTGGGTACTCACTATAAGCCAAAGAGTTGAATTAGGTACTTTACTTGTTTATTAACATTTAATCCTCCTAACAACCCTAAGAAGTGGATGGGTACTATCCGTATCTTGTAGATGAGGAAACTGAGACTTGGAGAGTTGGATCACTTTGCTTAAAATCTCATAAGTCACAAGATTGGTACTAGTCAACAGGTTTATCTGACTCAAAGCTTTTGTTATTTTCTCTACTCCATATTGACTTCATATAGAGGACAGTTAATATATTGGAATTAATTTAAACCAAGTAGCAAAAGAACATTAAAATGTATTTGTACAAACTTCATTCTTTAGTTCAGTAATCCTTCTAGTATATTATTTTGATGATGCAATTTATATCTACTTTTTAAAAGTGGGTAACTTTTAACATAGTCTGAACAAACAAATAGTTCAGAAGTGGAGGGAGGAAAGAGCATAGAAAATGGCAAAAGCTATGAATGTAGGAACTTAGGGAAAACTCATGGTGAAGGTTTGCTTACCTGTCCAGTTGCATCATTTTACAAAAAGGCAAAAACATTTAGAAGGAGTATGGAGTTATCAGTTATCCAAAGAAATTGAATTATTTTATTCTTATTGCTTTCTCTTAATTTCTTACTAAGACCAATTTTATTAAGCTATGGGAATTTGATTGGGGAAGAGGAGGTACCATCTTGGAGTAAGGAATACATTGAGGGGAATGTGGGCTTTGGAATCTTTCACTTGTTTGCTTTTTTCCCTAACCCTTATTTTTCTCATCTGAAAAATGAAGATCATGATAGGTACATCTCACAGTTGTTGTAAGGATGCAATTAATCAAGTAAGTTACTTATCAGTGTGCTGGTATCTCTTCTTATTTGAGGAATTGAAAGACCTAGGAGGTATTAAAATGGTGGTGTAGGGATACACAAGAACAGTGAGAATATGGAATGTTGGGAAAGAAGTGTAGACAAGAGACAGACCCTGAAAGAAAAATGAAATACTGTAAAATGCTGTCAAGTGCTAACTCCAACTTCAGAAAAATGGTAGAGAGTACAACATTTTTTTTGCATAATTTCCTTCTGTCACATAATTTCTCTGTTCTTTGAATACAGAACTTAGGCTAGTTATATCATAGTTTCAATAAGCCTTTATAAAATAATTTGGAAGCAAAATAACATAGCATTACAATTTAGAGTGCAAAATCGCAACCAAATGAATGTTAGGAAAAACTTCAGATAATTGATTCAAGTAAACTTTGGGAACACACATTCTTAGTTAAGAACTGCCATATGGGCAGCAAAAAGGTGAATAATTAGGGATTATATACAGTTAGCTATAAATAGTTCCCAGATCAAAAATATTATACAGTTTTTTTATTTAAAAGTTTTCTTCACCGTTCAGTTTTGGTGCTAAGATCATCAAATTTTATGGTTTATAGTAAAATATCTATTAATATTTAATAGTAAATATTTTATTGAATTATTTACTGTTCAAAGATGAAATTTTGAGTAAAAAGTACCTGAATTTGGAGTCTTAGATAACTGTGTGTGAATACTGATCCTGCTAATGTACAAACTATCTGAGTTTGAAGAGGTTTCTAGCTTCTCTAAGCTTTAATTCGGTTTCTATAAAATGTTGATGACAATACCAACCTCTCTGGTTTGTTGTGAGGATTAAATAATCAAGTGAATAAAATATCTGGCTGATAATAGGTGCTCAATAAATGTCAGTTACCTCCTTACCTTACAAAGTTGTACTGCATATGCAGAGTGACTCATCTTATGGAAATATTGTCTGAAGTTATTTTTATTAGTGGTATATGGACATAATTATGTTAAATTTTGATTAATATACAATTTCTGTGAAATCTTTGAGAAAGCTCAGGACAAAGCACAGTACAGTCTGTTTAACGAAAGTTTGTTGTTATTAGGAAGAATCAACAGACAGTTGGTTCTATGTTTGCTTAGAACCGTGCAGGTAATAAGTGATACCAACCATAAAGATGACAAAATTCCTGCTTCAAACAACTTACAGTTCAATGAATTATCTATCATATTATATATGTAGTACAAACCTGTGAATAAACATTGAAAAACCATTGAAATAGAAGAGATTCAAAGTTTCAAAGAGTTTGATTCTTAATTTGGTCAAGGGAAAGATAGAGGAAATAGAAGTTTGAAGAGTTATTGATATACATCTGGGAATTTACATAAATGGATATTTGGTTTTCTCCGTGCCATTATTTCAGTTGTATTTCACCTAGGCAGAGGTATCATACACATACATAACCATATTTTTTCTGTATATGCAAGAATTTACATACAACCACACCCAGAAGCTCAAAACTTTCTCTTAGGTAGATTTAGTTTGTAATGCATATAAAAAATAAAATTTATCTATTCTGTCTTTTCTTCCAGTTTTACTGAAATATAACTGACATATAGCACTGTATAAATTTAGGGTGTACAGCATAATGATTTGATTTACATCCATCATGAAATGATTATCACAATAAGTTTAATGAACATCCATCATCTCATATAGATAAATAATTAAAGAAGTAGAAAAATTTTTTTCATGTGATGAGAACTCTTAGGATTTACTCTCAACAAATTTCATATATAACATAGAGCAATGTTAATTATATTTATAATATTGTACATTACATCCCTAGTGCTTACTTATAACTGGGAGTTTGTGACTTTGACTGCCTTCATGCAGTTCCCCTTCCCCCCACACATCTGATTTCTTTTTCTATGAGTTTTTTGTTTGTTTTGTTAGTCCTGTTATACAACATAGTGATTTGATATTTCTATACATTTCAAAATGATCACCATGATGTCTAGTTATATGTCACCATACAAAGACAATACATAGTTACCGTGTTCCCCATTTTATTTTAAATATTTTACTTGTATTTTTTTATTTTAAATATTTTATTTATTTATTTTGGCCGCGCTGGGAGGCATGTGGGATCTTAGTTCCCCGACCAGGGATTGAACTGGCACCCCCTGCAGTGGAAGTGCAGAGTCTTAACCACTGGACCGCCAGGGAAGTCCCCACAGTACATTTTATACCTGCGATTCATTTATTTTGCAGCTAGAAGTTTGCACCTTTTAATCTCCCTCACCTATGTCTTCCCCCCTCCCCCCCAGAAACCACCCCTTTGTTCTCTGATTCTATAACTGTTTCTGTTCTGCTCTGTTAGTTCATTTGTTTTGTTTTTTAGATTCCACATATAAGTGAAATCATACAGTATTTATCTTTCTCTGCCTGACTTATTTCACTTAGCATAATGCCCCCTAGTTCCATCCATGTTATCACAAATGGCAAGCTTTCGTTGTTTTTTATGGCTGAGTAATTTCCACTGTGTGTGTGTATGTGTGTGTGTGTGTGTGTGTGTGTGTGTGTGTATGTGTATGTGTGTATATATATATATATATATATATATACATACATACATACACATACACCACATCTTCTATTCCCATTAATCTATTGATGGGCACTTAGGTTGTTTCCATACCTTAACTATTGTAAATAATGCTCTAATGAACATAGGGATGCATGTATCTTTTCTAATTTGCAGTTTTGTTTCTTCAGATAAATACACAGGAGTGGAATTGACAAATCATATGGTAGTTCTGTTTTGAAATTTTGAAGAATCTCCATACTGTTTTTCATAGTGATTGCACCAATTTACATTCCCACCAACAGTGCATGAGGGTTTCCTTTTCTCCACATTCTCGCCAACACTTGCTATTCGTTTTCTTTTTTGATAATAACCCTTCTGACAGGTGTGAGGTAGTATCTTCTTGTGATTCAGTTTCCATAATGACTAGTGATGTTGAGCATATTTTCATGTGCCTGCTGGCCATCTGTATGTCTTCTTTGGAAAAGGTCTATTTAGGTCCTCTACACACTTTTTCAGTTGGGTTGTTTTATTGATGTTGAATTGTATGAGTTCCTTGTATATTTTAAATATCAACCTGTTATTAGCTATGTCATTTGCAAGTATCTTCTCCCATTCAATACGCCACCATTTCATTTTGTTGATAGTTTCCTTCACTGTACAAGAGCTTTTCAGTTTGATGTAGTCCCATTTATTTATTTTTGCTTTTGTTTCCCTTGCCTGAAGAGACAGGTACAAAAAAATATTACTAAGATCAATGTCTAAAGAGCTTACTGCCTGTTTACTTCTAGAAGTTTTATGGTTTAAGGTCTTACATTTAAGTCTTTAATCCGTTTTGAATTTATTTTTCTACATAGTGTGAGAGAGTAGTCTAGTTTGTTTCTTTTGTATGTAGCTGTCCAGTTTTTCCAGCACAATTTATTGAACAGGCCGTCTTTTCTCATTTTATATTCTTGCCTTCTTTGTCATAGATTAATTGACCATAAGTGCGTGAGTTTATTTCTGGGCTTTCTGTTCTGTTCCACCTATCCATGTGTCTGTTTTTGTGCCAGTACCATACTTGTTTGTTGACTGGCACTTTGTACCATAGTTTGAAATCAGGGAGTGTGATACCTCCAACTCTGTTCTTTTTCAAGATTTCTGTGGCTATTTGGAGTCTGTTGTGCTTCCATACAAATTTTATAGTTATTTGTTCTAGCTCTGTGAAAAATGCCATTAATATTTTGATAGAAATTGCATTGAATCTATAGATTTCCTTGGGTAGTATGATCATTTTAACAGCAATTGATAATGGGATTGTTTTCTTAATTTCTCTTTCTCATAGTTTGTTGTTAATGTATAGAAATGTATCACATTGTATCCTGCACATTTACTGAATTCGTTGATCAGTTCTAGTAGTTTTTTGGTGGTGTCGTTAGGATTTTCTATATATAGTATCATGTCATCTGCAGAAAGTGACAGTTTTCTTTCTTTGTTTCCAATTTGGATTCCTTTTATTTCTTTTTCTAGTCTGATTGCTGCGGCTAGGACTTCCAATACTATGTTGAATAAAATTGGTGAAAGTGGAAATCCTTGTCTTATTCCTGATCTTGGAGGAAATGCTTTCAGCTTTTCACATTTGAGTATGATATTAGCTGTGGATTTGTCATATGTTTAGATCTGAAGTGAGTCTCTTGTAGGAAGCATATGTATGGGTGTTGTTTTTGTATCCATTCAGCCACTCTGCCTTTGATTGGAGCATTTAGTCCATTTACATTTAAATTAATTATTGATATGTATGTACTTATTCCCATTTTGTTAATTGTTTTGGAGTTGTTTTTGTAGTTCTTTTTTGTTGAGGTCCTCTTCCTTTTTTCTCTTTTCTTATGATTTGATGCCTATATTTGGTGTTATGTTTGGATGCCTTTCTCTTTTTTGTGTGTATATCTACTATAGATTTTTGGTTTGTCGTTACCATGAGGTTTGTATGTAGCAATATATATATATATGCTTGTTTTAAGTTGCTGATCTCTTAAGTTCTAACACGTTTTAACAACCCTGCATTTTTACTTCCCACCCCCAATGTTTACTGTTTTTGACATCACCTTTTTGTTTGTGTATCCCTTAACTACTTATTGTAGATGTAGATGATTTTACTACTTTTTTTTTTTTTTTTTTTTTTTGCGGTACGCGGGCCTCTCACTGCTGTGGCCTCTCCCGTTGTGGAGCACAGGCTCCGGATGCACAGGCTCAACGGCCATGGCTCACGGGCCCAGCCACTCTGCGCCATGTGGGATCCTCCCGGACTGGGGCACAAACCCGTGTCCCCTGCATCGGCAGGCAGACTCTCAACCACTGCACCACCAGGGAAGCCCTGATTTTACTACTTTTGTCTTTTAACCTTCCTACTAGATTTATAAGCTGTTGATTTATTACCTTTATTGTATATTTGCATTTCCCTATAAGATTTTTTCTTTTGTGATTTTCATGTTTCTAGTTTTGGCCTTTTCTTTTTCACATAGAGAAGTTCCTTTAACATTTCTTGTAAAGCTGGTTTGGTGGTACCCTTTTATTAGCATTTGCTTGTCTGTAAAACTTTTGATCTTGCCATCAAATCTGAATGAAAGCCTTGCCAGCTAGACTATTCTTGGTTGTAGTTTTTCTTCCTTTCATCACTTTGAATATACGGTGCCACTCTCTTCTGGCCTGCAGAGTTTCTGCTATAAAGTCTGATGATAGCCTTACGGGAGTTCCCTTGTATGTAACTTGTTGCTTTTTCCTTGCTGCTTTTAATATTCTGTCTTTATCTTTAATTTTTGTCATTTTCACTACAGTGTGTCTTGGTGTGTTCCTCTTTGGGTTGATCCTCTTTGGGACTCTCTGTAACTCCTGTACCTGGATGTCTGTTTCCTTTCCCACGTTAGGGAAGTCTTCAGCTATTATGTCTTCAAATACAGTATGTCCTCTGCCCCATTTTCTCTCTATCTTCTCCTTCTGGGGCTACTATAATGTGACTGTTAGTATGTTTGATATCGTCCCAGAGGTCTCTTAAGCTGTCCTCATTTCTTTTTATACATGTTCCTTTTCCCTGTTCAGCTTCAGTGATTTTTCACTACTCTATTCTAGCTCACTGATTTGTTTCTCTGTATCATCTAACCTATTGTTGATTCGTTGTGGTAGATTTCTTATTTCAAGTATTGTATTCTTCATCTCTCTTTGTTTCTTCTTTGAATTTTCTACTCTTTGTTCATGTCTTGCTCTGTTCATCCATTCTTCTCCCGAATTTTTTGAGCATCTTTATGATTGTTACCTTGAACTCTGTATCAAGTAGATTGCTTGTCTCCACTTCACTCAGTTCTTCTTTTGGGGTTTTATCTTTTTCTTTCATTTGGAATGTATTCCTCTGTTGCCTCATATTGCCTGATTTGCTGTTTTTATTTCTATGTATCTGGTATTTGGTTGTTTCCCAAACTTGGAGAAATGACCTTTTGTAGATGTCCTATGCGTCACAGCAGCACATTCCTCTCTGGTCCCAGACCTATATGCTCTAGCGGTCCCCCTAAGAGGACTGTGAGGGTCCTTCTATTATGATGGGCTGACTACTGTGGGTGGTCTGGTAGACTTGGCTGGACTGGCCCCCTGTCCAGTTGGTTGCTGCCAGTCCCTGCCTTGTTCAGAGGCTTCCGGCCACTGGTGGGTAGAGCTGTGTCACAGGTGGCTGACTGTGGAAACTCATGGGGTCCTGGGGCTAGTGCTGGCCCAGTGGTGGGTGGATCTGGGGTTGGGGTGAGTGGCTATGGGCCCAGGGGTCCTGGATCTAATATCAGTCTGCTGGTGGGTGGGACCAGTTCCTGACATGGCTTACTGCATGGTCCAGTGTGTTCAAAGCTGTTGACAGCCTGCTAGTAAGCAGGGCTGGATCCCAGGTTGGCTGATGAAGGGGTCCGAGGTGTCCCAGAGCTGGTGTTAATCCACTCGTGTAGCTCAGAGGGTCCTGGGGCTGGTGTTGGCCTGCTGGTGGGTCAGCTGGGTCCTGACATGGCAGGCTGCAGGGCTCTGATGGTCCTGGTGGGGCTGGTGTCTGCCCACTGGTTGGTGGGGCTAGAATCCAGGGGATACCAGGGCTGGTGGTATCCCCTGGTGGGAGAGGTTGTGCGAGTGTTGAGCTGGCTGGTGGGGGAGGCTGGCCTCAGGGAGGCTAGAACTGGCTCACTGGTGGGTCACCCACCCAGGGGTATGGGTCTTGCCTTTACCACGTCTCCACCCTTCCCACCCATCTACTTGTGGTTCCTTCTTCATATCTTTAGTTGTAGAAGATCTTTTCTGCTACTCTTCTAGTCTTTCTCATCAATAATTGCTCTGTAAATAGTTGTAAATTTGATGTGCCTATGGGAGGAGGTGAGCTTAGAGTCTTCCTACTCCAACATCTTGGTCATTCTCTAATCTGTTCTTAATTTTTTTTATTGTAGTTGAAATACTCAACAGGAATTGTCTTAACCAATTTTAAATTTATTACTTAACTATAGGCACTATGTTGAACAGCAGATCTCTATAATTTATTCATCTTGTATAACTGAAACTTTACACCCATTTTACAACTCCCCATTTGCCCCTCCTCCTAGCCCCTTGTCAACTCTGCATCTGTGAGTTTGACTGTTTTAAATATCTCATATAAGTGAAAGCATGAAGTATTTCACTTTCTGTGACTAGCTTATTTCACTTAGCATAATGTCCTCGAGGATTTTCTGTGTTGTTGCATATGGCAGGACTTGCTTCTTTTTTTTTTAAGGCTGAATAATATTCCATTGCAGATATGTACCACATTTTCTTTATCCGTTCATCTTTCAGTGGACATTTAGGTTGACTCCATATCTTTGCTATCGTGAATATTGCTGCAATAAACATGGGAGTGCAGATATAACTTATATATCCTGATTTCAGTAGTTTTAGATATATACCCAGAAGTAGGATTGCTGGATCATATGATAGTTCTAGTTTTAATTTTTTGAGGAACCTCACACCTGTTTTCAAAAGAGCCTGGACCAATTTACATTTCCATAAACAATATACTAGGGTTCCAATTTCTCTACATCCTCGACAGCACTGTTTATCTATTTTTTAAAGAATCATAGCCATCTTAACAGGTGTGAGGTCTTTTGTTTTTTTTTTTTGCATTTCCCTGATGATTAGTTATATTGATAACCTTTTAACATACCTGTTGGTTATTTATATGTGTCTTCTTTGGGGAAATGTCTATCCAAATCCTTTGCCCATTTTCTAGTTGGGTTGTTTAATTTTGCCTATTGAACTTAATTTTGTTTTGAGAAGATATGTATTCCAGTGAATGAAATCACATGACCTCCTGCAGAATGACTTTGGCCTCTGAGCACTTGTTATGAACATTTATCATTACCTCTTGAATTTAACATTTTGAAATTAACTTATATAATATAGAGTTGTGTTTTCAGAAGTATACTGCCATGACATTATGCGGATTCATCTTTAGGCAATCCAGTGGTGTGAAGACTTTTAGCAATTGCAGTTTGAGTGACTTTGAAAATTTCATTTCAAATATGGGTGCCCAATGTCTTCAGAATAAGCCACAAATGCAGAGGGCTCCGGCAGCAATCTGTGGAAACGGCAGAGTGGAGGGAAATGAAATCTGTGACTGTGGTACTGAGGAAGTAAGTCTGATAATTGGAAAATTGATAAATTTATTGTTTTAGTTCAACTCTTTGTCATATATGTTATATATCTCAAATATGACTGAGTACTCTGCAAAATATTGGCAGTAATAAAATCAAGGTTGAAATACACACAAGAATATACCATCTAGATTTAATAGGTTGAAGAGTTTTGGACAAATATAGGAATATTCCCAAAAAATTATTGCTGACAGGAAAAAAGGGAAGTCTACAATGAGCTTTTGGTTCCAGACTAAATATGTAAAATCTTTCAAACCTGTGCTTAACCTTTGGACATTTGATAAGTGTCTTATTGAAGATTAATGTGAGAGCAGACCATCAAGTATCCTTTAGGGTATTGCCTCACAATGGAATCAGCAGTATGGGGAGGGAAGACTGTTAAAGTTACAGTCTGAACATTGGGTGAGTTTGATTACTCACTTGATAGAGAAGCCCTAGAGAAAATATAATGAATGCAAAAAGTCCAGGGCGTAATGCTTCTAGACAGTTCAGTTTTTGCAAGAGTACTGCAAATATCATAAATGTTCATGATCCTAAGATAGAAATGATATTAGGATTGGATACATGCATGGGTCAGAACAAACTTGTACTCATATCACATTGTTTTAATACTGTGCCTTTATATTATGTTTCACCATTTGGTAGAACAAGTCCTCCCTTTTACTCTTCATCTATTTTTAAATCAATTTTCTTGGAGGCATCATCTGCATACAATGGAATACAACAAATGCAAGTATACAGGTGGGTGAATGTTTGCAAATGTACACAAGCATTGGTACAATTCAGATAGAGTTTTTTTTCATTTTTTAAATTGACCTACAACACTGTGTTAATTCCTATTACACAACATAGTGAATCAATATTCTATACATTTCAAAATGATCATCTTGATAAGTCTAGTTTTGATATGTCACCATATAAAGATATTACATAGTTATTGACTATGTTCCCCACACTGTACATATTATACTCATGACTCATTTATTTTGCAGCTAGAATTTTGTACCTCTTAATCTCCCTCACCTAGTTCTCTCCTCCCCCCAAACCCCTTCCCTCTGGCAACCACCTGTTTGTTCTTTGTATCTATACCTCTGTTTCTGTCTTGCTATGTTTTGTTCATTTGTTATATTTTTAGATTCCACATAAAAGTGAAATCATAAGGTATTTGTCTTTCTCTGTCTGACTTATTTCACCTAACATAATACCCTCTAGGTCCATCCGTGTTTTTACAAATGGTAAAATTTCATTCTTTTTTTATGGCTGAGTAATATTCCATTGTATATATGTACCACACCTTCTTTATGCATTTATCTATTGATAGGCACTTAGTTTACTTCCATATCTTAGTTATTGTAAATAATGCTTCAGTGAACATATGGGTGCATATATCTTTTTCTTTTATTGAGTATCAATGATTTAAAATATTATATTAATTTTAGGCATACAACATAGTGATTAAATATTTTTATAGACTGTACTTCATTTAAAGTTGTTATTAAAAAAGGGCTATATTTCCCTGTGCTGTACAATGTATTTTTGGAGCTTATTTATTTTATACATAGTAGTTTGTACCTCTTAATTCCCTACCCCATCTTCCCCTTCTTCCCTTTCCCCACTGGTAACCAGTAGTTTGACCTCTATATCTGGGAATCTGTTTCTGCTTTGTCATATTCATTCATTTGTTTTATTTTTTATATTCCACATATAAGTGATAACATAGAGTACTTGTCTTTGTCTGTCTGACTTATTTCACTAAGCATAATACCCTCTAGGTCCATCTATGTAGTTGCAAATGGAAAACTTTTATTCCTTTTTATGGCCGAGTAATATTCTATTGTATATGTATACCACGTCTTCTTTATCCATTCATCTGTTGATGGACACTTATGTTGCTTCCACATCTTGGCAATTGTAAATAATGCTGCTATGAACATTGGGGTGCATGTGTATTTTTGAATTAATGTTTCTGTTTTCTTTGGGTATATATTCAGGAGTGGAATTGCTGGATCATATGGTAGCTTGATTTTTAGAGGTTTTTTTTGAGGAACCTCCATACTGTTTTCCACAGTGGGAAACAGTGTACAAGGGTTCTGTTTTCTCCACTTACTTGCCAACATTTGTTATTTGTGATCTTTTTGATGATAGCGATTCTGACACGTGTGAGTTGATATCTCATTGTGGTTTTGATTTGCATTTCCCTAATGATTAGTGTTGTTAGCATCTTTTCATGTGCCTATTGGCCATCTGTATGTTTTCTTTGGAAAAATGTGTATTCAGGTCTCCTGCCCATTTTAAAATCAGGTTATTTGTTTTTTGGATATTGAGTTGTATGAGCTGTTTATATATTTTGGATATTAACTCCTTATCAGGCATATTATTTGCAAACATTTTCTCACATTCAGTAAGTTGTTTTTTGCTTTGGTCAGTGGTTTCATGTGCTGCACAAAAGCTTTTAAGTTTGATTAGGTCCCATCTGTTTATTTTTGTTTCCTTTGCCTTAAGAGACAGATCCAAAAAATATTGTTGCAGTTCATGTCAGAGTGTTCTGCCTATGTTCTCTTCTAGGAGTTTTATGTTTTCTGGTCTTATATTTATGTCTTTAATCCATTTTGAGTTTATTTTAATATATGGTTTAAGAAAATGTTTCAGTTTTATTCTTTTAATGTAGCTGTTCAGATTTCCAGCACTACTTATTAAAGAGATTGTCTTTTCCCCGTTGTATATCCTTGCCTCCTTTGTTGAAGATTAATTGACCATAAGTGCGTGGGTTTATTTCTGGACTCTCTACTCTGTTCCATTGATCTATGTGCTGTTTTTGTGCCTGTATCATACTGTTTTGATGACTGTCTCTTTATACTATAGTTTGAAATCAAGGAGTATGGTACCTCCAGCTCTGTTCTTCTTTCTTCAGATTGCTTTGGCTATTTGGACTCTTTTATGTTTCCATACAAATGTTAGAATTATTTGTTACAGCTCTGTGAAAAATGCCATTAATATTTTGATAGGAATTGCATTGAATGTATAGATTGCCTTGGGTACTATGGCCATTTTAGCAATATTAATTCTGCCAGTCTATGAACACTGTATATCTTTCCATCTGTGTCATCTTCAATTTCTTTCATCAGTGGCTTATGGTTTTCCAAATACAGGTCTTTTACCTCCTTAGTTAGATTTGTTCCTAGATATTTTATTCTTTTTGATGTAATTCTAAATGGGATTGTTTTCTTAATTTCTCTTTTGTTAATTCATTGTTAGTGTAAATAAATGCAACAAATTTCTGTATATTGATTTTGTATCCTGCACTTAACAAAATGGCAGTAAGTACATACCTACCAATAATTACTTTAAATATAATTGTACTAAATGCTGCAATCAAAAGAAACAGAATGGCTAAATGGATAAAACAACAAGACCCATATATATATACTGCCTAAAAGAGACTTACTTCAGATCTAAAGACACATGCAGACTGAAAGTGAGGGAATCAGAAAAGGTATTCCATGCAAATGGAAATCAAAAGAAAGCTGAGGTAGCAATACTTATGTCAGACAAAAGAGACTTCAAAACAAAGACTGTAAGACAAAGGACATTATATAATGATTAAGGGATCAATCCAAGAAGATGCAACATTTATAAATATATATGCATTTAACATAAGAACACCTAAATACATAAAGCAAATATTAACAGACATAAGGGGAGAAATGGACAGTAACACAATAATAGTAGGAGACTTTAACACCTCACTTACATCAATGGACGGACCATCCAGACAGAAAATCATTAAGGAAAGACTGGTCTTAAGTGACATATCGGACCAGATGGAATTAATAGAAGTAAATATAGAACATTCCACACCAAAGCAACAGAATACACATTGTTTCAGGTGCCCTGTAACACCTCCAGGGTAGATCACATGGTAGGCCACCAAACAAGTCTCAGTAAATTTAAGAAAATTGAAATCATATCCAACATCTTTTCTGACTAGAATGCTATGAGACTAGGAATCAACTACAAGAAAAAAAGTACAGAAAACAGAAATATGTCAAGGCTAAACAATATACTGCTAAACAACCAATGGATCACTGAAGAAATAAATTAGGAAATTAAAAAAATACCTGTAGGCAAATGAAAGCAAAATGCAATGAACCAAAACCAATGAGACAAAGCAAAAGCAGTACTATGAGAGAAGTTTTTTAGTGATACAAGCTTACCTCAGGAAACAAGAAAAATCTCAAACAACCTAATCTTACACCTAAAGTAACTAAAAAAAGAAAAAACAAAACCTAAAGTTAGTAGAAGCAAAGAAATAATAAAGATCAGAGCAGAAATAAATGAAATAGAGACTAAAAAGGTAGATTAATGAAGATAAGGGGTAGTTCTTTGAGAAAGATAAAGAAAATTGATAAACCTTTAGCCAGACTCATCAAGAAAAATAGAGAGAGAACCCAAATCAATAAAATCAGAAATGGAAAAGAAGCTACAACCAACACCACAGAAATTCAGAGGATCATAAGATTACTGCAAACTATGTGCCAGTAAAATGGACAACGTGGAAGAAATGTACAAATTCCTAGAAATGTGCACTCTCCTAAGACTGAACCAGGAAGAAACAGAAAACATGAACAGACCAATTGCCAGTAATGATATTGAATCAGCAATAATCTTTTTAAAAACTACCAACAAAAAATGTCCAGGATCAGATGGCTTCACAGGTGAATTCACCAAACGTTTATAGAGAACAGTTAACACCTGTTCCTGTGATAATAAATGACCATATATATACATCTTTCCCTGAATTCTTTTCTGTTTATTTGTCTGTCCTTATGCCTATTCCACACTGTCTTAACTAATGTACTTTTCAGTAAGTCTTGAAAACATTGTGTGTAAATCAGCCAACTTTGGTCCTCTTTTCCAAAATAGCTTTACTATTCTGGGGCCATTTTTTTTCCATGTAAATTGGAGAACAGGCATGTGAATGCAGGGACTTTGATTCGAATTGTGTTGTATTCATACATCAATTTGGGGGGAATTACTTTTCTTACCAATATTAAGTCTGCCAATCTGTGCACATTGTGTATCTCTCCACTTATTCAGATCTTCTTTAGTTCTTCTATAGATTTCTTGTTTTGATAGTGTTTAAAAATTTTATTTAACAATTGTGTCATTTATTTAACAATTGTATACAATTGTATGACAATTGTATTAACAATTGTATAACAATTAACAAATAAAATTTAACAAATTTTATTTAACAATTTCATACTAACAATAGTATAAAAATTACAGTGGACTTTTCTGAATTCTAGTGTTGATTAGAAGTGCTGAGAGTGGCCTTCTTTGCTTTGTTCTTATTTTTAGGGGGATAGTTTTCTGACTTTCACCATTAAATATGATATTAGATAATAAGCTTTTTTCAAAAATAGATACCCTTTACCATATTGAGGAAATTTCCTTCTATTTCTAGTTAACTAAGAGTTTTTTTAAATTGAATAAATTTAAGCATAATATTGTAAGCTTAAGTTGTACAGTGTGTTACTGTGATACATTTATATATTGTTATATGATTGCTGATGTGATATTTATTACGTTACATAATTACAGTACAATATTAGTGTCTATATTCATTATATTGTGCATTAGATCTCTATGGCTTATTTATTGCTCGATACAAGTGTGTACCCTTAAATACCATCACTCTTACTCCTCTGCCTCCACAACCTCTGGTAACCAGTACTTTACTCTGTTTTTCACAGGTTTAAACATTCCACATATAAGTGATATCACACAGTTCTTGTCTTTCTCTGTTTGACTTATCTCGCTAGCATAATGTGCTCAAGATTCACACATGTTGTTGAAAATGGGAGGATAGCTTCCATTTTCATGGCAGAATAACATTCCATTGTGTATGTGTACCAAATCTTTTTTATCCATTAATCCATTGATGGACATTTGGGTTGTTTCCCTATCTTGGTTATTGTAAATAGCCAAGATTTATTGTGATAAATGCATATATCTCTTTGAAATTCTGTTTTCATTTCCTTTGGGTATATACGCAGAACTGGAATTGCTGGATCATATGGTAGGTCTATTTTTAATTTTTTGAGGAACCTCCATATTGTTTTCCACAGTGGACCAGTTGGTTGGACCTATTTACGTTCCCACCAACAGTGTATAAGGCTTCCTTTTTCACCACATCCTTGCCAGCACCTGTTGTCTCTTGTCTTCTTCGTGATAGCCATTCTGACAGGTGTGAAGTGGTATCTCATAGTGGTTTTGATTACCATTTCTTGATGATTAGTGATGTTGAGCATCTTTTCATGTGCCTGTTGGCCATCTGTATGTCTTTAGAAAAACGTGTATTTAGTTCTTCTGCCCCTTTTTAAATTGGAGTGTTTTGTTGTTGTTGTTAACAAATTGAGTAAGTTCTTTATATAGTTTGAATATTAACCCCTTATCTGATATATGGTTTGCAAAAATTTTCTCCCATCATGTAGGGTTTTTTTTCCATTTTGATAATTGTTTCTTTTGAGGTGCAGAAGTTTTTGAGTTTGATGTCCCATTTGTTGTTTTTTCTTTTGTTGTTTGTCCATTTGACATCACACTCCAAAATTTATACCCAAGACTAGTATAAGTGAAGTTTTTCCCTACATTTTCTTCTAGGAGTTTCATGGTATCAGATCTTATGTTTAAGTCTTTGATCCACTTTGAGTTAATTTTTCTGGGTAATGTGGGATAGTAGTCATTGTCATTGTTTTGCATGTGTTTCTCTAGTTTTCCCAGTTGTTGAAGAGAGTATCCTTTCCTCATTGGTTACTCCTGACTCCCTTGTCGAATATTAGTTGACCATATATGCCGTGGTTTAGTTTTGTGCTTTCTATTCTGTTTAATTGGTTTACATGTCTATTTTTGTCGCAGTACCATACTGGTGTTTGTTTGTTTGTTTTATTATATAAGTTTCAGGTGTACAGCACTATAATTCAACATCTGTATACACTACAAAGTGATCAGCACCACAAGTCTACTTACCATCCATCACCATATAGTTGACTCCCTTCACCTGTTTCTCTTACCTCCGAACCCCCTTCCCTCCTGGTAACCAGTAATCTGATTTCTGCATCTATGAGGTTTTTTGGTTTTATTTTGTTGGCTTTTTTGTGTGTGTGGTTTTTTGTTTGTTTGTTCATTTGTTTGTTTTGTTTTTAGATTTCAGATATGAATGAAATCATATGGTATCTGTCTTCCTTCATTTGACTTATTTCACTTAGCATAATACCTTCAAGGTCCATCCATGTCGCAAAAGGCAAGATTTCATTATTTTTATGGATGAGTAAGTATTCCACTATGTATGTATACTAGGTCTTCTTTGTCCATTCATCCATCAGTGGACACTTAGGTTGTTTCCACATCTTGGCTGTTATAAATAATGCTGCAATAAGCATAGGAGGGCATATATTTTTCCTAACTAGTGTTGTTGTATTCTTTGGATGAATACCCAGAAGTGGAATAGCTAGGTTGTACGGCAATTCTTAATCTTTTGAGTAATCACCATTGTTTTTCATAGTGGCTGTACTGATTTACACTCCCACTAACAGTGTACTAGGGTTCCCTTTTTCCATATCCTCTCCAACGTTTGTTATTTTTTCTTTTTTATAATAGTTATTCTAACAGGTGTGAGGTGATATCTCATTGTTTGATTTGCATTTCCCTAATAATTAGTTATGTTGATTATCTTTTCATGTGCCTGTTGGCCATCTATATGTTTTCTTTGGAAAATGTCTGTTCAGTTTATGTGCCCGGTTTTTAGTCAGGTTGTTATTACTTTGTTATTGAGTTGTATAAGCTCTTTATGTATTTTGGATATTAAGCCCTTATCAGTTATATGATTTGCAAATATATTTTCATTCAGTAAGTTGCTTTTTCATTTTGAGATGGTTTTCTTTGCTGTGAAGAAGAATTTTAGCTTGATATAGTCCCATTTGTTTATTTTGCTTTTGTTTCTCTTGCCTTTGGAGTGGGTTCCACAAAAACCTTACTGAGACTGATATCAGTGAGATTATTGCCTATTTTTTCTTCTAGGAATTTTATGGATTCATGTCTTGTATTCAGATTAATCCATTTTTTGTTCATTTTTGTGTATGGTGTAAGGTATTGGTCTAGTTTCTTTCTTTTGCATGTGACTGTACAGCTTTCCCAACACCAGTTGTTGAAGAGACTCTCCTTTCTCTATTGTATATTCTTTGTTCCCTCATTGTAAGTTTATTGTCTGTGTATGTATGGGTTTACTTTTGTACTTTCAGTTCTGGTCCATTGATCTGTGAGTCTGTTTTTGTGCTAGTACCATCCTGTTTTGCTTATTGTGGCTTTGTAGGAAACAAAATATACCGTTTTGATTACTGTAGCTTTGTAGGAAACAGTCATCCCTTGATATCTACAGGGGATTGGTTCTAGGACCCTTAAGGTATACCAAAATCCATGGATGTTCAAATCCTTTTTATAAAATGCCATATAACCTACCCACATACTCCCATATACTTTAAATCATCTCTAGATTACTTATAATACCTAATACAATGTAAATGATATGTAAATAGTTGTAAATAAAATGTAAGTGCTATGTAAATAGTTTGCCAGAATGCAGCAAATTTAAGTTTTGCTTTTTGGAACTTTCTGGATTTTTTTCTGAATATTTTCAATCTAAGGTTGGTCGAATGCATGGATTGAGAACCCACAGATATGGAGGACCAGCTGTAATTTGAAATCAAGGAGTGTGATACTTTAAGCTTTGTTCTTCTTTCTCAAAATTGATTTGACTGTTGGGGATCTTTTGTGCTTTCACACACACATGGTTTTTATTACTATGGCTTTGTAGTTTACTTTGAAATTCAGAAGCATGATACCCCCAGTTTTTGTTTTTTTTTTTTTCTTCTCAGAATCACAATTTGGAGTCTTGAGTTTCCACACAAATTTTAGGATTGTTTTCTCTATTACTGTGAGAAATACCTTTGGCATTTTTACAGGGATTTTGTTGAATCTGTAGGTGGCTTTGGATACTATAGCCATTTTAACAATATTAATTCTTCCAATCCATGAACATGGGGTATCTTTCCATTTCTTCATGTCTTCTTTGATTTCCTTCAGCAGAGTTTTGTGGTTTTCATTATGCAGATCTTTCACTTTCTTGGTTAAAATTATTCCTAAATATTTTATTGTTTTTCATGCTATTGTGAATGGGATGGTTTTATTTTTTTAATTTCTCTGTCAGATGCTTCATTATTAATGTAAAGGAATGTGATTGATTTCTGTATGTTGATTTTGTATCTTGCCACTTTACTGAAATCATTGGTTAATTCAAAGTTTTTTGACTGGTTCTTTGAGATTTTCTGTATGTAGGATCATATCATCAGCAAATAACCACAGTTTTACTTCTTCTCTTTTTATTTGGATGACTTTAATTTTTTTTTTGTCTTGACCAATTGCTCTAGCTAGGTCTTCCAGTACTAAACTGAATAGGCATATTGAGAGAGGGCGTTGTTGCCGTGCTCTTGATCTTAGGGGAAATGCTTTCAATTTCTCTCCATTAAGTATAATCTTAGTTAGCTGAGAATTTTTAATGAAGAATTAATGTTGAATATTGCCAAATATTTCTGTGTCTATTGAGCTGATCATATGAATTTTCTGTTTTTATTCTATTATTATTATTATTATTTTTGTGTGTGTGTGGTACATGGGCCTCTCACTGTTGTGGCCTCTCCCATTGTGGAGCACAGGCTCTGGATGCGCAGGCTCAGTGGCCGTGGCTCACAGGCCCAGCCTCTCCGCGGCATGTGGGATCTTCCCAGACCGGGGCATGAACCCGTGTCCCCTGCATCGGCAGGCGGACTCTCAACCACTGCGCCACCAGGGAAGCACTTATTCTATTATTAATATGATACATTTCATTCATTGGTTTTTGAGTGCTAACCCAGCCATCATGCAGTCCTGAAATTAGCCTCATTTGGGTTATTTAATATATATAAATTTATATGTATATATATAAATTTAAAATTTGCCAGTGTTTTCTTCAGGATTATGGCACTTATTTTAACAAGGGAATTGTCTGTAGTTTTATCTTTTCTTGCAATCTTTTCTTCTGGTTTTGGTGTCAGGGTAATTCTGGACTCATAAAATGAGTTGGAACGTGCTCCCTTACCCCTACTTTCTGAAAGAATTTGTTTAATATTGGTATTATTCCCATTTATTTATTGTGGAAGAGCACTTAAGAGGAGATTTACCCCTGTAAATCTAAGCCCCTAGAAGCTTTATAGTTTGGATTTTAGTTTTAGGCTTATGACCCATTTGAGTTATTATTTTTGTGTGTGTGTGTGAGAAAGGTGTAGGGTCAGTGTCTAGAGTCATTATTTTCCTTGTGAATGCCCAAGTTGTTCCAACACCATTTATTGATAATTCTCCATTGAGTTGCATTTACTCCATTAACAAAGGTTTTGTTATCTCTATGTAGTTCTGTTTCTGGGGTCTCCATTTTGTTCTAAGCTCTTCGTCTATTCTTTTGTGCATACTACACTGCCACTATTATAGTTTTTATTAAGTTTTGAAGCTGGGTATTTTTGGTCCTTCAATTTTCCTCCTCCTCTTCCTCCTCCTCTTCCTCTTCCGCCTCTTCTTTTTCTTCTTCCTTCTCTTCCTCAGCATTAGGTTGTCAACTCTGAGTCTTTTGCCTTTCCGTATAAACTTTAGAATCAGTTTGACTATGTCCACAAAATAATTGCTGTTTTTTTTTATTGTAATTGCACTGAATCTCTACATCAAGTTGTGAGGAACTGACATTTTAACAATATTTAGTCTTCCTATCCATGAACATGGACTATCTCTCCATTTATTTATACCTTCTCTGATTTTCTTCATCAAGTTTTGTAGTTTTTCTCATATTGATCCTGTAAAATTTTGTTAGGACTATTCCCAAGTACTTCATTGTTTTGGTGCTAATGCAAATGGTATTGTGTTTTTTATTTCAAATTTTTATTTTTCATTGTTGATATAAAGGAAAACAGTTTCCAGCAACCTTGCTATAATTGTTTATTAGTCACAGGAGGCTTTTATTGTTATTGTTCTTTGGCTAATTATTTGGTATTTTCTTTACATAGGCAGTCATGTAATCTATGGATAAAAATAGTTTTTGTTTCTTTCCCACCTGTATATTTTCACTTCATTTTCTAGTCTTATTGCATTAGCTAGGACTTCCAGTAAGATGCTGAAGGGAGTGGTGAGAGGGGGCATCCTTGCCTTGTTTCTTTTTTAGGAGGAAAGCTTATAGTTTCTCACCATAACTGTGATATTAGCCACAGATTTTTTTCTAGATGTTACCAAATTGAAGAAGTTCCCTCTATTCCCAGTTTGCTACCCTTTTGTATAAGTGAGTTTGGATTTTGTCAAGTGCTTTTTCTACAGCAATTTTTATGGTCACTGATTTTTATTCTTCAGCCTGTCAGTATGATGGATTATATTAATGGATGTTTCCATAATAAACCAGCCTTGCATACTTGTGATAAATCCCATTTGGTTGTAGTATATAATTATTTTTGCACATTGTTGGATTCAATTTCCTAATTTTTTGTTGAGGATTTTTGCATCTATGTTTATGAGATCTATTTATTGATTGATTGATCTGTAGATTTATTGATGAGATCTACAGATTTATTGATATGTAATTTTACTTTGTCTGGGCTTGATATTAGGCTAATACTGACCTCATAGAATGAGTTAGGCAGCATCACATATCAGTGCTGCGAGAGTAATATGGCTGTGATTCCATGGCATAAAAGCAGTAGAAGCTCCATGTTTAATGCTTCTCCTGGATTCTGTCCTCAGTGCTTTTTCTCTTGACTGATTTTAATTTGTATCCTTTCCATATAATAAACCATAACTGTGAGTATAACAGCTTTCAGTGAGTTCTGTGAGTTCTTCCAGTAAATTATAAAACCTGAGGGTGGTTTTGGGAATCCACTGAACTTGAGATTGGTGAAAGAAATGAGGACAGTCTTGGGGACTGTTCTCTCTAACTTTGCAGTGGGTCTAAACTCTACCCACCCTTTTTTCCCCCAGCTTTACTGAGGTATGATTAACAAATAAAAACTGTATATATTTAAGGTGTACAGGTATACAATGTGATGTTTTCGTATATGTACACATTGTGAGATGATTCCTGCATCAAACCAGTTTACATATACATCATCTCACACAGTTATCATTTTTTGGTTTGGTGAAAATACTTCTACTTAGCAAATTTCAAGTATGCAATACAGTATTGTTAACTATAGTCATCAAGCTGTACATTAGATCCTGAGAAATAACTCATCTCATAAATGAAAGTTTGTACCCTTTTTTTTTTTTTGGCGGTACGCGGGGGCCTCTCACTGTTGTGGCCTCTCCCATTGCGGAGCACAGGCTCCGGACGCGCAGGCTCAGCGGCCATGGCTCACGGGCCCAGCCGCTCCGCGGCACGTGGGATCTTCCCAGACCGGGGCACGAACCCTCATCCCCTGCATCGGCAGGTGGACTGGTGGACTCTCAACCACTGCGCCACCAGGGAAGCCCTGAAAGTTTGTACCCTTTGATCAATATCTCCTCTTTCCTCTCACCTTTCAGGCACTGGTAACTACCATTCTACACTCTGTTCTATTATTCAATTTCTTTAAAAAGTTGTTTTATATGTTTTGCCCAGTTTTCTAGTTGAATAAGGATTAGTAAGGTACCAGTTACTCTGTTGTGACCTGAAGTAAAAATGACACCTTAGTATTGTAATTGTTTAGAGATGCAAAAATCTATAAATGTTGACAGCATGCATATTTTTACCCCACAAATAAAAAAGTAAGCACAGCTCCTGACAAAGTTTATATTACTTCCAGGATGTATTTTTACTTGTGTCTTCCACTCATTTATAGCAATGTGGACCTGATAGCTGTTGTAATCCTCAAACTTGTGTGCTGAAACCAAATACACAGTGTGATAGAGGATCATGCTGCAACAACTGTCAAGTAAGATTTTAGTGTATTACTATCTTCTAAGTATATAGTGAATTATGTCTTGGATACTTTAGAATACATAGACACTTGGCTGTAAGTCAAAGTAAATGACCTTTCATGTAAAGAAAAAAATACTAAATTCAGCGTGATGTTTCTGATTTTATGAATTATAGTTGGATGTTGAGGCCTCCTTATAATGCCATTATACTCCCTAATGATGCTATTGTTTTTAAGTCTTTTTTTTTTTTTACTCTAGTTCAACAAAATTCCTTTATTCTATTTTTAAAATGTCCTACAGTTTTTAAGTCTTGACTGAGAGCTATTACAGAATTTTTTGATACAGAAGATCACCATTAAAAGGGACTGTTTTCATTTATTTTATCCAATTTTTTTTTTTTTTTTTTATGGTACGCGGGCCTCTCACTGTTGTGGCCTCTCCCGTTGCGGAGCACAGGCTCCGGATGCGCAGGCCCAGCGGCCATGGCTCACGGGCCTAGCCGCTCCGTGGCATGTGGGATCTTCCTGGGCTGGGGCACGAACCCGTGTCCCCTGCATCGGCAGGTGGACTCTCAACCACTGCACCACCAGGGAAGCCCCCAATATTTATATTTTTGTGAATAAAAGTTATATTTTAGGTTGTGATGGGTATCTGTAAGTATGTAACTGAAAGATACAGCAATTTTCCATAAATGCATAAATAATTAAACTCACTAGATGTAACACTTTCCAAATGCTACATGTTAGCACAAAATTTAAACTATGAATTTGTTATACAAAGATCATTTGACTTAAATGTCACATTTTAGCTTATATGGTGAAGATGTTGATTCCTGTCCCCTGTTTTACTTTTCAGCTCTTCCAACATATATGTGACAGATTCGTCACATGAGAACCCCTCTATTGAACAATCTGCCACTGTTCTGTGTTCTTCACTATCCTTTGACTGATGTGGTTTTATGTTATTTTTCTCCTAGAATCTTATTGTGGTTAATTCTTACCTCCATAATCTTTTTAGTGTGAACTGGAAGTCATCAATTAAGAAGTATGAGATAAATGCCCAGTTAAGATTCTTTATATAAAATTTCAGAATAGTATACATGAAAGTGTTAATTAACCATAGGATAATTCAGGAGAAAAATTACAATTGGGTTCCTTCTTTTCTAAGACTTCAGTAGTCGATCTGCCTCTTTTAATCACTCTTTGGTTTCCCACTGTTCATTCTCAGTTATTTAGGTTTCACATTTTCATAGAATTACAGATATTCCATACTTAAAAACTATGGTTTGAATAAGTATATTTTATTTGGAAATTATCTAAATTTCATAATTTTTGCCCCAAAGGAATAATTATCCCAAGGTAAAAGCTACTTTTCCTCCCTTCTACCAAAGCACAAACAAAACTTGGGCTCTCATTATATCATATTTGTGTTATCCTTTTCCTTGTACATGTGTCTTATCTCCTGTTTTGGTTGATAACATTCAATTTTTTTCAATATGATTATCATAATGCTTTATAACAAGAAGATAGTAAGAGACATTAATGAATAAGTACATCATCAAACTATAAATAGAATTAGAGCAATTTTAAAATAAATATTGATGAACACAACAACCTTATATATAATGCTTTAATTTTTATGTTTTAATTTCTATTAGCTTATGCAAGCAGGTGCTGTATGTAGGCCCGTTGCGCATCCTGAATGTGATGTTTCTGAGGTTTGTAATGGAAGCTCAGGAAGCTGTCCGGCTGATATAACTATACACAATGGACACAAATGTAAAGGAGGAAAAGCTTTTTGTTTTGATGGAGGCTGCCAAGATCTTGATGCACGTTGTGAGAGCATATATGGAAAAGGTATTGTATTGTAACATCTATGTAGTTGGTGCTCAGTATTTTTATTAACATTACCAAGACAATGGACAATTATATATATTTAAATTCTTTATTCTGTTTAACTATTTTTATTTTTTTGAGCTTATTAAGGTATAAATGAGA
This sequence comes from Monodon monoceros, assembly GCF_005190385.1. Classification (NCBI taxonomy): domain Eukaryota; kingdom Metazoa; phylum Chordata; class Mammalia; order Artiodactyla; family Monodontidae; genus Monodon; species Monodon monoceros. The sequence goes on along the minus strand of NW_021703773.1, from coordinate 4,713,279 downwards.
AAAATATGTTTAAGGTGTACAACGTAATGTTTTGATATACATATACGTTGTGAAGTAGTTGCCACAGTCATCTACTTAACATATTCATTGCATATGCATACCCAGGAATAGGCTTACTGGATCATAAGGTAGTGCATTTAAATTTTTGAGAAGGCTGTCTACTGTTTTCCATAATGGCTGTACCAATTTTCATTCCCACCAACAGTATATAAAAGTTTCCTTTTCTCCACATCCTTGTTAATACTTATTATCTTTTTCTTTTTGATAACAGCTATCCTAAAAGCTGTGAGTTGTGGTTTTGATTTTCATTTCCCTGATGATTAGTGATGTTGAGCTCCTTTTCACATATCTGATGGTCATTTGTATGTCTTTTATTTCAAGAAATGTCCATTTAGGTCCTGTGCTATTTTTATTTTTATTTATTTATCTATTTATTTATTTTGCGGTACGCAGGCCTCTCACCGCTGTGGCCTCTCCCGTTGCGGAGCACAGGCTCCGGACGCGCAAGCTCAGCGGCCATGGCTCACAGGCCTAGCCGCTCCGCGGCACGTGGGATCTTCCCGGACCGGGGCACGAACCCGTGTCCCGTGCATCGGCAGGCGGACTCTCAACCACTGCACCACTAGGGAAGCCCCTCCTGTGCTGTTTTTAGATCTCATTATTTGTCTTTTTTATTGAGCTGTATGAGTAACATATATTTTGGAGATTAATCCCTTATCACATATATGGTTTACTAATATTTTCTCCCATTCTGTAGGTTTCATTTTTGCTTTGTTGATTGTTTCCTTTGCTGAGAAGTTTTTTAGTTTTATGCAGTCCCACTTATCTATTTTTGTCCAGTTTAGTGTCCAAGAGCTTTCTCCCTATGTTTTCTTCTAGTAGATTTGTAGTTTCAGGTAAGTTTAAGTCTCCTCAACCACCTGCTTTATTGAGATACAATTGGCACATAACATTGTGTAAGTTTTAGTTGTACAGCGTATTGATTTGGTACTTTTATATATTTCAGGGTCATTACCTCCACAGTGTTAGCTGAACGTCCGTTATGTCACATAATTACCATTTCTTTTTCATGGTGAGAACATTTAAGATCTACTCTCTTAGCAACTTGGCTAATTCTTGTCAAATATTAGTTTGAGAACCCCTCTCTTGAATCATCTGAGAGTCTCAATGCGTTTCTGTGGCTTTATGGGAAGTTTACTATAACTAGTTGCTGGAGGAAGAAAAAATTAAGGCCTGGTGCAGATGAGTCTGCTCAGTATTTGACACCATTTGGAAGTGGATTCCCTCTGCATAATTATAACCTCTCTCAGAGGTGTTTTTGAAAAATGATGTAGGAAAATTCTCTTATTGTGTAGAATTCTAGCCGTGTATGTGGTTTCCTACTTTGTCCAAAAGAGAGAAATTCAGAGGCAGTATTGATATTTGACAGTGACTCATCATGTGCAGTTAATTAGGACTTGAAAAAATAATATTAAAAAATTGATAACAAGAAGTTCTGGAGAAGGTGTATGTGGTTGTGCCTGTCAGGTAGAGCAGGGAATGTGAAGATATTTGTGTTGCATGTAAAGTTCAACACAGGGCATGCCACATAGAGGAGGCTATGTATAATCAGATAAATAACATTATCTGTCCTGTGAATGCTAGCATTTTGTCCCAGGTACCCTAGTACTTTCATAGCGAATCCATGTACAAAGAGTTTATGGCTGCAGGGATGGAGATAATGTGTGGGTTCAAAAATAGAATTTCCCTCAGCAAGATCATCTGATTACTTTTGTTGCTTGGTTAACAACCATGAGCTAAGTCAACAGCAATGGGCCAAAATTCAGATTCTGATATAGCACAATGCTGTGACAGACTGGCCAGCCACTGTGCCAACTTGATGACATTAGATCTTTCCCAGCACATAAAGGGCAGCAATTTCCTCTCATTGGAATAGAGACATAATGCGGATATGGATTTACCTTTCAGATATCATATTTCTACTAGCAGCATTAACCATGAACTTCTAAAAATTGGGATATAATTATGTAAAGTGAACTTCATAGATCTGAAGTGTATATTTTGATGTAATTCTCATTTCAATTAAAGAGTAGAAAATTTTCGTCAGCTCAGTAAGTTCCTTTCTATCTCTTTTCAGTCAGTTCCTTTAAGGCAATAATGATTATCTTTCCTATTATCATATGTTAATTTTACCTGTTCTTGAACGTCATATAAATGAAGTATTTCATCATATGAGTATTCTACAGATGGTTTTTACATTCTCATATTTATGGACATTTGGATTGTTTCTAGGTTTTTTTTCTATTATGAATAGAGGTGTTATGAGGCTTCATATATAAGTCTTTTTGTAAATATATGTTTCTGTTTCTTCTGAGTAAAGATTTTGGAGTGGAACTGCTGTCTTAAGAGTAGCTGTATGCTTAATTTTATGAGAAACCTGCTCACTGTTTTCTAAAGTCATTATACTACTTCTTATCTCTACCAGCAACATGAGAACTTCAGTTGCTCCATGTTCTTGGTGACATTTGATGTTGTGAGTCTTTTTAATTTTAGTCATTGTATTGGTTGTAAAATGGTAGTTGATTCTGGCTTTAGTTTGCATTTCTATCATGATTGATATCAAAGATGTTGAGCACATTATTTGGTGCTTATTGACTACATATATGATATATGGAATATATATATTTTCCGTTTGTAGTGTTCGTTCACATCCTTGCCCATTTTTAATTGGGTTTTTGCCTTTTTATTATTTATATGTGTAATTTATACATTCTATATTTAAATGCATTTTAAGATATAAGTATTGTATTTTTTCCCCAATATGCAGTTTCCCATGTACATTTTTAATGGTGATTTTTGATAAGAAAACTTTAATTTTGAAGAGGTTTAGTTCATCAGATTTTTTCTATAGTTTTTCTAAGAAGTATTTGCCTACTCCAAAGTCATCCACATATTTTCCTGTTTTTCTCTGAGGTTTTGATTTAACTTTTATTTTTATTTATTTAAACTTTTCAAAAATTTTTATTGGAGTGTAGTTGATTTACAGCATTCTGTTAGTTTCACGTGTACTGTAGAGTGAATCTGTTATACGTATATGTATATCTACTCTTTTTTAGATTCTTTTCCCATATGTGCTATTACAGAGTGTGGAGTAGAGTTCCTTGTGCTATTCAGTAGGTCCTTATTAGTTATCTACTTTATATATAGTAGTGTGTATATGTCTGTCCCAATCTTCCAGTTTATCCCTCCCCTGCCCCTTACCCCCTGGAAACCATAAGTTTATTTTCTACATCTGTAACTCTATTTCTGTTTTGTAGATAAATTCATTTGTAACCTCTTCCATATATAAGTGATATCATACAACATTTGTCTTTCTGTGTCTGACCCACTTCACTCAGTATGACAATCTCTAGGTCCACCTTTGTTGCTGGAAATGACATTATTTTGTTCTTTTTTATGGCTGAGTAATATTCCATTGTATATATGTACCACATCTTCTTTATCCATTCTTCTGTTGATGGACATTTAGGTTGCTTCCATGTCCTGGTTATTGGCTATTGTGAATAGTATGCTGCAGTGAACATTGGGGTGCATGTATCTTTTTGAATTATGGTTTTCTCCAGATATATGCCCAGGACTGGTATTGCTGGATCATATGGTAGCTCTATTTTCAGTTTTTTAAGGAACCTCCATACTGTTCTCCATAGTGGCTGTACCAGTTTTCATTCCCACCAACAGTGTAAGAGGGTTCCCTTTTCTCCAGACCCTCTCCAGCGCTTATTGTTTGTAGATTTTTGATGATGGCCATTTTGACCTGTGTGTGGTGATACCTCATTGTAGTTTTGATTTGTATATCTATAATAATTACTGATATTGAGCATCTTTTCATGTGCTTTTTAACCATCTGTATGTCTTCTTTGGAGAAATGTCTATTTAGATCTTCCACCCATTTTTTGATTGGGTTTTTTTTTTTTCTGATATTGAGCTGCCTGAGCTGTTTGTATATTTTAGAGATTAATCCATTGTTGGTGGCTTCATTTGCAAATATTTTCTCCCATTCTGAGGGTTGTCTTTTACTTTTGTTTACCATTTCCTTTGCTGTGCAAAAGCTTTTAAGTTTAATTAGGTCCCATTTGTTTATTTTTGTTTTTATTTCCTTTACTCTAGGAGGTGGATTGAAAAAGATCTTTCTGCGATTTATGTCAGAGAGTGTTCTCCCTATGTTTTTCTCAAAAGTTTTATAGTATCCGGCCTTACATTTAGGTCTTTAATACATTTTGAGTTTATTTTTGTGTATGGTGTTTGGGTGTGTTCTAATTTCATTCTTTTACATGTAGCTGTCCAGCTTTCTCAGCACCACTTATTGAAGAGACTGTCTTTTCTCCACTGTATATTCTTGCCTCGTTTGTTGTAGATTAGGTGAACATAAGTGTGTGGATTTATTTCTGGACTTTCTATCCTGTTCTATTGATCTATATATCTGTTCTTGTACCAGTACCACACTGTTTTGATGACTGTAGCTTTGTAGTATAGTCTGAAGTCAGGGAGCCTGATTCCTCCAGCTTTGTTTTTCTTTCTCAAGATTGCTTTGGCCATTCAGGGTCTTTCCTGTTTCCATACAAATTGTAAAATGATTTGTTCTAATTCTGTGAAAAATGCCACCGGCAATTTGACAGGGATTGCATTGAACCTGTAGCTTGCTTTGGGTAGTATAGTCATTTTCACAATATTGATTCTTCCAATCCAAGAACATGATATATCTCTCCAACTGTTTGTGTCATATTCTATTTCTTTCATCAGTATCTTATAGTTTTTGGAGTACAGGTCTCTTGCCTCCTTAGGTAGGTTTATACCTAGGCAATTTGTTCTTTTTGATGCAATAGTAAATGGGATTGTTTCCTTGATTTCTCCTTCTGATCTTTCGTTGTTAGTGTATAGGTGTGCAACAGATTTCTTTATATTAATTTTGTATCCTGCAACTTTACCTAATTCATTGATGAGCTCTAGTAATTTTCTGGTAACATCTTTAAAGGTTTTCTATGTATACTATCATGTCATCTGCAAACAGTGAGAATTTTACTTCTTTTCCAAGTTGTGTTCCTTTTATTTCTTTTTCTTCTCTGATTGCCAAGGCTAGGACTTCCAAAACTATGTGGAATAAAAGTGGCGAGAGTGGACATCCTTGACTTGTTCCTGATCTTAGAGGAAATGCTTTCTGCTTTTCACCATGGAGAATGATGTTTGCTGTGGGTTTGTCATATATGGTCTTTATTATGTTGAGGTAGGTCCCCTCTCTCCCCATATTCTGGAGTTTTTTCTTTTTTTATCATAAATCACTGTTGAATTTTGTCAAAAGTTCTTTCTGCATCTATTGAGATGATCATATGGTTTTTATTCTTCAATTTGTTGATGTGGTGTATCACATTGATTGATTTGCGGATATTGAAAAATCCTTTCATCCCTAGGGTAAATTCCACTTGATCATGGTGTATGATCCTTTTAATGTGTTGTTGGATTCTGTTTGCTAGTATTTTGTTGAGGATTTTTGTGTCTATGTTCATCAGTGATATGGGTCTGTAATTTTCTTTTTTTGTGATATCTTTGTCTGGTTTTGGTATCAGGATGATAGTGGCCTCGTACAATGAGCTTGGCAGTGTTCCTTCCTATGTAATTTTTTGGAAGAGTTTCAGAAGGGTAGGTGTTAACTCTTCTCTAAATGTTTGATAGAATTTTCCTGTGAAGTCATCTGGTCCTTGCCTTTTTTTTGTCGGAAGATTTTTTTTTTTTCCAACGAAAGGTTTCACATATTTATTACTGAGCTACACAGTGAGCAGTGGTGAGGAAAGATCAAGAAATGAGGAGAGAGCCATTCCATTTTTCCCATCAAACACAGGCTGCTGTTCCAGACACTAGTGATGTTCTGATACGTTAAGATGCAATTGACCTTGATCACATAAATGTGTGACACTTCACGTGCGGTTCCTTATAGACCCAGCTTAGTTCTTCTCCAGTGTCTTCTCTTGGAGTTGTATCTGATTTTATTACCAGTTTTTATTCGAATCCATTGGGGAATGGGACGATTCTGCTTTCGTTTTTGGCCAGGAATCGCTTGATCCTGAAAGTCTTGTGAGAAGACATGGCGAGGAGCAAATTCAACCACACATAGGATGGCAGACAAGAGAAAAGAGGAAGAAGTGAGTGGAAGGACGTATTTAGAAGGCCTGTTGGAAGATTTTTAATCACAGTTTCAATTTCAGTACTTGTGGTTAGTCTGTTCATATTTTTTATTTCTTCCTGGTTCAATCTTGGAAGGTTGTATCTTTCTAAGAATTTGTCCATTTCTTCTAGGTTGTCCATTTTATTGGGGTATGGTTAGTTGCTTGTAGTAGTCTCTTATGATCCTTTGTATTCTGTGGTGTACGACTTCTCCTTTTTCATTTTTCATTTCATTGACTTGAGTCCTCTCCCCTTTTTCTTTATGAGTCTGGCTAAAGGCTTATCAATTTTGCTTACCTTTTCAAAGAACCAGCTTTCAGTTTCATTGGTCTTTGCTATTGGGTTTTTTTTGTCTCTATTTCGTTTATTTCTGCTCTGATATTTATGATTTCTTTCCTTCTACTAACTTTGGGTTTTGTTTCTTCTTCTTTATCTAGCTGCTTTAGGTATAAGGTTAGGTTGTTTATTTGAGATTTTTCTTGTTTCTTGAGGTGAGATTGTATTGCTGTAAAATTCCTTCTTAGAAGTGCTTTTGCTGCCTTCCATAGGTTTTGGATGGTCGTGTTTTTGTTGTCTCTAGGTATTTTTAGATTTCCTCTTTGATTTCTTCAGTGGTCCATCGATTGCTTAGTAACATTGTTTAGCCTCCATGTGTTTGTGGTTTTTATAATTTCTTTTCCTGTATTTAATCTCTAATCTCATAGCATTGTGGTCAGGAAGCATACTTGATATTATTTCAATTTTCTTAAATTTACCAAGGCTTGATTTGTGACTCAAGATCTGATTTATCCTGGAGAATGTTCATGTGCACTTGAGAAGAAAGTGTATACTGCTGCTTTCAATGGAATGTCCTGTAAATATCAGTTAATCTCTCTGAACTAATGTTTCATTTAAGGCTTGTGTTTTCTTATTAATATTCTGTCTGGATGATCTGTCCTTCGGTGTAAGTGCGATGTTAAAGTCCCCCATAATTATTGTGTTACTGTCGATTTTCCCTTTTATGGCTTAACATTTGCCTTATATATTGAGGTGCATGTTAGGTGCATCTGTATTTACAACTGTTACATCTTCTTCAATTGATACCTTGATCATTATGTAGTGTCCTTCCTTGTCTCTTGTAATAGTTTTTATTTTAAAGTCTATTTTGTCTGATATGAGTACTGCTAGTCCAGCTTTCTTTTTATTTCCATTTGCCCCGCACTTTCAGTCTGTGTGTGTCCCTAGGTCTGAAATGGCTCTCTGGTAGACAGCATATATATGGGTCTTGTTTTTGTATTTATTCAGCCAGTCTGTGTCTTTTGGTTGTAGCGTTTAATTCATTTACATTTAAGGTAATTATCAATATATATGTTTTTATTGCCATTTTCTTAATTGTTTTGTGTTTGTTTTTGTCGGTCTCTTTTCTTCCCTTCCTCTTTTGTTCTTTTCTCTTGTGTTCCCACTTAGAGAAGTTCCTTTAGCATTTGTTGTTAAGCTGGTTTGATGGTGCTGAATTCTCTTAGCTTTTGCTTGTTTGCAAAGCTTTTGATTTCTCCATCAAATCTAATGAGAGCCTTGCTACATAGAGTATTCTTCGTTGTAAGATTTTTCCCTTTCATCACTTTAAAGATATCATGCCACTCCCTTTTGGCCTGCAGGTTATCAGCTGAAAAATCAGCTGATAACCTTATGGGGATTCCCTTGTATGCTATCTGTTGCTTTTCCCTTGCTGCTTTTAATATTTTTTTCTTTGTATTTAATTTTTGTTAGTTTGATTAATATGTGTCTTGACGTGTTTCTCCTTGGGTTTATCCTGTGTGGGACTCTGCACTTCCTGGACTTGGGTGACTATTTCCTTTCCCATGTTAGGGAAGTTTTCAACTGTAATCTCTTCAAATATTTTGTCAGTCCCTTTCTCTTTCTCCTCTTCTTCTGGGACCCCTATAATTTGAATGTTCGTGCAATTAATGTTGTCCCAGAGGTCTCTGAGATTGTCCTTATTTCTTTTAATTGTTTTTTCTTTATTCTGTTCTGTGGCAGTGATTTCCACCATTCTATCTTCCAGCTCACTTATCTGTACTTCTGCCTCAGTAATTTTGTTATTGATTCCTTCTAGTGTATTTTTCATTTAAGTTATTGTATTGTTCACCACTGTTTGTTTGTTCTTTAGTTCTTCTAGGTCCTTGTTAAGCATTTCTTGTATCTTCTCGACCCGTGCCTCCGTTCTTTTTCCGAGATCTTGGATCATCTTTACTATCATTATTCTGACTTCTTTTTCTGCTAGATTGCCTATTTCCTCTTCATTTAGGAGAGGCTTTTACCTTACTTCTTCATCTGCAACATATTTCTCTGTCATCTCATTTTATCTAACTTACTGTGTTGGAAGTCTCCTTTCTACAGGCTGCAGGATCGTAGCTCCTCTTGCTTCTGGTGTCTGCCCCCTGGTGGTGGAGGTTGGTCCAGGGGCTTGTGTAGGCTTCCTGATGGGAGGGGCTGGTGCCTGTTCTCTGGTGGGTGGAGCTGGGTCTTGTCCCTCTGGTGGGCAGGTCCTTGTCCAGGGGTGTGTTTTGGGGTGTCCAGGAGCTTAGTACGACTTTAGACAGCCTGTCTGCTGATGGGGGGGCTGTATTCCTGTCTTGCTGGTTGTTTGGCCTGAGTAGTTCTAGCACTGGAGCTTGCAGGCTGTTGGGTGGGGCTGGGTCTTGGTGCCAAGATGGGGATCTCCAGGAGAGGTCATGCCAATTAATATTCCTGGGCAGTCCTGCAGCCATAAGTGGGTGCTTCCCCCCTGGGGGCTTGGGTTTGATCCCTGTTTGGAGAACCAAAATCCTGAAAGCTGTGCTGTGCAACCAAATAAACAAAATAAAACAGAGAAACAAAACCCAAGAAAAACAATAAAAACAATCCAAAAAAAATCCCCAGTGAAAACAAAAAAAAAAACCAAGAAAACAACCAAACAAAAACACCAAAACAAACAATAAATAATAAACTAAGAAAACAAACAACAACAACAAAACAAAACCCCCCAAACAAAAAATACCCCAGAAAATTAAAAAAAAAAAGAAATAAAACAACAACAACAAAATTCTCTGGGGCCTCTGATACCAGTGTCCTTGCCTACATGGTGAGCTACAGCCAACCTCCGCCTCCCCAGGAGACACTCCAAGACCTCTAGGTAGGTCTTTGGACCCGCTGTGGGCACTGTGGAGGCAGCTCAGACTTTGACCTGGCCCAGCTCCTGCGTGTACGTGCCCACAAAGTCCACAGCTGCTAAAGCTGGATCCGTCTCAGCTGTGGGAGCACTCATTGTCCCTTCAGATGTTCTATAGGTGCTGGGTTTACCAAGCTGATCGTGGTGGTTAATCTGTGGCTTGTGCAGCTGCAAGGAGAGATTTCAGTTCTTCTTAGTTGCACAGCCCCTGGGGCTCAGCTTTGGTTTCAGCCCCACCTCTGCATGTGGGCTACCTCAGGCATCTGCCCACTGCCCAGGCGAGTGGGAGCGAAGGCAGCAACTGGGGGCATGCTGGCCTGTTTCGGTGGGAGGGGGTGGGGCAGCGACTGACTGTGGCATGCGTGCTCACTCAGGTGGGAGGGGGATAAGGTGGAAACAACTGGGGCACGCATGCTCACTCTGGTTGGAGCCCCTCCTAGTGCCTGTGGTGGCATGGGCTGGCGTGTGGGGAGAGAGGCTGTGATGGCAGACCCGCCCTTCATGCATCACTCAACAGTGGCTCCTCACTTCTGTGGTGGTCCAGGCTTCTTCCAAGAGCATTCCCAGTTGCAGAGCTCCTCACTTCTGTCCCCTCAGGCTGTCTCCGAGCAGCCAACAGCCCTCCTCTCCCTGGGTCTGCTCTCCAAACCCCATGTTCCGGCACTGGCAGACACCCGTTTCACCCTGGGTGCTTGCAGGCTGTGGCATGGACCATCTGTGTAAATCTCTCTGTGTCTTGCCTGCCACAGACTGGTTGCTGCACTTTCCTCTGATAGCCCTCGCAGCTCCCCTTCTATCTCAGCTAATTGCCCTGCCAGTGAGGGGGCTTCTCCAGTTCTCCTCTCCTTCAACTCCTCCCAGCAGAGCAGGTCCCATCCTGTTTCCTCTTTTCTTTTTCTTCCTTTTCTCTCTTTCATCCTACCTGGTTATGCGGGGATCTTTTCTTGTCCTTTTGGGTGTCTGAGGTCCTCTGCTAGTGTTCAGCAGGTGCTTTGTGTGAATTGTTCCATTTGTAGATGTATTCTTGATATATTTGTGAGGAGAGGTGAGCTCCAGTTCCTCCTATTCCACCATCTTCACCTTGAACCTAACTTTTCTTTTAAATCATTATTTCTTGGAAAGATTATTATTTTTTCATTCCATTGATTTGCTATCTCTGTTTAAAATCAGTTGATAATATAATATAGTTCCATTTCTAGATTTATTCTACATCAATCTGTTTATCCTTATGCTATTGATTACTGTAGTTTGTAGTAAACCTTTATATATTAGGTAATATAAGTCATTCAATTTCATTTATTCTTTTTCAATACTGCTTTGGATTTTCTGAGTCCTTTACATCTCCATATAAATTTTAACATCAGCTTGCCAATTTCTAAAAAAAAATTGCCTCCTAGAATTTTGATTGAGGTTGTGTCAGATTTATAGATGAATTCTGGATTATTAATATCTTAACAATATTGTGTTTTGCAACCCATGATGCTTTAAGCAGCGTTTTGTAGTTTAATGAACATATTTTTAATATCTTTATTTTATATTAATCCTAACTACATTTTAGGTTTTGGTACTATTGTAAAAAGTGTTGTTTTTATGAAGATTGGTTTTCCAATTGTTTGTTGCTAATATGTAGAAATACAATCGATTTTTGTATCTTGAGCCCTTATCTGTGATCTAATATAGTAAGTCATAATGATGCCTACTAAATATAGAGAAATCTTATTCTAATTGGTCATCACAGAATAGAGAATTATACTATGATGTAGATGAACAATTGTTAAATGGAAAAAATATTATATAATAAGAATTCAGAGTACTTGCTCAGAATGAATCATCATAAGAAAAAAATTTACAGCACATTTTGTATATTGCCTGGTAACTAATCAAACATCTAGCGCTTTCCGAGTTATTTCTTCCTATACAAATGCTGACAAAGATGATATGAAATTTACTGCTAGAAGCAAACTGACTGTATACTTTTTTGTCTAAAACGCTATATTTCGCAGAGATCACTGGAATTTGATAATGACCCACAATACCTACCACACTGGCTCTACTAGTGTTTTTTGTTGACTTTCTTGGATTTTCTACACACACACACACACAATCATGTCTTCCGAGAATAAAGAATGTTTTACTTTTTATTTTCCAGTTTGTATGTTATTTACTTCTTTTTATTTCCTTACTCCACTGTATAGGGTCAATATTGAATGCAAGTAGTAAGAAATTAGTAAAACGTTGTTGTGATTTAGCGATGTTCTCTTAGATGGAGAACGCTTACTATTACACTTAGTTAGATAAGTATAGTGTTAGCTGTATGATATTACCTGTAGGCTTTTCCTGCTGTCTCAGGCATGGGCACACGTGGAGCACCCATGGAGGCAAGGCCTGGAAAGCATGTGCTTGCTGAGCAACAGTGGATCCAGGGTCTAAGGCTCTGGGCAGCACACAGGATTGGTGACTGGGTGCCCATGGAGCAGCTCTGGCTCTGGGGTCTGGGGCATATGCAACGTTTGGGGTGGAGGGGCAGCCCTGGTCTTTGGCCGGAACGGTAGCAGCTCTTTCTGGGTGGGGTGCAGCAGCATCTTCTTATTTGGGTGGAGATGGCTCTTGATAGCCTCATGGAGAAAGCTGCCAGTGTCCTCTGTGGAGCGGGCTGCTGGGGTCCTCCTGTGGTGAGCCCTGTGGGATCCTCGACTGTGAAAGCTGTGGGGTGTCCATGGCTGTTGTGGAGGCCATCCTGGCAAACTCTGCCATGTCCTCTGGAGAGCAGGCCACTGAGGACGGTGGTAGCATCCACTGCATGACAGATGCTGATAGTCCCCACCCTTCTGTGTTCCTGGCTCTCTCCAAGTATGTCCACCAAGTCATCTACCCGGTGGTCCTTTCTGTCCAGTTAGTCTCCTTTCTTGCTCCACTGTGTTGCTATAGGTTCGTTCTTTTTTTTGCGGTACGCGGGCCTCTCACTGCTGTGGCCTCTCCCGTTGCAGAGCACAGGCTCCGGATGCGCAGGCTCAGCGGCCATGGCTCATGGGCCCAGCCGCTCCGCGGCATGTGGGATTTTCCCGGACCGGGGCACGAACCCACGTCCCCTGCATTGGCAGGCAGACTCTCAACCACTGCGCCACCAGGGAAGCCCGCTATAGGTTCTTAATCGTACCCTTGAGCCCCTCCCAGGGCTATTTTCGTTTGTAGAGAGCTAACTGTTGTTTTTGTGTGTTGGGGGGGAGGGAACGAAGGCTGGAGAGATCTCTTACTCTGCCATCTTGCTGATCTCTTCCTCAATGAGAGTTTTTTAAATGTCAGAGAAGTAGATGTGTGTCCTAGTCTAGTTCTTGATAAAATGTCCAGGATAATTTTACCAAGAGAGATCAAGGCCTCAAAAATTCTTTACCAATAAATTACCAATAAATTATTTTCTTTACCAATAAATTACCAGTTAATTACCAATAAATTATTTTCTGAAAGTTAGTATCCCCAGGGAGTCAATTCATTTAATTAATATTTGGCCCCAAACACCTAGACTTAAAGTCTGTCACACATTTCTAATTCTGGTATAGAGGATGGCCCACTGTCTTTGGCCCCTAGAAAATTTTTTATAGGTAGTGCATTTATTGGTTTGACAGATATAAGGGAGATAGGGAGATAGGAACTGTGGCTCTCTGAATATAGTGCTTGTACCTTTATCTGAGGAAAAAATAAAGTGTCTTAGAACTCAGAAGAAATAGTGCTATGATAGAATCTCATAAGAGTGAGACCAAGATAAATAGGAAGTTTCAGGAATTATGTAATGGAAACTACAAGTATTCAAAGTGGTCATTCAACTGAGCTTAATTTGTTTGATCTCATGAATGGTAATAATTGCTTCTAAAGTGTCTGTAAGATTGCCTGTGTTAACAGCTGATCCCACTGGACTCAGTACTGCAAACTCTTCAATGACTGCAATGCAGACATTGGGTAGAGCTGACCACCTGTGCTCCCACTGGTCCTCTGAACACTGTGGATCAGTTTGGAGCTCAGTCTGGATCAATCTGGTCTCCCTGTTACTAGTGAACCGTGGCATCTGGTGTAATACATTTTATATGGGACACCCATTCCTAAAGCATTTGGTTTACTATAATGGCAATCCTCATTATTAGTTAGAGAATAAACTTATTATACAGATACCTAAAAATACAATGGTTCAAAAGAGATAGACTGTATTTTCTCTCTCATATAGTATTCCAGAGGTAGGCAATTCATCAAAGATGGTTCAGCAGCTTTGCTCTATGGCATTTTTCAGGAACCTGTCATCTTTCTTTTTGCTCCGTCATCCCTTGTGTCTCTGGTAGAAGGTAGTTTTCCAGCACAAAACGTTTATACTAGCCCATGGAATGGAGAAAAGAAGAAATGGAAGTGTAACCAGCTTGCGCTTAATGCCATTAACTGGATGTTTTGCATATAATTTCTACTTATAATCCACTGACCAGAACCTAGTCACATACCATATCTAGTTGCAAGGGAGTCTGAAAAATGTTTTCTCTAGCTTGGTGTCTATGTGCCCTGCTAATAACAAGAAAGTTCTATTACTGAATGGAAGAAAGAAGGAATGGATATTGGGGGACAGTTAGTCAAAGTTGAGGTTATGGTAACAGTTTATGCTTTCTAGTAGTCATGTTTTTCTGGAGTACCAGAGTTTATATAGAGAAGGCAGAGGTTAGTATAGATCAGAGTATCATAAACTAGTAGGATTTTCCTCTTAGTACCACTTTCTAAGAACTGCTTAATATCCACATGGTTACTGTGGGAAATATGTTATTAGTATAGTTTGGTCTTATACCCCTGTTTGTACTTGGTTGGACAGTAGCGGGTACCTAACCAGACCCAGTCGAACTGCAGTACTCCTCAACCTTGCTACATTTGGTGGGTTTTGAGCTGAATGTCTAAGTCATGCTAAGGGAGTTGGGGAGGTTCTGAGTTTCTTTTCTGGGACTTTTAGACAGTTAAACAAGAGAGTTTTCCCTCTAAGGGCTCAAAATTATCATAAATAAAGCTCCAGAGTTTTGGGCAGCTATGTTTTTGACCATGTGGAAAAAGATGGGCCTCAATGAGACAGAAGAATGAAGCTGGAGTGTAAACATAAATGAAAACAAGAGATAGATAATCTTTACTTACATTTCTTCCTTGAGTGCCAATATAATAAATATTTCATTTAATCTGTCTCTTGTTATTCTCATAATTAGTGATGAATTTCCTGGACTTCTTTGAAAATAGTTATTTCTCCATTATTTCAGCTGGTGTTACAGTAATAATCTATAGTTTATTGGAGATGGAAAAGAATTATATAGCTCAAGTGGCTTCAGATTGTATAAGTAAGTTTATGCTTATTTATCTTAAATATCTCTTAGGACTGTTTTAGGAGCCATGAGGAAAAAACTTCAACTCTTCTTATCATGAATTTGTGGAAATTTTAAATTGGTTCTATCTACAAGTTATTTGAAAAATGTAGAATCGATATTGCCTCTTTCAATAAAAAATATCTAGAAGGCCACAAAACAGAAACTAATGAAATTAGTGAGGTGACATTGGAAACATAATTTGGGAGAGATCACTAAGGAGTTTGTTTCAAATGTTAATCTTTAAAAATCTCTATTGCTTCAAATAGAATAGGTATAATTCCTATCGGAGGTTTTGATTTTGGATGTCAAACTCCATAAGAAAGGCAGATCATGGAATATGTTCCCCAAGGTGTTGATTTTTTTCATTCATTCAATAAATATTTATTTATCACCTTAATTGGGTGAGGCATTCTTCCAGGACTGGAAACCCAGGGATGGGAAAGACAAAAAAAAAAGATTCCTATTCTTATGGAGGTTATATTCCAGTGAAGGGTTCAGGCATAAACAATAAAAAATTAGTAAATAAGTAAATAAATATAATCATTTCCATTAGTGGTGAATGGTATGATAACAACAACAAAAAAATCCCCCAAACAAAGCAACAGCAAACAGAGTGACAGGAAATATACTGATGATGAAGGTGAGGCTGTTCAGACAAGGTGTTCAGAGATGGTTTCTGTGTGGAAGTGAAATTTGAGTAGAAACTTTAATATTAAGAAGAAGTCAGCCAGAAGATGATCTTAGGAAAGAGCATTTTGGGCAGAGAAATGCAGCAAATGTTATGGTTCTGAGTTAGGAATGAATTTGGTGAGTTCAAGGATGAAAAGAAGGGCAGTGTGGCTGAAAGGTAGTGAACCAGGCTGAGTAAGGACCATGGCAAGAAAATTGGATTTTATTCTTAATGTAATGGGAAACCACTAGAGATATTTAAGTAGGAGGCTGATGTATTTTTATTTTTTAAAAAGATCACTCTGACTTACGATATGGAGAATGTACTATGGAGAGTGGAAGTGGGGAGTCCTTTAGAAGCTATGGTAGCATATTAGAAGAGAACTGATGCTAGCACAGGCTAGAGTGGTGGCTGCGCAGCAGATGAGAAGTGGTCATGCTCAGGCTGTATTTAGGGGCAGTGTCCATAATACGTGGATTAGATGGTGGAGGCAGGTAGTGAGGGGGGGAAAAAGAAATCAAGAATTCTTCCTAAGTTTTCGCCTGAACATTGGTTGACTAGTGGTCCTATAAAGAAGCCTAGGGTGTAAAACAGAATTTGGTTTTAGGATATGTTAAGTTGCAAATGCCTATTAGTCATGAGATGAGGTGAGAAAGATGTCAGGTTATGAAAGATAAAACTTTAGCTAATGTTTCAATGGCTCCCTTTATTACAGTTGAGATGGGGTGGCCTTCTAGTCCATCTAACTGGAAACGTAAACTAGTTGTCTCTAATAGTGGTCAAGGGAGTAAAACCTCAAACTCCCTACTCTGCAGTGCTATTTATGAGTCTTGCCTAAACTACTTGCAGTAGTTTTCCAGCACCCACATTTACTGACCTAGTACCAGCCATGCACATCTGTCTATGAAAGTCCATCTACTATTTTGTGGTACCTCATAGCATTTGATAATAGGTTAGAGGGAATCTAAATACACTATTTGGACTATAGAAGGGAAAATTCTCTTACTTTGTAGACTTGGTCAGTATACTGGGTTTAAGGAAATATTTGACATGTGATTTCACATTTTCAAAGTGTTGCCCTTTTGGTGTTTCCATATCACCTTGGAAAACCCAGACTGAGCTGAAGGAAAGTCCCTAACACTAATGAGAGAGGGTATTCAAGGGAGAAATTAAATACAGGGCTCATTGGTACCTTTAGAAGCACTATTTGAATGAGTAAAAATTGGCCTGGATGAAGAGCATTCCTAACCTGGTATTCTCAGATTCACAACTGAGCTAATAAACATTGTGAATACTCAGAAATACCATTACCTGTCCTCACGGTACATATACAAGCACCTTTGATGGACCAATGTTTAAAAATGGTGGAAAGAGATAGAAGTAGGAGAAGGTAAAAAATTAAAGGGAATAGTGGAGAAAATGTAAATCATAGAAGGAGCTGGTAAATAGGAGAAACCTTCTTAATCTCAAAAGAAAATGGAGAAGGATTAGATGGGAATTAAGAGTGACTAAATATGGGACTTCCCTGGTGGCGCAGTGGTTGAAAATCCGCCTGCCAATGCAGGGGCACAGGTTCAAGCCCTGGTCCGGGAAAATCCCACATGCTGTTCAGCAACTAAGCCCATGGCGCCACAATTACTGAGCCTGCGCTCTAGAGCCTGTGAGCCTAGAGCCCGTGCTCTGCAACAAGAGAAGCCACTGCAATGAGAAGCCCACACACCGCAGTGAAGTGTAGCCCCCGCTCGCCGCAACTAGAGAAAGCCCATGCACAGCAACAAAGACCCAATGCAACCAAAAATAAATAAATAAATTAATTAAAAAACGAGTGACTAAATAAGCATCATCTTAATTAAGTTTCATAACAATCCACTGAGGTAGATATTATTACCTACTTTTATATTTTATAGATGGGCAGTTAGACTTAGAAAGGTTCATTTTGGAGACGGTGACTGTGCTAGGTGGAATTCTAAGATGGCCCCCAATATTCTTCTGGTGTACATTTCTTGGATAATCCCCTCTCTGAGTTGGGGGAGAACCCGTGAATATATGATGGAATATCATTCCTATGATTATATAGTAAATATGAAGGAATTTTAAAGATGTAATTAAGGTCCATAATTAGTCAACTTTGAATTAATCAAAAGGGAGATCATTCCGAGTGGGGCCTCACCTAATAATGTGAGCCTTTAGAAGATGGAAGATGTCAGAAGATTCTCTTGCTGGCTTGGCAGAAATAAGCTGCCATTGTTGTGAGAGGGCCGTGTGACTAGGACCTGAGGGGCCAAGAGCAACCCCTGGCAGATAGTAAGACAATGGAGCAATGGGTGCAAAAAAATGAATTCTTCCAACGACCAGTGAGATTGGAAGAGGCCTCCAGCCTCAAATGAGACTGTAACCCCAGCTAAGAACTTTATTTCAGCCTAGTGAGACCCTGAACTGAAAACCTGCTTGTGCTTTGCCAGGCTCCTGACTTACAGAAACTGTGACGTGGATATTGTTTTAAGGTGCCAATATATTGGTAATTTTTTACACAATGATAAAAAAACTAATATAGGAATGCAGGAAAAATAGGTAAATTTATAGTTTGGCAATTTTGGTCCCTTCACTTCAGACTTTCTGAAGATACAAGGTTTCTTTAATGAGATTTTTTTATACACCTGGCTTTTTATAAATTCCTACTCAGAATCTAGGAGAACAAGTATAGTTTTCTCTCTCTTGTCTTCTTTCACAGAGCCCTCTCAAGGTTTACACTTCTATAGCTCTCCCCTATCCTCATAATATCTTTTGTGATGGAAATGACTGAAAATGAAGTAAAAGGAGAAATAACCATGAGCGTTACTTTTCACTTTAATCATTTCTTTTTTCTTACAACGTCACTAGGAAACTTTTGAATAGATGATAATAATAGAGAAAAAAACATAAGAAACATAAATATATGAGGAAATTGAGGAAGATGGAAAAAAAGGAAGTTTTAATCCAGATATATTTCTAACTTTGACAGGTTCAAAAAATGCTCCATTTGCCTGCTATGAAGAAATACAGTCTCAAACTGATAGGTTTGGGAACTGTGGTAGAGAAAGAAGCAGATATAAATTTTGTGCATGGAGGTATGCTATGCAGATATTAAAGATAACCTCTCGTGTTCTGTAAGATTCTGTTTTTAGTTTTTCTCTATATATGTCATTCATTCCAGTGGTTTCAAGTATCACATGTGTATGGGAGTAAATCTGAAATCAAAATCTCTAGCCTTGGCATCTTTCTTGTGCTACAGGCTTATTAAGCCTGTATCAAGGGCTTTACATTTTACTTTAAATGTTAGCATTAAAGTGTTACATTTTCCTTAGATATATTGCCATAAATGGAGAACCATTGTTTATTTTTACTTTTTTGTCAAAGAAACCAATCTGATGCATTCCTAATAAATGCATAATAATCATATAATTTATTATGTTTGCAGGAATCTTATATGTGGCAGATTAATTTGCACCTACCCCTTTCAAACTCCTTTCCTTCGAGATGGTGCTTCTGTGATTTATGCTTTTGTACGAAATACTGTATGTATAACTATGCACTACACAACGACAGGTGGAGAAGATCCAATGGTGGTCAAAAATGGCTCTATTTGTGATACTGGGAGGGTAAATGACTTAAAATCTATTTTTAAAAATCTAGTTTTATTAATAAATATTGCAGTTAATTACTAGTGCTTTGTAAACTTAAATATTTGGTTAAGGAGAAAATGAATAAGCTTCAATTGGTCTCTGAGGGAAATGAGAGTTGTTTGATCCCCATTAGAATTTCAGTGTTGTGAGCAAGGAAAATCCAAGTGTTCTGGGGCTGGAGTGGGGAAGAGAGAAATCTTGGGAATACTTGTAGTTAAATATTCCATAACATGGAAATTCACTTTTCTTCTTGGAGAAGAAAGAAGAAATCCTACTTAGTAATATATGTCTCTTTGCGGCCCAGTAGATAGAAGCACAACTTAGATGGGGCTGCTAAGAATCAGTCTTCACCTCTTAGTTTTTGACATTTTGCAAGTTACCTAACCAGTCTGAGATATCACAACTGTATGTAAAGTGGGGATAATAATAACATTTACTCTATGGAGTTATTGCAAAGATTAAATGAGATAATAGTATAAAGTGCTTAGCACAATGCCCAGCACATAGTAAGAGCTAAATATAGGTTGGCTATTATTATTTATTGTTACTATAATTTGTTATCTATGAGACCAACCAACCAAATCTGGAGAAAACATAGAGGGAATAAATTTACTTCAAAATCTCTACATTCTAAAAGGAGTTGTTAGACACACCACGGAGGCCAAGAACTAATGAGAAGACTGAACACATTAAAGGCTTAAAAGGGTTAGGGTGTTGGGGTTTAGAAAGGGTTTTGTGAGGCCATTTCTCTGAAGAGTGTTGTGATTTCATGTGTGAAAGGAAATCATTTTCACATACATTATTTCATTTTAACCTTGAAACAAATCTCAAATAGTTTAGAAAAAGTATTATTGTACTCAGTTAAGAAAACTGCAACTTAGGGAAGTTGATATTGCTAGAAATAAGGGAGTTGGGAATGTATCCTTAATCCTCTGATTATTATACTTTATACTTAAAAGAATTAATATTTGGATGTTTAATACATTCCATAATAGAATGTTAGATATCTGTAGTATATTTTAATGAAAACTTCTAATATCTTTTCTTAGGAACTCGAATAATAGTGCATATTTAGTGAAAACTCCAGATTATTGAATTGATTTTCTTTCTATGCAAACTTTCAATATGTGCAGTAATACAGAATATTATTTAAACTGTGCTCTTAGGGATGGTTTTGTTAGATTTCAGGCTATTGTAATTAAAAGTGATATTTTGATTCTGATTGTTTTTATGTCAGTCTTGTTTCATTTGTTTCTCCCATTTCCCTGCCCTGAATCATTTTTTTGGACTGTTTTTAAAGAACAATTTTAGAATCACAATAAAACGGAAAAGATGTTAGAGGGATTTCCTACACACCCTCTTGGCCCCACACAGGCATGTCTTCCCTGTTACTAACATCGCCCACCAGTGTGGTACGGTTGTTACAATTGATCAACCTACATTGACACATGCTTATCACACAAAGAAAATAGTTTATGTAAAGCTATTGTACATCCTGTTAGTTTCTGACCTATATTATTTTCCTTCTCTCTTAAGAACTTCTTTTAACATGTCTTGCAAGACAGCTCTCTTAGCGAAAAATTCCCTCCATTTTTGTGTGTCTGAAAAAGTCTTTATCTCTCTTTCACTTTTGAAGGATAATTTTGCAAGTATATAGAATTCTATATTCTAGGTTGGGGATTTTTTTCTGTCAATACTTTAAATATTTTACTCCACTCTTCTGACTGCCCGGTTTCTGAGGAGAAGTCAGATGTAATTCTTACCTTTGTTCCTCTATAGGTACGGTTTTAAAAAAAATTTTTGCTTTTTTCAGGATTTATTCTTTGATTTTCTGTTTGAACACAATATGCCTAAGTGTAGGGGTTTGTTAGTTTGTTTGTTTGGCATTTATCCTGCTTATTGTTTTCTGAGATTCCTGGAACTGTGGTTTGGTGTCTGACATTAATTTGGGGGAAATCCTTAGTCATTATTGTTTCAAATATTTCTTCTGCTCCTTTTTCTTCTGGCATTTCCATTACATATACGTTATACCTTTTATAATTGTCCCATAGTCCTTGGATATTCTGTGTTATTTTTTTGTCTTTGTTCTTTTTGCTTTTTCATTTTCAGGGATTCTATTGATATATCCTCTAGCTCAGAGATTCTTCCCTCAGCTATTTCCAGTGTACTGATAAGCCCGTTAAAGGCATTTATTCATTTTTGTTACAGTGAGTTTTTTTTTTCATTCCAGCATTTATTTTTATTTTTTTCTTAGGATTGCTGTCTCTCTGCTTCCATCTCCCGTCTGTTCTTGCATACTGTCTACTTCATCTATTAGAGCCCTTAGCATATTAATCATAGTTGTTTTAAACTCCTGGTCTGATAATTTCAGTATCCATGACATGTATGGTTCTGATACTTTCTCCGTTTTTCCAATTGTGTTTTTTAGCTTTTAGTATATAACCTTATCTGTTTTCTTGAGAGCTGGACATGATGAACCAGATAAAAGAACTGCTGTAAATAGACCTTTAGAAATGTGGTGGTGAGGTGTTGTGGGAAGGGGAAGTGTTCTTTAGTCTTATGAACAGGTCTGAGTCTTTCAGTGAACCTGTGCCTCTGGACTGTGAACTTCACAAGTGTTTCTCATGTTTTTTCTCCTCCCTCAGGTGGGACAGGATGGCTGGAGTGGGCTGGAGTTGGGTATTTCTCTTCTTACACATGGAAGGTTAGAGCTGAGTGAAATTGGGTATTTCCCTTCCCTCAGATCAGTTAGGCTCTGATAAGACATCACCAGATTAGGCTCTAGTTAACTAGTTTCTCCTGAAGGCAAGCCTTGTTAAGAACAGAGTGCTCTGGCTACTTCAAAATGGTTCCTTTTCCCCTCCTTCTGCCAGAATACAAGAAATTTTTTTCTCTGATATTTACTGTGAGAACGTTGGCTGAGCTCCTGGATGTACATCTCACAAAATTGTGGGGCTCTCCTGGAGTTCCTAACTGTCAGAGGTGTCTGTATTGAGCCTCCAGCAATTCATCAATTACAGTTCAGGCTTTCTGACGCTGGCAGGGGTACCTGAGGAGGTTTCCACTTGTGAATCTTTTCTCTGGTAAGCTGTGACTCCCTGTGTTCGCTCGTCTGTCTCTCCAATTTGGGGGCAGTGGTTTGCCCCCAAGTCACTTCTTCTATGGATCCTAAAAGAGTTGTTGCTTCTTCAGTCTGTTCAACTTTTTACTTGTTGTTAGGATGGAGTGTCGACTTCCAAACTCCTTAAATGGGGAACTGAATACCAGAAGCCTGAATCATTTCTTTAAAATTTATTTTAAAAAATAGACTTTATTTTTTAGGGAAGTTTTAGGTTCACATCAAAAGTTGCAGAAAGTACAGGGAGTTCCCATAACCACTTACCCCACAGAAGTGCAGACACCTACGCTATCCACAATCCTACACTATTACATCATCCTCACCCAAAGTCCATAGTTTACATAAGACTTATTGGAAAAATCCCCAAATATTTGTAGCTTACACTACACATTTCTAAATAACACTTATGCCAAGGAGAAATCTCAAGAGAAATTGAAAAATATTTTTAATTAAATGAAGATGAAAATACAACATATAAAAATTTGTGGGTTACAGCAAAAGCAGTACTTAATGGAAATTACTGCATTGAATGTCTGTGGTCTTATGTTATAAAATTACTGATGTTAATGTTACAATAACTGGACTCCTCTAACTCAGAAAAAAAATTTTGTATGTGTTTTTCTTTAGATTTGTGTAAATCGTGAATGTGTAGAATCAAGGATCCTTGCAGACAGATCATATAAGTGTTCACTAAAGTGCAATGGACATGGAGTAAGTAAGCACATGATTCGTGTTTTCCCAAATCACCTCTCTTGGACACTTTTCAGCATCATTTGTTAATTTATTCAATGTTTATTGGGTTCCTACTGTGTGCTAGGACATGTATCTACTTAAAATGTGGGGCTGAATTGGGTTACTAAATTTGTAGCCATATGTTTTAGAGGACATTGTACAGAATTAAATCGCTGATGACTCTAACAAATTTATTATTACAGTTGGGCACTTTTCAGAGGTATTAAATATTCCAATAAATACATTAACCTGTTCGTTATGGGAAGATAATTAAGCTAAAGTTTGTGTGTCTATGAGTATATAGGGTGAGGGAAAACTATTGGCTTTATACCTCATTTTGTAATAGACTTTTTTTTTTTTCCCAATGAAGCCAATTTACTTCCCATACCAAAAAAGTAAAAGCGCAGTGGATAGAAGGTTAGATTGTCAATCTCAAGTGATAGTAGAACACCCCTATTTTATTTTTTTTCATTTTTTTTTAAATTGGAGTATAGTTGATTTACAATGTTGTGTTAGTTTCAGGTGTACAGCAAAGTGGATCAGTTATACATATATCTGTTATTTTTTAGAATTTTTTCCCATATAGGTTATTATAGAATACTGAGTAGAGTTCCCTGTGCTATACAGTAGGTCCTTATTAGTTATCTATTTTATATACAGTAGTGTGTATATGTTAATCCCAAACAATTTATCCCTCCCCCACCTCCTTTCACCTTTGGTAACCATAAGTTTGTTTTCTACATCTGTGACTCTTTCTGTTTTGTAAATAAGTTCATTTGTACCATTTTTCAGATTCCACACATAGGCAATATCATGGTATTTGTCTTTCTCTCTTTGACTTACTTCACTTAGTATGATAATCCCTAGGTCCACCCATGTTCCTGAAAATGGCATTATTTCATTCTTTATTATGGCTGAGGAATATTCCGTTGTATATGTGTACCACATCTTCTTTATCCACTCCACTGTTGATGGACATTTAGGTTGCTTCCATGTCTTTGCTATTGTAAATAGTGCTGCAGTGAATATTGGGCTGCATGTATTTTTTCTTTCTTTTTAAAACTTCTAATTTTATATTGGAACATAGTTGATTAACAATGTTGTGTTACTTTCAGATGTACAGCAATGTGATTCAGTCACACATATACATGTATCTATTCTTTTTCAAATTATTTTCCCATTTAGGTTGTTACATAATATTGAGCAGAGTTCCCTGTGCTATACAGTAGGTCCTTGTTGGTTATCCATTTTAAATATAGCAGTGTGTACGTGTCAATCCCCAACTGCCTAACTATCCCTTCCCCCCACCCTTCCCCACCGGTAACCATAAGTTCATTCTCTAAGTCTGTGGGTGTTTCTGTTTTATAAATAAGTTCATTTGTATCATTTCTTTTTAGATTCTGCCTATAAGCAATATCATATTTCTCTTTCTCTGTCTGACTTACTTCACTCAGCATGACAGTCTCTAGGTCCATCCATGTTGCTGCAAATGGCATTATTTCATCCCTTTTAATGGCTGAGTAATATTCCATTGTATATATGTACCACATCTTCTTTATCTACTCCTCTTTTGATGGACACTTAGGTTGCTTCCATGTCTTGGCTATTGTAAATAGTGCTGCAGTGAACACTGGGGTGCATGTATCCTTTTGGACCATGTTTTTCTCCAGATATATGTCCAGGAGTGGGATTGCAGGATCGTATGTTAGCTCTATTTTTAGTTTTTTAAGGAACCTCCATACTGTTCTCCATAGTGGCTGCACCAATTTACATTGACACCAACAGTGTAGGAGGGTTCCCTTCTCTCCACACCCTCTGCAGCAGCATTTATTATTTGTGGATTTTTTTGATCATAGCCATTTTGCCTGGTTTGAGGCGATGTCCCTTTGTAGTTTTGATTTGCATTTCTCTAATAATTAGCGATGTTGAACTTCTTTTCATGTGCCTCTTGGCCATCTGTATGTTGTCTTTGGAGAAATGTCTATTTAGGTCTTCTGCCCATGTTTTGATTGGGTTGTTTTCTTTTGATGATATTAAGTCGCACGAGCTGTTTGTAAATTTTGGAGACTAATCCCCTGTTGGTCACATCATTGGCAAATATTTGCTCCCATTCTATGGGTTGTCTTTTTGTTTTTTTATGGTGTCCTTTGCTGTGCAAAAGCTTTTGAGCTTAATTAGGTCCCATTTGTTTATTTTTGTTTTTATTTCCATTACTCTGGGAGACAGATTGAAAAAGATATTGCTTTGATTTATGTCAGAGACTGTTCCACCTATGTTTTCTTTTAAGAGTTTTACAGTGTCCTCTCTCACATTTAGGTCTAATCCATTTTGAGCTTATTTTTGTGTATGGTCTTAAAGAATGTTCTAATTTCATTTTTTTACATGTAGCTGTCCAGTTTTCACAGCACCATTTATTGAAGCGATTGTTTTTCCTCTATTGTATAGTCTTGCCTCCTTTGTTGCAAATTAATTGACCATAGGTGCATGGGTTTATTTCTGGGCTTTCTGTCCTGTTCCATTGATCTATAAGTCTGTCTTTGTGCCAGTACCATACTGTTTTGATGACTGTAGCTTTATAATATAGTCTGAAGTCAGGGAGCTGATTCCTCCAGCTTTGTTTTTCTTTCTCAAGCTTGCTTTGGCTCTCCAGAGTCTTTGTGTTTCCATACAGATTTTAAGATTTTTTTTTGTTGTTCTAGGTCTGCAAAACATGCCATTGGTATTTTGATAGGGATTGCATTGAGTCTGTAGATCACTTTGGGTAGTATAGTCATTTTGACAATCAAAGAACATGGTATATCTTTCCAACTGTTTGTGTCATATTCGATACCATGACTCAGCATCTTACAGTTTTCGGAGTACAGGTCTTTTGCCTCCTTAGGTAGGTTTACTCCCAGGTATTTTATTCTTTTTGATGTGATGGTTAATGGAATTGTTTCCTTATTTTCTCTTTCTGGTCTTTTGTTGTTAGTGTATAGAAATGCAACAGATTTCTATGTATTAATTTTGTATCCTGCAGCTTTACTGAATTCATTGATGAACTCTAGTAGTTTTCTGGTAGCACCTTTAGGATTTTCTATGTATGGTACCATATCATCTGCAAATAGTGACAGTTTTACTTCTTCTGTTCCAATTTGTATTCCTTTTATTTCATTTTCTTCTCTGATTGCTACGGTTAGGACTTCCAAAACTATGTTGAATAAGAGTGGTGAGAGTGGGCAAGCTTGTCTTGTTCCTGATCTTAGTGGAAATGCTTTCAGTTTTTCACCATTGAGTATGATGTTAGCTGTGGGCTTGTCATATATTGCCTTTATTATGTTCAGGTATATTCCCTCTATGCCCACATCCTGAAGAATTTTTATCATAAATGGGTGTTGAATTTTGTCAAAGTCTTTTTCTGGATCTATTGAGATGACCATATAGTTTTTATTCTTCAATTTGCTAATGTGGTGTATCACACTGATTGATTTGTGGATACTGAAAAATCCTTGCATCCCTGGGATATATCCCACTTGATCATGGTATATGATTATTCTTTGAATGTTTTGTTGGATTCGATTTACTAGTATTTTATTGAGGATTTTTGCATCTATGTTCATCAGTGATATTGGCCTGTAACTTTCTTTTTATGTGATATCTTTGTCTGGTTTTGCTATTGGGGTGATGGTGCCCTCACAGAATGAGTTTGGGAGTCTTCCTTCCTCTGCAGTTTTCTGGAAGAGTTTCAGAGAGTATGTGTTGACTCTTCTCTAAATGTTTGGTAGAATTTGCCTGTGAAGCCATCTGGTCCTGGACTTCTGTTTGTTGGGAGTTTTTTACTTACAGTTTCAATTTTAGAACTTGTGATTGGTCTGTTCATATTTTCTATTTCTTCCTGGTACAGTCTTGTCCATTTCTTCTAGGTTTTCCATTTTATTGGCCTGTATAGTCTCTTATGATCCTTTGTATTTCTGTGGTGTCAGTTGTAACTTCTTTTTCTTTTCTAGCTTTATTGATTTGAGACCTCTCCTTTTTTTTTTTTTTACTTTTCCTTGATGAGTCTGGCTAAAGGTTTATCAATTTTGTTTATCTTTTCAAAGAACCAGCTTTTAGTTTCATAGATATTTTCTGTTGTCTCTGTTCTGATTTCATTTATTTCTGCTCTGATCTTTATGATTTATTTATTTCTACTAACTTTGGGTTTTGTTTCTTCTCCTTCCTCTAGTTGCTTTAGGTGTAAGGTTAGGTTGCTTATTACTTGAGATTTTTTTTTCCCTGCTATAGACTGTATTGCTATAAACTTTCAATATTTAGTTTTATGAGCTGTTTGTATATTTTGGAAATTAAGCCCTGTTGGTCACATGGTTTGCAGATATTTTCTCCCATTCTGTAGGTTTTCTTTTCATTTTGTTGATGGTTTCTTTTGCTGTGCAAAAGCTTGTAAGTTTGATTAGGTTTCATTTGTTTATTTTGTCTCTATTTCTATTGTCTTGGGAGACTGACCTAAGAAAACATTGGTATGCTTTATGTCAGAGAATGTTTTGCCTGTTATCTCTTCTAGGCTTATGTTTAAGTGTTTAAGGCATTTCAAGTTTAATTTTTTTATAGTTTGAGGCTGTGTTCTAACTTCATTCATTACATGAAGCTGTCCAACTTTCCCAGCACCACTTACTGAAGAGACTGTCTTTTTTCCCATGGTATATTCTTGCCTCCTTTGTCAAAGATTAATTGACTGTAACTGTGTGAGTTTATTTCTGGGCTCTCTATTCTGTTGCATTGATTGATATATCTGTTTTTGTGCCAATTCCACACTGTTTTGATTACTGTGGCTTGGTAATATTGTCTGAAGTCTGGGAGGATTATGCCTCCCGCTTTGTTCTTTTTCCTTAGGGTTGCTTTGGCAATTCTGGGTCTTTTATGGTTCCTTATAAATTTTAGGATTATTTGTACTTTCTTAATATATGCATTTATTGCTATAAACTTCTAAGAGCTGCTTTTACAGAACCCCAGTTTTTGTCTGTGTTGTTTCCATTTTTATTTGTTTTAAGATTTTAAAATGTCCTTTCTAATTTCTTTCTTGACCTATTGTTTGTTCAGGAGTGTGTTGTTTAATTTCTACATGTGTGTGAATTTTCCAGCTTTCCTGCTGTTGATTTCTAGTTTCATATCGTGTTGGTCAAGTAGATACTTTGTATGTTTTCAATTTTCTTAAATTTGCTAAAATTTGTATTGTGGCTTATATGACCTATCCTTGGTAATGTTCCATGTACACTTGAGAAGAATATGTATTCTGCTGCTCTTGGGTGGAATGTTCTATATATATCTGTTAGGTCAATTTGGTATAAAGTATAGCTCAGGTCCAGCATTTCTTTGTGGTTTTTTGTCTGGATTATCTTTCCATTGTTGAAAGTGGAGTATTGAAGTGTCTTACTATTATTGTCTTGTTGTCAATTTCTCCTTTCAGTATTTGCTTAGTATATTAGGTGCTCTGATGTTGGGTGTGTATATTCACAATTGTTATATCTTGCAGAGTTGACCACTTTATAATTATATAATGATCTTCCTTTTGTCTTGTTACCATTTTTTGGCTTAAAGCCTTTTTTTGTCTGATATAAGTATAGCTACTCCCTCTTTCTTTTGGGTTCCATTTACATGGGATATTTTTACATCTCTTTGAGTCTATGTGATTCTCTTGAAGGCAGACTTAGTTGGGTCTTGTTTTTTCATCCATTCAGCCACTCTGACCTTTGACTGATTAATTAATTTCATGTATTAGGGTAACTATTGATATGTAAGTGCTTAGTAATGCCATCTCTTTCATTACTTTTTGGCTGTTTTTTTGTTGTTTGTTTCAGTTCCCTTATTCTTTTTTTCCTTCTCTTTTTGCCTCTTTATGAATTCATGATTTTCCACGTGGTATGCTGTGATTGCCCTCTGTTTATCCTTTGTGAATCTACTATAGGTTTTTGCTACATGGCTACCATGAGGTTTACATAAAGCATCTTATAGATAAAACAATCCATTTTAAGCTGATTGTAACTTAACTTGGATCACACACAAAAGCTCTACCCTACTATCTCGCCCTTTTTTGTTTTTGATGTCAAAATTTACCTCTTTTCATATTGTGCATACGTTAGCAAATTATAGTAAGTATAGTTATTTTAATACTTTTACCCTTTAACCTGTATACTGTTGTTCAGTAGTTAACACACCATTCCCTTACAGATTTAGGTTTTAAAGTCTGTGTATTTACCTTTATGAATGTGTTGTATGTTTTCATGTTACTAATTATCATCTTTTTATTTCAGGTGGAAGAAATTCTTTCAGCATTTCTTGTAAGGCAGATATAGTGGTGATGAATTTCCTCAGTTTTGTTTGTCTCGGAGAGTTTTTATTTCTCTTTTACTTTTGAAGGATATGTTTGCCAGTTAAAGTATTCTTGACTGACTTTTTTATTCTTTCAACACACTGAATATATCATTTTATTCTGTCCTGGCCTGTACCTACTGGGTTTCTATTTGTAGATTACAATCATTTTTTTTCTCTTGCTTTATTTTATGATTCTCTGTCTTTGATTTTTGTCAATGTAATTATAATACATCTTGGAGAAGGTCATTTTGCATTGAGATAATGGAGTGATGTATTTGCTTTGTGACTGGATGTTTCAGTCTCTCCCAAGTTTGGGAAGTTCTCAGCTATTATTTTTTTAAATAGACTTTCTGCCCCCCCTTCCTCTCTTTTTTCCTTTTGGAACTCCATTATTCTAATATCTGTATGTTTGATGGTTTCCCGTAGATCACATATGATTTGTTTTCTCTTTTTCAGTATTTTTTCTTTGTCTACACTGACTGGGTTATTTAAAAATTCCTGTCCTTTAGATCACCAATTCTATCTTCTGTTTGGTCTATTCTGCTGTAGATGACCTATTGCATTTTTCTTTTTATTTATTTCATACTTCATCTCTAGAATTTCTTTTTGGTCCTTTTTTATCATTTCTACCTCTTTGTTAAATTTCTCATTTTATCCACGTGTTTATCCTGATTTTATTGACTTGTATGTCTGTTGATTCTTGTAGGCAGTTGAGTTTGTAAAAACAGCTAGTTTGAATTCTTTATTAGCTAAATTGATAAATTCAGTATCTTTGTGTTCAGTTACTGGAGTATTACTGTTATCTTTTGGTAATGACATACTTCCTTGATTCTTTATATTCCTTGCAGTTTTGCATTGCTTTTTTTATATTTGAAATAGTAGTCACTTCCTTAAATCTTTACTAGTTGTCTTCAGGTGGGAGATTTTATTCACTGGTCTTGCTTATGTCTAGGTCTTTCTCCAACTTTATGGATATCTCTGCTCCACATTTCTTGTTCCATTTTGTGGCAGAATTTTAAGTTTATGTGTCTTCTATGCTTCTTAAAAACTCACTAAACCAGCTGCTGGCAACCTCTCTTTTGTTTTCCAGAAGGTGTGCTACAGATCATGTTTGTGCTTTCTCCTTTGCCCAAGGACACTGGCCCGATTTTCTGAGGGCACCCCATGTCTACCAGACCTTGCTCTTGCCACTGAACTCAAATTTGCATACAAAGAGCAGGCCAAAAAGTGGGGGGAGTTGTTGTTTTAGCAGTTGGGGCATTGGAGGTGCCTGTGGGTCAGGTGGTGGTGGGATCCTTGGGTGAAGTTCTCACAGCACCTCATGGACAGGCTTTCTGCTGGAGTACTGAAAGCATTCATCAGGAACCATGTCCCTTTAATGCCCTTTGATATTCTTATCTGCCTCTTTCCTGATATCTGTCCCCCAGTCATAGAGGTGCTGTCTCGGTACTCTGGGTGCTATGGGAAAGAAACAGATTTCTCCAGCTATGTCCTGTATAGCTGGGTTAGCTTTGCACTCACTCACTGCTTTCCCTTTCCCCTGAGAGGTCACTGCTGGCTAGTTCAGCCCCATGCTGTGTCACATTGAGGGAGGGGTGGTGCTGGCAAAGTTACTCTTACCCTTTCCAATGTGTCCAAACTTATTTATTTATACATTTGCTCCAAAGGAATTCAGGCATCTATTACCAGGAAGGTCGGACTTCTGCAAGGCTCTCTTGTCCATGAGTGTCTGCCCAAGTCAGGACTCTCCAAGTTTTCCCTGACTACAACCAAGAGAGGCTGAGGCCTATTCGCTGGCTCCTGCTTCTTCCACAGCCTATACTGAGGTCTGTCTGCCTATTACCTGATGCACAGGTGGGAAAGACTCTTCCTGGGTCCCTTGGTGTATGGTGCTTGATCCTACAACTTCCACAGAGGTACTTTTGTTCATAGATGGATGCCAAAATTTAGTTGTTGAACAGAGGAGCCAAAAAGAGAGACATATTATGCAATCATGATGCTATCATTACTCCCAAAGTCAGTTTTATTTCTTCCTTTCCAATCTATGTACTTTTTATTTTCTCATCCTTTCTTCCAATATGATGTTAAAAAGGAATGGTGAGAGGGGACTTCCTTGCTTGGTTCCCTATCTTAGCAAGAAGGCTTCTAATCTTACCATTAAGCATAATGTTATTGTAGGTTTTTTTTTTTAAAGATATTCTTTATCAAGTTGAGGAAGTTTTATTTTATTAACAGCTTTCTGATGGTCTTTTATCATAAATGGCTATTCAGTTTTGTCATATAATTTTCTGTAACTGTGGTATGAACA
The DNA here is from genome assembly GCF_005190385.1 of Monodon monoceros. Classification (NCBI taxonomy): domain Eukaryota; kingdom Metazoa; phylum Chordata; class Mammalia; order Artiodactyla; family Monodontidae; genus Monodon; species Monodon monoceros. The sequence continues at coordinate 4,681,660 of NW_021703773.1, read as the reverse complement.
TATGATTTTTATTCTTTAGCCTGTTGGTTTATGATGGATTACATTAACTGATTTTCCAAATGTTGAACAATTCTTCCATAGTTGAGACAAAATTCACATGGTTGTGGTGTATATTTCTTATACGTTGGTGGAATTGATCTGCTAATATTTCGTTGAAGATTTTTGCATCTTCATTCATGAGAGATATTGGTCTGTAGTTTTCTTTTCTTGTAATGTCTTTGTGTTTTGTATTAGGGTAATGCTGGCCTATAAAATGTGTTAAGAAGTATTCACTCTACTTCTAACTTCTGAAAGAAATTGTAGAGAATTAGTATGATTTCTTTCTTAAATGTTTGGTAGAATTCACCAGAATATCCAGCTGGACCAGTGCTTTTTGTTATGGAAGGTTATTAATTATTGATTCAATTTATTTAATAAATATAGGCT
>NW_021703773.1:3907570-3978638 GCF_005190385.1 Monodon monoceros | reverse complement strand
AAGAAAGAAAGAAAGAAAGAAAGAAAGAAAGAAAGAAAGAAAGAAAGGAAGAAAGAAAGAGAGAAAGGAAGAAAGAAAGAGAGAAAGGAAGAGAAAGAAAAAGGGAAAAATGAAGGCCTAGGAGTGCAAGTTCTAATCTCAACTTCACTGCAGGTGTATTACCTACATGCAAATGAAGTTAATGATAACACTTTCCATATCAGAGAAGAGGATAAGATGAAGTGAGAAGAGGGACTTTTAAAACTACAAAACAGGGCTTCCCTGGTGGCGCAGTGGTTGAGAATCCGCCTGCTAATGCAAGGAACACGGGTTCGAGCCCTGGTCTGGGAGGATCCCACATGCCGCTGAGCAACTAGGCCCGTGAGCCACAACTACTGAGCCTGCGTGTCTGGAGCCTGTGCTCCGCAACAAGAGAGGCCGCGATAGTGACAGGCTCGCACACCGCGATGAAGAGTGACCCCACTTGCCACAACTAGAGAAAAGCCCTGGCACAGAAATGAAGACCCAACTGTGACAAAGCGAGAGAGAGGCATGGACATATATACACTACCAAACGTAAGGTAGCTAGCTAGTGGGAAGCAGCCGCATAGCGCAGGGAGATCAGCTCGGTGCTTTGTGACCGCCTGGAGGGGTGGGACAGGGAGGGTGGGAGGGAGGGAGACGCAAGCGGAAAGAGATATGGGAACATATGTATATATATAACTGATTCATTTTGCTGTGAAGCTGAAACTAACATACCATTGTAAAGCAATTATACTCCAATAAAGATGTTAATATGAAAAAAAAAAAAAAAAGAAATGAAGACCCAACACAGCAAAAATAAATTAATTAATTAATAAAACTACAAAACAGTTGCAAACTCAAAGCCTAAGTAGGTGTACCTGTATACAACCAAAGTCAGAAAAGGTAGATGAGGTGAAGCTTGCGCTAATATAAACCTTACTCTCAATCCATCCTTGTCAACGCTTGCGTGGAGCCTCCATCTTCATACCCCCAAATGCTTCTTTCAAAACTTGAGCAACCATTTCTCTAAAATGTTCATCTTACCATCCTTTCCCCCATATAACCCGCATCCCTGTCAAGAGTTTTTAACATGACTCGCAAGGCTTCTGACTGTTTGAGCCGTACCTGATTCATCCACTGTGCCATTGTTACTATCCCCGTGCTGTTGTGAAACTTTTCCTTTTGCTTGCAGTGCCCTTCTGCTCTAAACCTGCCTGGAAGACTAGTAACCATCCTGCACTTAACATCACCGGCTCTTCCTCTGTGAAGCTTCTGCGTTCTAGACAAGCTGAATCATCACCCTTCCCTCGTGCCACCACTCTCTTTTGTATATGTTTATTTTTTCCATTCTGATTGTTTACCTGTTTACTTTCCTGTCTAGACTCCAATAGTCTTGAAACCATAGAGCAGGGGTCCCCAACCCCCAGACTGGTAGCAGTCTGAGGCCTGTTAGGTACTGGGCCGCACAGCAGGAGGTGAGTGGCGGGCAAGTGAGGGAAGCTTCATCTGCCGCCCCCATGGCTCCCCATCGCTCGCTTTACTTCTGGAACCATCGCTGGCATTACCGCCTGAACACCCACCACTACCCCCGCCTCTGTCCGTGGAAAAATGGTCTTCCATGAAACTGGTCCCTGGTGCCAAAAAGGTCAGGGACTGCTGCCATAGAACCATCTAATTCAACCTTGATGCCAAGTGCCTGCCCAGTGTCTGACACGTAGAAGATGCTCAATGTTTGTTGAGAGAATGAATGAAGGAAGGGAGGAAGGAAGTTCATGCCTAAGTTTTAGGTTATCTGTCTGCTCCAAATGTCTTTCATGTTATGGTTACATAGTTTCCATTCTTTTCCATATGCATCTTCACCCCTTTGTCCCCCAAACCACTAAACCTCTGCATTTTGTCAATTTCCCCCAGAAAATAACGTCTTGAGTCTTCAATCTTCCATATTCTTTTATAGTCTTCAGTTTCCTCCCCAGGGTTAGTCAGAACATTTTACTTACCAAAGATTCCTAGGGCTTGTTGGAGGAATGCAGGATTCCCAGAACCCAAGAAAGAAAGAGGACAGGATGAGGAAGGTGGTAGGAGAAAAAAGAACGTCCCACACAAAAAGGGGTGAAGAATGAGTACCAAGAGGTAGCATGATTACTACATCCATGGGCTGAGGACGGGATAGACGTAGTTTAACTCTCGACATTATAGTCATAATGCTGCCTACCCCCTAATTACAATAGTTATTATGTAAGTCCTTTAAACAGCATCTTCAATCTAGTGAAGTTGTATTTACTCATCCAAACACAGACATTCATAAATACTGCTTAGGAAACGAAAACCAAAATAACAAAACTAGCCATCATAACCTCCAGTCCCCGCAAATAAAACCTTTTCCTTGAATCAGTTAAACCAACACACTAATCACAAAGATCAAGTAATGTCTTCATGTATTTATAGAACTAACCTAGTCACCAAAACCGAGTCACTTCAAGACCATATAAATAGCACTCTTGTGTAGAAAATTCACAAAAACCTTTTGACCTCAAAGTTTTAAAAACATGTACCCCCTTCTGGTTTCTAAAACATTGCGTGTTTGACATAGTCCATTTATACCTACTCAATTTCTACTGATTCAATTTCTACTGATTTTGCTCTTTTCATAAGAAAAGTTTTCTATAAGTTCGATATTACGGCTTATATTCATTTGATGTTCATATCCCAAATATTGATCAAAGACTTAATAGGAACATCATAATTCATAGACCCGGTAAAATATTTAACCTGGAAAGGACCTCAGAAACCGTCTGATCCAACCTTCTGATTCTACAGACTGAAAAATGGAAAGGAAGAGCGGTTCGTTATCTTATTTAAAGTCATGCATTGGGGGAAATGGGGTGAAATTCAGATCTCCTGAAGCTGAGGTCAGGATATTTTCCCTTAAATCACAGGGCACAGAACGAAACACATGAAATACTGAACAACATGCAGAGTTTACACCTATACATAGATGGAAAGACAAATATTTACTGCTAAATAATTAATTCAGCTGTTGCTTCTAGCATAAAAATAAGACTTTAGTAGAATATTTTATTAGATACAATCTCAACATACTTCTTGATAACTCAGTATATTTTATCATGTATATTATTTTATATATATACACATATGAAACAATAATATATAATAAAATATATAAATATATTTCATATATATATATATATATATATATATATATATATAGCATTTTAGGGAATTTTAAAAGGGCAAAAAGTGAATACAGTGTTAGTGATGCTTCATGAGTGCGGTCAGCATCCCTAGAGCCAATGATGTGTTTCTTTCCTGTGACTGAGTTGGAAAGGGCACCCTCTTGTGTTCTTTCAGTGGCATAGATTCTTTTGCCTTACAAATACCTCCCCTTTAAGAATTCCCTCTGTCCCTCCCCAGAGAGGAAATGGGCGTTTGAAACATAAAATAGCCCTCCTGTCACTCACATCTGTGTGCTACATGTACCAAGGATAAGTCAAACCATACATGTGAATAGCTAGTCTTCATATTTATTCCTGACTTTGTTGGCTGTATTCACCATCCTTCACCATCCCGTATTCACCTTTCCTCCCAGTTTGGAATACACAGTACAACTGTAATTTAAGAAAAAAGAAGAGAAAACAAGACTACTTTCTTTTATGCACAAATGTATTACTACTGGAAGATGTTATTTCATTGGTTTTCCAGGCATGGTATCAGGCCAAACTTACTCTATTCCTTAGTGGACACTAGCAATCAATTTGTTAACTTAGTTAATGCATTAATCCAGTCAATAAATCGTTGTGTTTTTTTTTTTTGCGGTACGCGGGCCTCTCACTGCTGTGGCCTCTCCCGTTGCGGAGCACAGGCTCCGGACGCGCAGGCTCAGCGGCCATGGCTCACGGGCCCAGCCGCTCCACGGCATGTGGGATCTTCCCGGACCGGGGCACGAACCCGTGTCCCCTGCCTTGGCAGGCGGACTCTCAACCACTGCGCCACCAGGGAAGCCCAATAAATCCTTCCGAAGCCTCTAAGTTTCACAAAGCAACATGTTAGTAGTGTGCAGAATATAAAAAAGAAGAAACTACACCTGTCCTCAAGGAACTTACCATAAATTAGAAGATAAAAGTTCTGATCACAAGTGAAATAAGACAACTTTCCTAAAGTGGCCCACAGATGCTGTAAGAGTTCAGAGGAAGAAAATTCCTCCTTAGCTCTGGAGATCAGGGAAGGCTTTTTGCAGAATGTGGCTTGTCATTAGGCTTTCAGAAGTTAGATGTGGGCTTTGGGAAAGAATCCCATGGACAAAAAAAAAAAAAAAAAAAAAGAAAAGGTGGAGCTGAAAATGGAATCAATTCTGGACTTGTTGGAATAAGAACATGTACAGAGAAGCCACTGTTGGGCCAGGAGGTGGCCTAGAATCTTTGCAAGGAGGCTGTGACAATGCAAAAGAAGACCTCACCGATCCCAGCATCCTGAGTGCACAGGAACAAAATGCATGACCTTGGTTCTATTGGCAGCATCATATTCTTCCAATCACCTGCACCGACAGAACCATGAAGATGATTCACAGACACGTGGACTGTAACGCCACACAGTGACATTTTGTATAGCAGGCCTGATGGCTTATCTACGGACCTATCTGCCCCTAGCTCTGCTTGGATGTTACATTTTTGCAAGCGACATCTTCAAGCTACATTCCAATATCAGTTATCTGCACTAAGGAAACAGAACGGTGGAACAGATCATCCAGGGGTCCTTCCTCTTAGTCTTTGCCATGCATTACAATGGGAATTTGAAGAAGAGAATTCTTTCTTCCCAATTCATTTTTTTCAGACCCATATGAAAATTAACATGCCCTCCCTTATAAATACATCAGACTGTCTGGTACTAAAGATTTTCATGAACAGTCTGCAGAGGGAATGATCCACTATCACTAATGGACATCACTTACATACTGTCACATTTATCTAATTACATTATCTCACATTAACAAAATGCAACATTTTTATATGAGCACCAGCATGTCACCTCCTAATCTCTGGCCTGGATCCATCTGAATCCCACTGGGATGAAACTCTAGTTTAACATCTGAGCTCACCACATCCTTGAGACGGTGTCCTTGGACAATCTCTTCAACATGTTTGTTTCCTCATTCTACTATGACTGTATTTTAGTTTCCTGGTTATCAATATTTAATGTGTTTTTTCACATTTGACAAAAAATTCTATTCTCCTTCACCTTCCATTAGATGATTCCTCCACACCTCTTCCCCCCGCAGTGGCAGGGCACCTTTGAGTGTGGTCCATATACATTAAAGCTGAGGGGTGGTCTTGGGTTAATATCACCGATAATCAAAGGGGGACCACTTTCAAGAGCTGAACCAAAACTGACTCTTTGTTTACCTTAAAGGAATAGGCTAAGTTCCTCTACATAATACCACACAGTCATCTTCTCCTGATGCTCAGCCAGCGTCACAAGGAACCCGTTTCCTCCCTGAGAAATTGCTGCAGAAATTGCGGCATGAAAAGGATTCCAGGTGCCTGGCAAGGACAGACACAGCACATTCTGCAACACGGCTGCCCTCTAGCGGCCGACCCAGCGAAGTGCCCTATGGTGGAGGGTTCACGCGTCCTGATGGGAAGGGGCAGCTAAGAAGCAAAAAGACTCAGCCTTTGGAAACAATTTAGGTTCAATTCAAATGGAGATAAGAGGAAGAGGAAGTGGTACCAGTTCCCTGATATTCATCTCAGAATCACCATCCCTATCACCATGACCACAAAAATCACATCTGAGAGGTGGTGTATACTCTGGGGTAGCATGGAATCATTGGTCAGTTCAGGCAAACAGACAGACATACACATACATACATATCTACACACATAGAGGAATTTATTTCAGATGTTCTTGGGAGAAAGTAAACCTTGCAAGTAAGACAACGAATGTTTATTTTATATTTGGAAAGATTTGGGATATAATTGCATTCTATACTAATTCTTAGAATAAACATAATTTGGATTTTTTTTAAAAGCCTGATTTTTCAAACTGATCACAGGATAGCAACATGCAATGCTGATCACCCCAGGTTTAACTGGAACACAGCAATCATAGAAGATCAGTTTGTAAAACATTGAATAGATACCTCAGTTTTCCCAAGGGCCTCGCTCATGCTTTGATGTTCAAATCATTCCCTTTTGAATAATCCATCAGGTCCAAATCCCCTTCCATTTTCTCCAGTCTTCAAGTGGAGTATCTCTCCCAGACCCACATTCATCGGTGCCAATGTGTTTGTGATTCCAGCAGTTTCTGAGAGCCACTCTCACTAACTACATGTAATCTGCTTTTTGAAAAATGGGTAGTTTTACTGTGCAATTTTATTAGACAGGGAGAGTTGAGTACATTTTAATTTTATAAATGATCAGTTTCTAAATGAATATTTTAATGTAGAACAGGTTATCCTTCCCCCAAGAAATGAATTCCAGATAATTACTTCACAGAAATAGAGGACTCTCACCTTCTCTAGATGGCTGATTTGACATTAGCTGGATATGGAGACCTGGACTCGGAAGGCTTTCTTCATTGCATCGCCTTCCCCTATTTCAGCAGAGACACTCCCAGCCCAATCAGACCTGGGAATTTGGGGATAACTTCCTGATCATTATGGTGAAGTAACAACTGGCACATCGGTGCTTCATAGCTCAGGAAACATGGTGTAAGATTGGATGGAGTTCAGAATTGGTCTCATTATCATTCGTCAAGTGTTGTTTATTGGCATAATGACAGTCACGCATTTATGCCCAAAAATGAATAAACAGAGCAGCTTCCTATAGTCACCATCTGATCATCATTTCAACTGGCCAAGGGGGGCAGTGGAGGAAGCAGAGGGCCACTCTGTGAAGACAGTACAAGCTTTAAGTGCCGAGGATATTATCCGAAATCAAGATTTAATGAATGCTAGTTGTTTCCATTTTCCTCTGGGGATGAGGACGTTTACATTTTTATCATAACCAAAGTTGGCTCAAATTGTGAGCTAAACAAAGTTTTCATTTTCTGGGATACCTTTTCATTACCTTGTTAAAAAGAACCAAAACCCTTATACCGCCTGGTCCTGTGTGGCTTAGTCTCAGAGCTATGGAACAGTCAATAAAACACAAAAAGAGCTCACATTTTTTTTAATAGTTGTTTTAAAAAATTAATTAAGTTATTTATTTATTTTTGGCTGTGTTGGGTCTTCGTTGCTGTGCGAGGGCTTTTCTCTAGTTGCGGAGAGCAGGGGCCACTCTTCATCGTGGTACGCGGGCCTCTCACTATCGCGGCCTCTCTTGTTGTGGAGCACAGGCTCCAGGCGCGCAGGCTCAGTAGTTGTGGCTCACGGGCCCAGCTGCTCTGCGGCATGTGGGATCTTCCCAGACCAGGGCTCGAACCTGTGTCCCCTGCATTAACATGCAGACTCTCAACCACTGCACCACCAGGGAAGCCCAAGCTCACATCTTTTGCCTGCTTTTCTTAAAAAGCCTAAAGAGGATCCAAACACACAATTCAAGGCAACCTCATAAAACTCCCTTATTCCTTCCTAGGCCTTCCATCATATTTGGCAACTAAGACGCTCTTCTCTTAAAAGCCCCCAAACAGGGCTTCTCTGGTGGCACAGTGGTTAAGAATCAGCCTACCAATGCAGGGAACACGGGTTCGAGCCCTGGTCCGGGAAGATCCCACATGCCGCGGAACAACTGAGCCTGAGCACCACAGCTACCGACCCTGCGCTCTAGAGCTCGTGAGCCACAACTACTGAAGCCCGCGCGCCTGGAGTCCGTGCTCCGCAACAAGAGAAGCCACCGCAACGAGAAGCCCGCGCACCGCAACAAAGAGCAGGCCCCGCTCGCTGCAACTAGAGAAAGCCTGCGTGCAGCAGTGAAGACCCAACGCAGCTAAAAATTAAAGAAATTAAAGAAAAAATAAATAAAGTCCCCGAACAAAATGATTCTCTGCTCCAGCTCTTATAACTTGGGTCTCCTCTGCCTTTCATTTCTGTGTTATTTACTTCAATTGATACCTTCTAAGTCCTCCTCCTTTTCCTCTAGTGTCTTGAATTCTCTTTGAACGAGGTTCCCAATTTTTGCATGATAAAAACTCAAGTCTGGTAGAGACCGGAGAAGAGGGCAGAAACCCTCTGAGGATGGGAAAGAAGGTGAGGAGAGAAAAATCAAACTGTCTTCGGCTGAGACTGGGTGTGACTGGAAGGCTGGAAACACTGCAAAGTTAATCACGGTCGTCTCTTCTAAACGTATATCAGATGTACAGAAGTGACCGTAATTAGTGGCTGAGCACGGTGGCGGTGCCCCACTGCCTTCACTACCTGGTACAGGTGAAAGAGAAGCCAGCACAGGGTCTGCACAGCAACAGAGAGCAGCAAATACGAACGTCTAGACAACCTCCTCTGCTTGACTCAGCTCTGTGTCCCTGTGGATGAAAAACTGGAGCTCTTAACACCCTGCACCGTGATTTCTCAAACTGTGGAAGTATGTGTGTGTGTGTGCGTGTGTGTGTGTGTGTGTGTGTGTGTGTGTAAAAAGACTAAATCATGAATTAGACAATGTCAGGCTTGGAAAGACCCTGCTAGAGATTATTTCACTTACACCCATCCTCACCTCTTGTTTTAAAGGTAAGAAGTCAGAGTCCCAGAAAGATTGTTATTTGCCCACGGAAAATCAAAATTTCCTGAATTCAGATTCCTTAGCTCCTAGGACACAAAGCTGAAGTGCAGGTCTGTCCCCACTGGGACCACTGGCGGATGCTATCAATGAAAGGGGTAGCACAGGCACTGATAGGCCGTGTTTACAGAGACATCCTGTTTGCACATCTCTGGGCCTCCACCCCCTCTGCTTAGACATCCAGGAGGATGCTGAGCCTGGTGTCAAAGAATCAGCATAACCCTCCCAGTAACCCTTACCTCTAAGCAGAACGTGGGAAGCAAAGGTGTCACCCTTATACGAAGGCTCCAAGATCTCTGGTAGAGCCCAGTGACTATCTTTCCTTTAAAACAGAAAAGGGTGAACTTCCCTGGTGGTCCAGCGGTTAAGAGGCTGTGCTCCCAATGCAGGGGTCACGGGTTTGATCTCCTGGTCAGGGAACTAAGATCCCGCATGTTGTGTGGCACGGCCAAAAAAACCCCCAAAAAACAGAAAAGGGAAACTTGAAACTCAAAACCTAGGTTTTATAAAAATTTGTCACTATGCTATAAATGAATCTGCTGTCCGCAGAAACCTGCAAAGCATTTTGCTTCATCCCTAGAGCAGCTCAGAGCATCTCTCGGTATCCTTTAATTTCATGGCACATTCCTTAACCGAATATTAGATTTCCCCCTTGAAGAGACAGTAATAAATCACCGAGGAGAGAACTGGCAGCTCTTATGAAAAAAACCGGAGGTACAAAGTCGAAGTGGACACCTTTCTCGTCTTGTCATTCCGGCCCTGGGCATAGCTATGCGGCCTCAGCTGCCCCACGGAGGCTGCTCTGTGCCCTTGACTCTGGGCCCTGCAGAGTTCTGGTGCCATTGTTACTGCTGCTGGCGTTGGGCTGTTTATTTGTTTATTTTTGTGTTCTTGCTGTTTTGCTGTCACAGGAACAGGTGCGGGCGTTTCAGTTCGCTTGTTCGCCTCAGAATCATTTTGGTTGAAGTCCATAATGACAGCAAACAGATCTATTGTGGCAGCAGCCAAGCAGGTGCTTTGATGCTATTGTTCTAGCAAGTCTTTTTTTTTTTTTTTAACTTTTCAAAATAGCCCTATTACATCCCATGTAGATTTATTGTTATGCTGCACAATTGTATAATATATACTCCTCAGTTTCCAAAAATCCTGCTATTTTGTAAATAAGAAAACAATACAGTATCCAGCTGCCTGCCAAACCGTTGACTTCATAACACATGTCAAATGCTTTTTGCATATGCAATTGGGAACTATGTTTACAATCAATCCCTTGTTGCCATTCTGAAGACAAAGGAGAGAATTTGCTTTCTATTTAAGGACAAGACACATGTGTGTCTTAAGGGGACACTGCAAAAAAGCGAGGAGAATTTCTCCTTAGCTTCCTTTTAGCATTGCATGGAGAGAACTGGATTAAGCTGACATTTTGGGGATAGACAGAAAACATTTAGGTGAGTGAAGTGGAACTTGAAAAAAATCAGAATGAGGAGATTTATTTGCTTGGTTCACACTCTGTTTCACAAGCACTCGTTTTCAGTGGCTCAAACTCTTAAGGGAGTTTTTGTCACTGGGATGAGGGCTTCATCTCAATAGGTCAGCTGCTGCATCACAGGTACAGTGTTACCTGGGGTAGCAAAGAATCAGTCACTCCTCCCGATGTTTTAGGGGTCCTGAGCCTTGACTGAGATAACTACCCACACCGATGACAAAGGCTGAGGAAATCAAAACGTGTGTCTGGAATTTTGTGAAGCAGCAATGGCTAGACTTCACTGGATGCCCACCGTGAGTTACCTACGTCTGTGATCCTTCACTGGGTGAACTGGCCCCGTGGGGAGGCAAGGTGAGCAACTACCTATGGAATTTATTAGAGACTGACATATACTCACTGAAAAGAAAACCGAAGTTTTCAAAAGTGCCAGCTACGCAAATAATTTAAGAGACATTGACGATGATGAAGTAGACGGTTATTGACATGAAAAGATGACCCCAAGAGGAAATTGGTCTGAGGTGGGACCTGGGTGTGGGTCATTTTCTGAAGCTCCCTAGGCGATGCGCTTGGTCTTCAGGGTTGACAACCTCGGCTGCAGAACTTTTCGCTTCGTGATGGGAACAGAACCCAAAGCTCCACCTATAGACCAGCTATTGGCTGAGGGAAACAGCACTTCACCAAGACCAAATGTTCCCCCAGCATCTCTGTAGACAGAAGAGAATATAATAAAATAAAACAGTCTAAAGCAGAATATAAGGGATTTGGAGTAGATAGAAGGAGAAACCTTCAGAAGGAAGGAGGTTAGATATGAAAATGTGTTACCTCAGGGAAATTGTGCCACATCGTTTTCCGGAGAGTTTCACAACGAGGATGAATTCCCATCTGTCTTCGATATGTTTCTACTGGAATGCCTACACGGTATCGGAGAGGAGAGCTCATTCTTTCAGACAGGGCTGAATTCTGCACTCATTCATTCAAAACAAATCAAGCGTTTCCCACGTGCCTTATAATGTCCTAAAGGAGACCACCCGGTTTGATGAATTATTTGGGTGTGTAAGTTGTGTCAGGTCCTGTTTGTGAAACCAGTACAGTATAGAGAGACAGTACAGTATTTGGGCTAAGGATGTTTCCTCTGGAGCTAAACTGCCTGGTTTCGGTTTTTCCACCTATTAGCAGATAGGCATGTCCCCTACTGTCTCTATCAGTTTACCTGTAATGGTGATGATAATGATGGTGGTGGTGGTGGTTATGACGATAGTACCGTCCACAGAGAGTTATTCTAAGAGTTCAGTGAGCTAACATATGTAAAGCGCTTAGACCATGCCTGAAACACAGTAGACACTTATATAAAGATTAGATTTTTAATTAAAATTCATTTTAGGTTGCTTAAGTCATAGAAGACACATTATATTTTTAACTGCAAAATTAAATATATGCTCTTTTTTTGTGTTTTCTAAGCTAGTATAAGGTACAACTCATCCTTGGATTAGCAGAATCTTAAGAGTTTGAAGGAAATAGAGAAACTGTGTAAAGGAATTGCTCTCAAACACAGCTGTGCGTTGGAATCACAGGGAGAAATTTTAAACATACTGATGCTCAGACCCGATCACAGACAGTGCAAACAAATACAAGCTCTTTTTTTTTTAAAGCTCTACTTGTCATTCCAACACCTAACAAAGGTTGCAAGCTACTGGGTGGGAAACATCCTCCTTGAAATCCAGACATTTCTTCAACAACCTCTTTTTAATATTTCCGTTGACAGCGGACTCACTACTTCACATAAACTTGAATGTCCCCTTAAGTTTAAGTACCACTAAGCAGATAATTCAGGCTGAAAAAATTCAGAGTTTTCTTTTCGAATCCCTCACCTCCTCAAATTGTTGGCAAAAGATTTGCTCAATCAAGTGATAAAGGCCAAATATAATGAAATATTTCTGTAAAATCTCTAACCTTTTACTACTGTCACAGTCAAACGGAACAAAATACTTTTCAAAGCAAATCGAATGCATCTGCAATATATAACACAACTATTATGAGTTTAAATGAAATTCGTAAGATGGCATTCCCGTTTTGAGAGTTATTTGAGAATTGGCCTCCACATGATCAATTTTACACGTTTCTTTTAAAATGATATTATTCTTTTATTACTAGTTGTTTAATAAACTACAGTCAAGAACCAGCATCAGACACTGGCTACAAACATTAATAAATACAAAACCAGAAGCTGGGTTGAGACTTTGGATTTTCTCAATATTCCACAGCTTTTTCCTTGTCCTGAATTACTGATCGTGTTGAAGACTCTATTAACAATTAAGCTGATGTACAATTGACCTAATTTTTAACTAGACTTAATATATAAGAATCTTGAGCTGTAATTCAGGCCAGTGAAGGAGTTAAGGGATGGGGTGAGGGGGAGCCGTTCCTTATGGAATTTTTTGAAAAAGTGAGTTTTTCTAGCTTATTTAAGATGTGACTTACTTTACCAGAATTGTCCATATATAATTTCTGAAGACACTGACTGAGTAAACCAAGACCTGCCAACAGCTGAGAACTCCTGTGCTGTGATCACTCTTGAAATATCAGTGAGTAGTGCATTTAGGCTGGCTTCGAGGACAGGAATGAGAGGAGACCAGGGCCATCAAAGGTTGGATCTCATTAATTAAATGAGAACAGCCCATCCGTGTCAGCGTGGTTCAGAGGAGGGGCAGGAACCCACGGGTCTCATGAAGGACACCTACAAGGGCAACCTCAAGGACATTGCAGCTCACGGGAATCCTGCCAGTGAGGTCTGTGAGAGGTGATTGTTGCCGTATCCTCCGCAGAAGTACTACTGAATTTTTATTTTTCATGGCAAAATATCAGTGGGCCAAGGGTTATGAGCAGCAATGATACAAGTAATGACAACCCTTGTTAATGTGTGTCTAGAAACACAGTTTTTTCTCCAGAACCTTTAAAGCACAGCTTTCAGGTCTGGTCTTATCTTTTCTAGTTATTATCATTAAAGTATATCTTGGAACAATTTTTGGATTCTAGCTCATTGTATTTCCAGCTAAACTGGCAGAGAGCAAAGGAGCTGGAATTGATACAATGAAATAGAATGAATGCAAGTGAGAAGGTACTATAATAATGTTGAGTGGAAAGAAATTGATTGTGGTTTTAAACTTTTCAAGGGGCTTTTTTTTTTTTCTAAATGCTAAAATAAATCCTTACAGGATACCCATTTTGTTTTTGGGTCTGTTTTTTTTTTTTTTGTAAATTCAATGTCTCAAGTTCTTTTCAGTCCAGCGTAAAAAAATTCAATCTTTATGATTTTTCCCCCAAAATACACAGGCAAACATCAGTGATGCTTATTTAGATTTATAGAATGCCATTCTCTGACATAACACACTCTCAGTTTCTCCTCACAGCACTAGGAAAAAAAAAAAAACCCAAAGGGCTTCCTTGGTGGCGCAGTGGTTGAGAGTCCGCCTGCCGATGCAGGGGACACGGGTTCGTGCCCCGGTCCGGGAGGATCCCACGTGCCGCGGAGCGGCTGGGCCCGAGAGCCATGGCGGCTGAGCCTGCGCGTCCGGACCCTGTGCTCTGCAACGGGAGAGGCCACAACAGTGAGAGGCCCGCGTACAGCAAAAAAAAACCCAAAAAACCCCAAAGAAACAAAAAAGGATTTTAAAGCAAAACGACTCTGGTCCTCTTCTTGATTTTCTTTTAATTGATCTAACTTGGGAAAGACTCCTAAGCTTTGCCCTATGTTTCTTTATCCAGGTTACATATTAAGTTTCTTCCAGCTGTAACACTTTATAAATCTCTACTTTGGAGGGCATTAACGTGGTGGTGAAGGCTTTCAGTAACTTGCTCAGGGTCACATATTTAGACAGAGGTAAAGATGGACTCAGGTCCCCCGCATCAAATTCCAAAGTGTCCTCACTAGGCTTGATTGCTTATTATTGGGAATGTGAAAAACAGATCTCGGTTAACTTCATTATTATTTTCTTTTACTTTTGGACTAAAGAAATCTGTTTCAAGTCACACTTGAATATTTGACTGTGACATTTGACTGGCAACAATGTGTTTCAAGTAAACAGCAAACACCAGAGTTTTGCATTTAGTTGTGAGAATTAGGGGAGAAAGATTTCTGCTCTGACCCAAAGCCACCAACTGCCACCATAGTCTGCTATCTCTTGGGTTGGCACTGTTTCCTAAAAACAGTGATTCCATTCGTGCTAAAGGAGTAGGACCTGATGAATCCTAATTCTCCAAGGCCAAAGAGAAAAGCTCACCTAGATGACTGACGGTTTCTCGGAGTTTTACTGTTTGTCTATTTGCATTTTTTTAGCTCTAATTTATTTTATATTATTGCATATGTTCACAACCTAGTGTATTTGATTTCAATGACATGAATGTTTTCTTCAGTATCACTTTCAAAAAAATTGTTTTTTATTGGAGTACAGTTCTTAAACGGTGAAGCTTAAAAGCTAACCTTTGAAGAAGAACTAATAATAAGTGTTGCCTTCTACTCCCCAAGAAGGAGCCACATGGGAACAAGCACATCTTATTCTTCTTTTTATCCCATTACCCAGTTTTCCCCATAGAGCAGAATGGTGAAATATTGGCTTCCAGTGGCCAATGTTAAGTAGAAACTGAGGCCATCACATTGAGATAGCAAAGGGTCCAGCTGCTGGGTCCTTTGTGGATGGCTTACGCTCTCCTCTGTTCCTTGTCTCCATGCAAAAAACTCCCCAGGGAAGGCTTGCTCTCTTCGGGCGTTCTCTACCTTTTTTCCAGCTTCGCTGCAAGAGTTCAGTTGGAGTGAGATAGCAAGGCCCAATCCTTTCTCCAATTCAACATTGCTAGAAAACCCTATACTTTGAGAGCTATTGGGAAGCCATTGATAAATTGATACCATAGTTGGCTCTTGTTTGCCTCCTTGACTATTTCTCTATGTACTTACATTCAAAAGAGAAGACGGAGGATGTCATTAGCGCTCCAAATCAACAGAAGTGCGCGGAGCAATGAAGAATCAAATTCTACAGCTGATGACTACAGAGGGCAACTGCATCTGCTGTTAGAGTTGGCTGGAAGTTGATGTAATAATTCCAGATTAAGAAGGCCATGCAGGAACTCCAATTGCAGTGCATTTCTCATCGAGTCTAATTAGATTTTAATGTCTTCACACCTTGTCAATTGATTGGAGAAAATTACACTGGGAAGCATCACTCTAATAATTATCCTAATTTGTCTTGTTCACTTTGTGTCATAACGTAGCACAAGGTGGAAACGGGGACCCAGCATGTCAGTGTGCATGACTTCACCACTCAGTACACATTTGTAGATCATAAACGTGGTTCATTAGTTCCTCAAAGACAAGAGACTTTTCTTGCAGCAGACATTTCTGAAAGCAATAAAAATTATATAATCATTCTTAAAGAACACAGGACGTTTACCGTTGGAATAAATTTTCCATGCACGGCTGTGTGTGTAACAAATGGTGTAGAGATTGAACATTAAAAAGAACTCTTTAACTACAGAAAACCACATGTCAACCCTTTATTTAATTGTGATGAATTCTCTGCTCTTACCTGAGAAGGTGACATTTCACGGCATGTAAGCCTGGGAGATCACCTGGGACATGAAAAGTTTTCCTGTTTTGTAAGCTGTTTCCTATAATGGCCAGAAAGTTGTGAACCAAAAGCTAACTGACAGTACAGTTGTTCTGAGATTGTTAAGCAGGTCAGGAAACCTGTACTTTTGTTTGAAAAGCAAGTGGAGAACACTGGTTCTCCTGGGCATTAACCTAGCCCAATGAATTGGTAAGTCCACGTGAGCATCGACATCGCTCAGAGCCGCAAGTCCCCGGGATTGCTGTGTAACACAGAGAGAGGGCAGAGAGAGGCAGATGGGCAGAGGACAAGCACATGGTGCTGACCCTTGGTACCCATGTGCTGCCCTCTCATCTTCCTCGCAGCCAAGCTGCCGCCAGGATTACCACCGCCACTCACGCAGACACCCCGAAGTCATCAAAGTCATATGGATGGATACCAAGCAGGGCCCTGTGCGGCTCCTGGGCACAAAAGCCTTTTTGGGTCCCCCATTTCTTTGATTACAGGAAATAGGCTTCATTCAGCCTCCATGGCCTTCCCTGAGCTCCAAGGGCAGATCTAAGCCGTTGATAATTAAGGAAGGAAGGGGATGCAGAGAGGAGGGAGAAACAAACAGTGAAGAGAAACAATAGTGCAGCCTTGGGGCAAGGTCCTGGTTCCCCATCAGGCATACACACAACAACAGCTGTTTTGCAGATACTGAAACCCCCCTAGGTGGAAGAAGTTAATGGTTGAGGACGGTATGCTGCCCACAAGCACGCAGACCCCCGACCAGTTGGAACCAGAAGGTTGACAAATGCTGACTCCTACTTACCTCACCACCAACCAGTCAGAAGAATGGCCACGAGCTCATCACGTCCTCTTTGAACCATTACTTCTCAGCCCCCTCTCCAAGTTGGGGCACACAGTCTTAAGGGCATTAGCCTGCTGTGGCCCCCTTTGCCTGGCAAAGCAATAAAGCTATTCTTTCCTACTTCACCCAAAACTCTGGCCCTGAGATTTAATTTGCTGTCAGGGTACGGAGGCCGGATTCTGTTTCAGAACTAACTGCTTTACAATAGGGTCTCACCTCTTCCACCATCCCCCTTCAGGACCTGCTCTCCTCTGCCGTCACCTTCTCTGTCGGTTGTCCCCTTGAGACTATTCTTGATGTATATCTATCTGAATAAGACACCACAAAGATACAGACAATAGAAGGAAAAGGCCATGACGGTATCATTTATCTCAGGCAGTTCAACAGAGACAGTGAAGTGAAACTCTCCAAATGTTAAAAGATAGCTTTCAAACCTGGGGAAAAGAGCACCGCTTCCAAACTCTGCGGCATTATCAACTGCACTCAGATTTAGGGGAGTCTGCCAATGTCAGTCCTGGCAGAGATGAACAGGAGCCTCCACGGTCCCAGGTGTCCAGGTGAGGCCAGTTCTGGGAGTATATGAATGATAAGTTTGTGGCTTAAAGAAGAAGAAAATAAAGGAAAAGAAACAAAAGAAGAAAAAAAAAGACATCCTGTTTCCTTTCTGTCTGTTGGATGTTCAGAGAGAACTGTAAATACATAGATCTCTTCACTTGGCCCAAGATTCTATCTATAAAACTGCGAACTGAATGGACCCCCAAATGGGCAGTTGGAATCCAGACCACTTGCAACACAAACACACATGTGTACAATAAAACAAAACAAACAGATTCTGGATTGAAGGAGGGAGGACGCTTGTATTCTTCACCGAGTATGCCAACTAAGCCTCCACACTTGGAATCTATGATGAGATGTAGTGGAATAAATACTGCACTAGGAACTGGAAATTAGATTCGTTCTGGTTCTACTATTTGCCATGTAACCTGGATGAGTCGCTTAATATTCCCACCCTCCCTCTTTATAGCATGGTGAAATAATACCCAATTTACTTCCCTCAAAGAGTTGTTGTCAAATTAAGCAACAGATTAAAAAGTGTAGCACATTGAACACAGAGAATGCTATTTATTGTTTTCTTAAGTAATTCTGCTTTGAATAGTTTTGCTTTCTTTATCCACAATATTTTTATTTGCTTCTCCTAGCCCCAGGAGATGGAATAGGGAATATATTTATTAGTATATCCCTTACCCCTGAAATTTAGAAGACTAGTTGGTAACTGTACTTATTTAAATCATACTTAAGAGAAAAATTAGCCTCTACTTAGACCACATTGACTGCTCCCCACCCCCAGCAAAAAATCCTTAATGTATACTCATTTTTTATTCATTAAATTGGTCCAAAAAATTTCAAACGAGGCTTGTAGCTAGATTTTAAAATTGTATATGACTCAGTCTAGAGTAGGTGATGGGCATACAAATAAGTATAGTTACGTAGTAAAAGAATACCAAAATATTACAGGACGGGGAAAAAAAAATTAACTTTCTCTGAGAGTAGAAAGTGAGAGTCTTTATAGGAAGGTATCACAAAGAGATACCTTGAAAGATAAGTAGGCTTTTTCTATGTGAACAACAGTATTTTCATGTATATTCATCAGTAAAATCTTCCTTTTTAGTAGCAAACTAAAGAGTGAAATTATATGAGTAAATATGGTAATCACCTTTCACAGTAGGGTAGTTTCTTTTTTTTTTCTTAATAAGTTGATCACTTCAGTTCTTTTTTAATTAATTAATTAATTAATTAATTAATATTCTTGGCTGTGTTGGGTCTTTGTTGCTGCACGCGGGCTTTCTCTAGCTGCGGCAAGCGGGGGCTACTCTTTGTTGCGGTGCATGGGCTTCTCATCGTCGTGGCTTCTCTTGTGGCAGAGCACGAGCTCTAGGCATGTGGGCTTCAGTAGTTGTGGCACGTGGGCTCAGTAGTTGTGGCTCGTGGGCTCTAGAGAGCAGGCTCAGTAGTTATGGTGCATGGGCTTAGTTGCTCCACGGCATGTGGGATCTTCTGGAGCCAGGGCTTGAACCTGTGTCCCCTGCATTGGCAGGCGGATTCTTAACCACTGTGCCACCAGGGAAGTCCAGCGTAGGTTCTTTTGAAAGCAAATTAAACACTGTCCCTGCTCAAGCAATTGAGTACCACAGCGAGCACCGTAGGCAAGGCTTGCTAAATGGTCTGTTTGGATGGAAATTGTCCCACTGGAATTAAGTCCAAACACAGTCTAGTGGAAAAAATGTCTAGGATACAGCTGTTCCAAAGGAGCTTAGGGAAGAGGGAAGGAAGGAGAGGGAGAAGGACGGAGAGTAAAGGAGAGTGGGGGAGGGGAGTTCAGAGAGTGCAAAGCTAAATTCTGACTTTCTGACTCCATTCTACTCAATGTCTTTAGCCTCTACACGACTTCTCCACTCTGTACCATCACCTCCTTCAAAGATGGGTCTACAAAATAGGAAAAGTTAATAATTAATCAGGGTCAAGAATTTAAATGTTCTTATATCGTGAGTTACTAATAAAACTTTTGAAATTAAAGCATGTGGTAAATTGAAATAATATGGCTTAGTGAGCTCTGGGGTAGATGCTGATGAACCTGGATCTCGTCCTGATGCTGTTATTTGTCTATAGAGTGACACTGATGTGTTCTGGAAGATGGGAAGAACTCTTTTCTGTGCTACCTTCTGAAAGAGCTCAAAGGGTGCATGGGGAGTGGGCTTCCTTTCTCCATCTGAACTTGCCAGTGTTCTGCAGTGCTGACCTCAACAGTGAGGTGTCAAACCTGCTTGAAGCTCGAGAATCATCCCCAGGAAACTTGGGGATTTCTTTCAGAGAAATGGTTTCATTCTGGCTGAAATAGCCCAACACGTAAAAAGGATTCTTGGGAAAAGACATTTCCCACACCTGATACAAAACAGAAACCTGGAAGCCGTGGGGATGGTTATCAGTGTTGAATTGCAGGCGGGTAGGGGGACATCCTCAAACAGAGACTCAGTCAGCCTCCAATTTCTCTCTCCAACCCTCACTTTTAATGGCTTGTGTCCTATTCACTTTAGGCTTTTGAAGACCTTGAGAAAATCTTAGACTTGGGGAAGAAGAATTCCTTACTCTTTTCTATTCCTGAGTTCACAATAACAGTGATTCTTAATCAGGCTTATGAATTTATAAGAAATGCAGCCCTTGGACCCTGCAGAGAAACATTAAAAGAGTATCTGAGCTTAGGACCAAGTGTCCATGTTTGGAATCTTTCGTGGGTGATTCTGAGGTTTTTCTGATCAATAATAATATTATTTATTAATAATAATAATAAAAGTCGATCTACCCCTAAACTCTGCTTGTATATATCTAGAATCTCTGAAACGAAAGGGACCTAGAGATAATTGAAAAGGTCATCAAGATGACTTCAAACCTTAGCTACATTATAGGGTTGGAGCTATTCAAGATACAGCCACACTTAACTTAGCCAAGCAAAGGTTAAACACATTAAATTTGCCAAGGAGGAATATTTTATCAAACCTAATGTGCCTTGAATGCTACAAACTTAACTCTAGTTATTTGACGGAGACTGCTGATAACCATAATTAGAAAGAGTAATTAGCCACAGAGGGCATCTCTTGGTCCACAGTTTAATTATTGTTTGCTTTAAAATTTGTATAGCATCTCCCTTTCAATGTGTTTGTATTGTTCTTTCAAACTTGCAATCTTTTAATTTTTTCTTAATAAGTTGATCACTTCAGTTCTTTTTTAATTAATTAATTAATTAAAAGTGAGAACATTAGAGACTGTCCTGTGCCAAAGAGACATCCTTTCCAAAGACTTAAATCAAATTAACTTAATCATATTTTATTTTACACATGAGAAATGCAGCAATTATTGCGCTTTCTAAATTTTCTTTCTTTTTCAGAGATGGCTGGTTGTCACTAACATCCAGTTTCCCGTTTTTCTTGGCCATTATGGCTGCTCAGCTAGACTACATTTTCCAGACTCCCTGGCCTTTGGACCTGACAATGTGACGTGATCTTGCCATTGGAATAGCAGTGATGCCTACCACTCTCCAGCCTGGATCTTTGGTCAGTGACCACTCACATCATCTTCCTCGTGACAGTGACCCAGCTTCTACTGTTTAGACAGCAGCAATGTCATAGTGACATGGAAAAGCAATGACTTGGAACATGGGTCCATGATAGACTGTAAGGAACCCAGTTCCCCACTGACCTGGGCGGGTCTCACTGAGACTTGTACATGAAAGAAATAAAAAGTTGTAGTTCTTCTTTTAAGCCATTCAGTTATGGGTTCTCTAGTTTTAGTGTGTTAGTACCATTATACCAACTTCTTTAAACCCCTCAAACCTTTCATCTGCTGCAACCATGTGTTCAACTTCTTAAGAAATGCCTAACTGATCTCTGTAAATAGGATTTAGAAAAAGACCTGGCACACAATACCAAAAAATATATAAATATTGAAATAATATGTGCAAAAATGATGGAAAAGTAATTTGCTTAAGGGCACATAGTCAATTACACAGAGTAAACCGAGAAACACATCAGAACAACCGACGAAAAATCCAAACTTATGCTCTTAATTATTTTAAGATATCTTCAACTGAAACCTCACTTTCTTATCCAGAGAATTAAAACCATGGAGTTTTAGCCTTGTTCATACAATTTTGTCCTCTTATAGACTACTAAGAAATTTTGCTTGGAATATTCTTTCTGTTGTTATTAATTAGTATCAACTAGCTAGTACTATCAGAGAATTGTCCTAGTGATGTTTTCATAGCAGATACGACATCTTGGTTGGTCAAATGTATTACAATTTCAGGGAGAAAAAAAATAAGCTACCCCAATTATGCTTTGCCATTTGTCTGACACTTTTATTATTCCTGATGCAATTCCTGTCACAGGTTGTCTTGTTGTAAAAGCCGTTTCTGTCAAATTAACTTAGGGAAGAGTGGTGGGAAAGAACTCCTCATCTACTTCTAACACCTAGAGAATCAGCAGAGAAATATAATTTTGTCATCTTTCAAATTAAATCAGATGCTGGGCTTGCTGTTTCTGAAAAAAAAAATCAGTATAAAATGGAAGTGTTGCATCCATCCATGACCATTTAGGGACATGCTCTGTTTATGGAAAATCAATTCCATCTCACAGTTATGTGGCTTTTTTCTGATGCCCCATTAAGATTTCTCTAATTTTTGTAAATCTAGTGGCTTATTCATCTGGATGCTCTCAGAAAGAAGACGTCTTCAGTTCAATAAACTCCTTATCTGGGAAAGCGATCTGGGGCTCTGGTCACAGCTCCTACACATATTAGGAAATCCATCTTTCCCACCTAGTACACAGCAAAAGGAGGAGGGCGGGACAAAAAACTTCAAAATCTTTTTAAAAAGGTATCTTTTGCAAATTCTGAGACACTTCTGTCACCATGTCTTTTTATTTTGATTCTCTTCATTTGTCTGTCAATTTCATGTATAGGAAAAATATGCTAGACTTGATAAACAATTGAATATACAATTGCATGTTTATGTATTTCCATGGTTATACATGATTTTTTCAAGGAAAACATATGCTATAATCTACTAACCAGTTACAGAATTCCAATGATCTGAGTCAGGTCTGGTTAATCTTTTTCAAGCAGTTTTTTTTTATAGCTCTATTGGTATATTTTTCAGATATAATAAAATTTACCTATTGGAAATGTTAGTGCATTTAGTATATTCACAGAGTTGCGCAACCATCACCACAAGCTAGGTGTAAAACATTTGAACAGGCCAAAAATAAACCCCATATACATACAATTCCTCCTTATCTCCCCTCCATCCACTTCCCACCAGCTCTAAGCAGCCACTAATCTACTCTCTGTCACTATGGATTTGCCTATTCTAGATGTGTGGCCTTTTGTGACTGGCTTTTATCATTTAGTCTAATGTTTTCAAAATTCAACCATGTCGTAGCAGGTATCAATACTTTATTAATGTTTTTAAATTTCTGAATAATATTCCTCTGTTTGGATATACATTTTGTTGATCCACTCATTGCTTGATGAACATTTGGGTTGTTTCTGCTTTGGGGGCATTATAAATAATTCTGCTAGAAATATTTGTGTACAGGCTTTGCATAAACATAGGTTTTCACTTATCTTGGGTCTCTAAATAAGAGTGGGTCTTTGTTGCTGCACGGGCTTCCTCTAGTTGCAGCGAGCAGGGGCTACTCTTCGTTGCAGTGCGTGGGCTTCTCATTGCAGTGGCTTCTCTTGTTGCGGAGCATGAGCTCTAGGCTTGCAGGCTTCAGTAGTTGTGGCTCGCGGGCTCTAGAGCGCAGGCTCAGCAGTTGTGGCGCTGGGGCTCAGTTGCTCTGTGGCATGTGGGATCTTCCCAGACCAGGGATCGAACCTGTGTCCCCTGCATTGGCAGGCAGATTCTTAACCACTGCTCCACCAGGGAAGTCCCACACATAGCAATTCTATGTTTAGCATTTTGAGAAACTCCTACTTTCTATTTTGATTTGCATTTCCCTGAAGACTAATGATGTTGAACATTTTGTCACGTGTTTATTGGACATGTAAAGATTCCTTGGAAAAATACTTATTCAAATCCTTTGTCCATTTAAACATTAGCTTGTCTTTTTATTGTTGAGTTGTAAAAGTTCTTCATATGTTCTGGATACAAGTGCCTTGTCTCTTATAGGACTTACAAATATTTTTTTCCCCGTTCTATGAAGTAAAAGTTTGGTCACTTGTGCTTTTGGTGTCATATCTAATAAACAATTTCCTAACCCTAAGGTCACAAAATTTATTCCTAAATTTTCTCCTAGGAGTTTTATAGTTTCAGCTCTTATATTTAAGTCTATGATTCATTTCGAGTTATGTTTTGTGTGTAGTGTGAGGTAAAGGTATGCTTTATTCTTTTCCATATGGATATGCAGTTGCCCCAGTACGTTTGTTGAAAAGAATATTTTTTCTGCCTTGAATTGTCTTGGCACCTTTGTCAAAATCAACTTGCCTATAAATAATAGGGTTTATTTCTAGACTTTCAATTTTATTTCATTGATCGATATCAGTGTCAATTTGTTGATTTTTATGACTGTACCACGTTATCTCACGATAATTGTAGTTTTGTAGTAGGTTTGGAAATGGAAACTGTGAATCCTCCAACTTTGATCTGCTTTTTCAAAATTGCTTTGGCTATTTTGGGTACATTATGTTTACATATGAATTTTAGAGTTAGCTTGTCAATTTCCATTAAAAAAAATAACAACTGGGATTTTGATAGGGACTGCATTGAATTTGTAGATCAATTTGGAGAATATTGTCATCTTAATGTCATTAAGTTTTCCAGTCCATGATCATGATGCCCTTTCATTTATTTAGATTTTCTTTAATTTCTTTCAACACTCATTTGTAGTTTTCAGTGTATAAGTTTTGAAATTATTTTGTTAAATTTATTCCTAGATTTTTCTTTTACTATTATAAATGGGATTCTTTTGTTAATTTCATTTACAGATTATCCATTGCTAAAATATTGAAATGTAATTGATATTTGTATGTTGAGTTTGTGAGTTGCCACATTTATGAACTCATTTATTAGTTTTTATAGCATTTTAGTTGATTCCTTAGGATTTTCTGTATACAATATCTTGTCAACTGCAAATAGAAATTGTTTATTTCTTCCTTTCCAATATGAATGTCCATTATTTCTTTATCTTGCCAGTTTTCCTGGCTAGAACCACTAGTACAATATCAGAAAGAAGTGGCAAGAGCAGATATTCTAACTTTGTCCCTGACTTTATAGGGAAAGCACTCAGACTTTCTCCACCACATATCATGTTAACTGTGGGTTTTTCATAGATAGCCTATGTGAGGTTGAAGAAGTTCTATTTCTAGTTTGTTGAGTGTTTTTACCATGAAAGCCCATTGAATTATGTCAAATGACTTTTTTTGCATCTATTGAGGTGATCATGTGGTTTTAATCCTTTATTCTATTAATATAAGGTAATAAGTTTATTGTTCTGAGGTGGTTAAACAACCTTGCATTACTGAGATATATCTTAATTGGTCATAATGTATAATCCTTTTTATATGTTGCTGCATTGGGTTTGCTATTACTTTCTGAGGAGTTTTATGTCTTTGTTCATAAAGGATGTGTGTCTGTGGTTTTCTGGTTTTTGTTGTCTTTGTCTGGTTTTGGCACCAGGAAAATAATGGTCTCATAAAAAGAGTTAGGAAGTATTACTTCCTCTTGTAATTTTTTGGGAAGTGTTTGTAAAGGACTGGTAGCAATTGTCTTTAAGTATTTGATATAATTCACCATTGAAGCCCTCTGGGCTTGGCTTTTCTTTGTTGGAAGTTTTAAAATTATGAATTCAATTTCGTTGCCTGCTATAGGTCTTTTCTGATTATCTATTCTTCTTGAGTTACTTTTGTTAGTTTTTGTCTTTCTGGAAATTTCCCCATTTCATTGAAGTTATCTAATATATTGTAGTATTCTATCATTATCCCTTTATTACTGTACAATCAGTAGTGATGTCTCTCTTTCATCCCTAACTTTAGTTATTTGAGTCTTCTCTCTGTTTTTCTTGATGAGTCTAGCTAAAGGTATATTAATTCTGTTCATCTTTTCAAAAAATCAACTTTTGGTCTCATAGCTTTTTGTCTGTTTTTTTTCATTTTCTTTGGAATTTTATTTCATTTATTTTTTATACAGCACGTTCTTATTAGTTATCTATTTTATACATATTAGTGTGTATATGTCAGTCCCAATCTCCCAATTCATCACACCACCACCACCACACCCCACCTCTTTCCTCCCTGGGAAAAGTGGCAAGATAAAGAAATAATGGACGTTCATATTGGAAAGGAAGAAATAAACTATTTCTATTTGCAGTTGACAATCCATATGTTTGTTCTCTACATCTGTGTCTCTATTTCTGCCTGTGTTTTTCTATTCTTTGTTTTTTTAATTCCATTCCATTATTTCTTTCCTTCTGCTTGCTTTGAGCTTAATTTTTTCTTTATTTTGTAGATCTTTAGTTGGGAAATTAGGTTATTAATTTAAGATTTCTTCTTTCTTTTACATATGTATTTATAGCAATAAATTTCCCTCTATGCATTGTATTTCCTGCTTCCTGTAAGTTTTGATATGTTGCATTTTCATTTTTATTCCTCTCACAAAGGGCCTCTGAGACATCCTTAAGAAACCTGAGAATTTGGTTTCTCTAGTCATACATTTTCCTGATTCATTGAGTGTAACAGTGGCATCACCTTTGGAGAATTACTAAAGCGTCAGCAACAGTGGGATGAAGCCCGAATTTTTCAAAGGTATAAGGGGAAGTATCCACCGAGCATTTGAAGAGATTTCCAAAGATGATGTTCTTCTAACTCCCTTTGTAGAATCAGGTGCCATCATTGCTGACACATAGTACTGATATGAATGATACTTCTCCTCCCCTGATGGACCACCTAGCAGCACAGTTTCCCTAGCTCAGCTCCTAAGATAACAAGGCCTTTAGAGGGAGGGTGGCTTCACTTGCTTAGTGCTACTTCGCTGGATTTTCTTAATGTTCATGTTTTTGTTTACACACCTATCTGCCACTGTCCCTGGAACATTTTGTCTTGATTAGCTCAGAAGTTCATCACAGAACTCTCAACTCTCTCTCCTTTTCTAATCCTGGGGTATCTTACCATGAACATATTCACATGTTTCTCATCCTCAAAATGTAAAGAGCTCTAATACTCCTCTTTCACTTAGCATCTCCAATGTGGCACAGACTCTGAGAAAAATATAGAGGCCTATTTATTGATTGTCTTGTTGGAGGAGCAGTTGTATACCCGAAAGCCTCCACTTTTTGATTCTTAATACAAAAGACTGACTATAACCCCCTTCTTGGACAGTAGAGCTAATTTCCTAAAGGGTAGTTTTGTGTGTGATGGGAGGGAGGTATATCTTTGAAACACAGTAAGCAAATTCAGGAAGTTCCCTGGTGGTCTAGAGGTTAGGATTCAGTGCTTTCACTGCCATGGCCAGGGTTCAATCCCTGGTTGGAGAATTGAGATCCTGCAAGCCACAAGACACAGCCAAGATTAAAAAAAAAAAAAGAAGTAAATTCATTCCCCACCTACCACTGAACCTTTAATGCCTCAACACTGACTAATCCTCTCAAGGGTATGATACCGGTAGCACTTGTACTTAACTGAAAGTAAAAATATCAAAAGTATAATATTAAATAGCAGATTTTGTTTAATATTGAACTTCTGCTATGTTGAAGGCATTGTACTCTAAGCTGGGGATATAATGGAAAACAAAATAAATATGCTTCCTGAAACTGTGGAGTTGACATTTAATAGTAATAAGAAAAGAAAAATCCGGATAATTCAAATAGTGTGTATATTGTTACACAATGTTTCGAAGTAAAAGAAACTGAATCTATAAGAGTGTATCCAAGGAACCTGATCCAGACCCGAGGTTGAAATCGCTTCTTGGATTTCATACAAAGGATGTGATCCAGAAGAAAAAAAATGGCACATTTGGGACACGGAAAGGAGGCCTGTGTGGCTGAGGTACAGAGAGCAAAAGAAAAAGTGCAGCAAGAGCAGGTTGAAGAGACACGTTTGTGCTGAATCATACAGCCATGGGCCAGAGGTAATATTTTGTATTTATCATAAATAAAATGAGCATCCGCTTAAGGGACTTACACTTAAGGGTGGTATAATTATAACTATATTTGGGGAAAAAAATCATTAAAGCCGAAATGTGGAAGATGGATTTGATTAGTAAGAGAGTGGCTCTTGAGAAGACCAAGTAGAGATAATATGTTTTCCCAAAGATATGTATGAGTTAAGATCAATAGAAGTTGATGATTGTTTGAATATATGGGATACGGTAAGGAGACAGAGATGTTAAAAATTGCTACGAGAAATTTAATGGTGACCCAATTCACTTAAAATTAGTTTGATGTGGGACTGGATATTGCAGTGGTATGGAGAAAAGGAGAGAAAGAGTTAAGTGACTCTAAGATTTCTAACTTGAACAAGAAAATAAACGGTGACCCCATTCTCTGAGACAGAGAGTGCTGGAAGAGAGAATTAGACTTGAAAGGAAAGATCTCTCTTGGGTCTCTTGTCTTTGCTACATCTGAATAGAAATGTTAGTAAGTAGTTGAACATATGTATGTGGAAATAACAAGAGCGGTTTTGACGGGAGATGTAAATTTAAGAGTCATTAGACTGTAAGTGGTAAATGAAGCCATAGAACGGTTAGGAGGGCCTGAAAATGTGCAGAGTGTAAGAGTGAACACAGACAAAAACCCCTCATTACTGAGTGTTTTAGTTTGAGCTTGCAAAACAACAGAGAAGAACGACAAGTAGAAAAGCATTCGCTCTCAGAGGGGAACATCCATATTAAAACCATGAAACGGGCTTCCCTGTTGGCGCAGTGGTTGAGAGTCTGCCTGCCGATGCAGCGGACACGGGTTCGTGCCCCAGTCCGGGAAGATCCCACATGCCGCGGAGCGGCTGGGCCCGTGAGCCATGGCCGCTGGGCCTGCGCGTCGGGAGCTTGTGCTCCGCAACGGGAGGGGCCACAACAGTGAGAGGCCCGCGTACCGCAAACAAAACAAAACAAAACAAAAAAAACCATGAAGGTACAAAAGCCAAAAACTAAACCAAAACAGAACACTCTGAGTCTCTACCTGCACATTTTAAGATACTTGAAATAACTCTATACGACTATAGACCTAACATAAGTGTTCCACGCGCACTTTTTAAAGAGTTACTTCTGTAGTATTCAAAATATTAACATAATCTTTATGTGACTATTAAATCAACATTAGAAAGACTATAATTTTTATCAGTTATATCATTATTTACTGTATTTTGTTTATGGTATTTCACCTATACAGTCAAAATGAACAGAAACTTTAAATTCTGCCCTGACTAATGCATTTCTTACTATATCTTCATACGTTTCTGACTCATTTAATTTATGTTAGTAGGCACATAAATATTTTTGACATTAAT
Organism: Monodon monoceros; assembly: GCF_005190385.1. Classification (NCBI taxonomy): domain Eukaryota; kingdom Metazoa; phylum Chordata; class Mammalia; order Artiodactyla; family Monodontidae; genus Monodon; species Monodon monoceros. The sequence goes on along the minus strand of NW_021703773.1, from coordinate 3,949,931 downwards.
ACTACTATTGCTGATTATTTCCATTAATTATTTAATGTTTTTATCATTTAGTGCTTTTTACTCCAAAATTTACTATGTTGATGCTAACTTTGTGACCCCATTTGTTCTATTTATTTTTCCCATCCTTTTGGTTTTAATCTTTATTTGTCTCCTTTTTAACTTTATGTGTTGATTAGATAATACAAGCTCATGGTACAAAATTCAAAGGGAACGGAACGATACACAGTGAAAAGTAAACCTCCTCCACGTCGGCACCAGCCATGCCCGCCCTTCCCAGGAGGCAGGCACTTTAACAGTTTCTAGCGAATCCTTCCAGAAATTCTCTAAATATATAAGAAAATGGATTATATATATAATTTTCACAGAAATGTTATCAAAACACACACATTGTTCTTTACATTGCCCATCACATACCGTGATATTTCTTCCATATGAAGTCTATGTTGTTAATAGCTACATCTATGTCCCACAATTTTTTAACCAAGCCCCTGTTATGAATATGTATGCTTTGTAGCTAGCATGTAGTTAGAGTTTGATTTTTGACTGTAAAGAGAAAACCAGGCTTATCGTTTGAGTTCTGTTCTAGGCTCAAAGTAACAGAAATCTCTGGCTTTCAGGATATAGAAATGTAGTATCTCACCTATTTGGAAACCTAGGTCGTGCAATCAGTGGCTCACTTATGTCACCAAGGACCCACGACCTTCCATCTCCCCATGATACCATCTCAGCAGTGACTCCATCCTAAATCTTGTTCTCCTAATAGTTTCAAGATGGCCTATAGCATAGACTGGAATTTCTTCCCTTCAGTGGGACAGAGTCAACTTAGACCTTGTGCCCATATGTGGACTAACAGTCTGGAGGACAATTCTACGCACTGATTAGCTTAAATTATTCAGGATTATCTTGAGGAGTGGGGGGAATAATGTGGATACCTTAAAAATATCTGGGTTCTGTTAGGAAAGGTATGATGAATGAATATTAGGAATGCAGCTAAATGTCCAGTATATTTTCTCAAGTTAAAAGACTTAAGCTTTAAATAAAAAAGTATATTAGGTCATATTAACTCTCTCTTATTGTCAAAATGAATGCATTTTGTTCCAATCTCACTTTGCTTTTTTTCTGCATCTTATTCTTGTTGTTCTATCTTTTACTTTATGAGCTATATTATATTCAATATTTTCTCTATAAATTTGAAAGATATGTATCTTGTTACTATTTTATTACTAGTTTTTTAAAATAAAAAATTAATCTATGTCTCTAGTTATAGCAATAATTAAACCAATGCTTCATTATATAACTGTTATATAAAAATCTATATTACATGAAGACATGATCATACTTTTACTTTCACTTCACTAACTTTCCAATTTTTTCCCATAAATTAGGGCTTTAGTTACTATTATTATTGATTATTTACATTGTATTTGTTATATGTGAAGAATTATTCTTATGTTTACCTTCCATATTGCTGCACGATTTAAATATATATATATATTTATTTATTTATATTTATATTTAAAGCTATGTCTAACTAGTTGTGACTCTCACCACCAGTCTTTTATGCCATGGATTTCTTATTCACCAGATTTTGTTTAATTGATGACTTGTTCAATAAGAGTGTATCTGAAATTTTGTTTCTCTCGCATGATAGCTGGTTCAGCAAAACAACAGAATGTCTATTTGGTTAGATTTTTTTTTCCCCCTGGCATAGACTTAGACAATGAGGTGTACTTGCCTGGGCTCTTGAACCATTAACCAAAGATGCAAAGAAGTCAGGACTGTGATAAATACTTTGGGGTAGTTAAGCAAATAGCAAATCACTCTTTCGAGAAGGCTCAGAAGGAACAGAACTGACCCTGGCCTTGGGTGCCCACAGCTGTTGGTAGCCACGCTACAAACTGCCATGTCCAGTTTTACAATCTGTTTCCTGACTGTTTAATAATCCCAGTTCCTCAGCATCCCAGTGATTCTCTGAGAGGCCTAATATCCTAATTTTACATTTTGCTGAAATCATTTGGCATCGGTCTCTGGTGTTTAAAACCAAAGCTTCCCAGGCTGCTCCCTGCACAGACAGGGTTAAGCTTCCAATATCTGGCTGTTTTGTTTGCTTTAGCCTCCCAGTGAAGCATAGTTTCCGTGTGCTGCACCTGGGTATGAAGAAATAAATACCTAGCAAACACTTTCCCCAGTGCTCTGAGAGCCAGTCATCACCCCTGCCCTGAGGATCCTTAAATCAAAAGGTTTAAGGGGGATTTTCTCAAGAACTGCTCTGTGTTTCCTACTGACAGTTATTTTTATTCAGAGAAGTTGCTGGAAGTCAATCTTTCTTGAGCAACCTCAATTTTCTCCCATCAGCACTCTATCTAGAAATTCCTCAAAGATGCTGACATATCAGGGGAATCCTTTTACCGGTTGCCAACACTAATGTCAGGGTTTGTTCCTCTCTAGGCTTTCTATTCCGTTGACTGTGTTGGGTGACCCATAGTGGGCAGTGCATCTTACTATGACATCAGATGTTACTACTTAACCATATAGGTGTGCTACATAAAGTAACGAGTAAAATAATGTATGTTTCAATCGTAACAATACCAGGCCAATAGAGCTTGTAAGTTGCTTTAGATCGTGGATGACTTTCTGACCACAAACTCACCCTGCCTTTGTACCAGTTGATGAAAAAAACGTCTAGAAGAGCGATGTACATATTGAAATGGATCCTGGATCCTGCTTTTAATCCTTAAATTTCAAGGCGGTATAGATTATAATCCCTGAGAGTCTGAATGACCATCTCCTGTAGTTTGACAACTATAACCAGTGAATATCTTGTGATTAGCACGGTATTTTCTTCTTTGCTCAGAATTTTGCTTTCACTCTGACCTCAAGAAATCAATCAACCCAAAGATTTCCCCTGATCTTCAGACCCCACCCTAAATTGTCTGTGTGCTCTCCTTGTTGCACCTTGTATGACTCTATTTATTTATATCATAACAGGTTGTTTTACTTATAGATAAAACTTTCCATCTGCCCCACACATGTACACAATATTTGGGGGATAGAAATGAGTCTCTCACATTACCTCAGATCATTTTCATTAAGTCAGGATTTAACTTCCCATTTTCATATAAGTTCAGGCCCTCCTTTTTCTATTAATTTTCTCAATTTGCTTTGACTGACTCATAAACAGACATGAGCTCTTGGAATTATCCTCTTTGATTCCTTACTGACCTTCTTTCTGTCATGAGTTAAAAATCTCATTACTAATAAACACGAAGCTCTCTATTTTTATGGCAAAAAGAAAAATTAATAAATTCCAAGAGCTTTGTTTGTATATCAGCCTAAGAGAGAACGGAAGCAAAGGCAAGCAGGATAAAAATAAAGGAGGAAAATCAAAAGTCAGTATTTCTGCAATCCTAGATGCAAAAGCTTTCTTAAATTTTGACAGATTGGTTTCATAGCTTTTGGTAGTTCAGGTAACATATGTATGAAAATGTCAAGAAATTTCCCCTCAAAGATTTTTTCCCACAAATCCTGTCAATTTAAAAAGAAATAGTTATAAATGATTCAGTTCTGCATTTAAAAAAAAAAATGATGTTCTCAGCCAATGCTTTTCTTATCTTCCTTACGCCATGGTGCATGTTTCCCCCAAGCAATTTATGTAATTCCTCAGAATGTGATTTAGGGAATTTGTTATTGCCTAGTCTCTTAATTATGACAACAGATAATTTGTAAGATAATCTTACAATATTATAATGATTAAATAAATCACCTTATATTGGTGTCTTCTACAAATTCTCTTGCTTGAGACTCCCTTTGAAGCCATCTCTGTTCCAGGACAGGGTTATGTTATCACTACTAACGAATCCTCTGGTCTTCATTTGATAGTTGGGAGAAAGCAGACAGGAACACGTAGAAATCATTTCTATTTCCCCAAGAGAGACTCTCAATGATGAAAACCAATATGGAAAGCTACCGTCAACAGAAAGTGGTGCTAGCAGCGTCACACCAGGTCCTCCAGGGTCCCGAGGCCTCCCCTTGACCCCATCTCTACTCAGACCCCCTCCCCCTCTAGGGCTCTGATCAGGGAGCCTATTCTTCCTTTGCCTGAGTATCAATCATTCGACATCAGCAATGCTGAATTTCACCTGTTCTCCTGGAAAACAGTAAAGATTCAGAAAACCCCTCACCCTTTATCATGTGCCTGAGACGACTTATTGCTAAGAACCATCATTCCCCACATAACTTGCTGATGACTCCTGGATGCCCCCTGTTTAGCTATGACAAGGTCAGACTCAGACCCTCCAAAGTCCTCTTCTTGGCCTCATAAGTGATGAGCTGAACTGCTGCTCTCACTGATCAATAAGCACAAAATGCTTATAAACCAAATGCTGATTGAGATTCTCTCCTTCCCCCAGCCCCCTGAAACTTGGCTCACCTCAGCCGAGAGAGCACACAGCCCTTCTTTAAGACCCTTCCCAGGAAATAGGCTGGCCTCAGGGTGAAACCTTCTCTCATCTACTATTCCATCATGCCACCCTTTCATCCCATTCTTTCTAACTTTGTTTACTCCTCTCTCTAAAAGAAAGCCCTTTTTGCCTAGTCCTTGAGATGCTTGTAGATCTGATGTCACAACTCTCTTCCTATTGCTATGATCTCTCTCTCTCTACTGCATTCTTCTCTTTCCCTTCTCTTCCCCCTGCGATAATCTTTCTGAATAAAGTCTCTCCTTACCAAGTTTGTATTTTTTTTTAAATTTGTCAACATATATTGTAAAACTCCTCTCTAATAAGAACTAAAATTTAATGGTACCTCCTTTGTCCCTCTGGCCTCTATTCTTCAACACAGGTGTCCAGGATGGAGATGGTGGGCCAGTTAGGGAAAACGTGAAAACCCCAGCTTAGAAGCCAGGAGGTAGATGTTGAGTCTGAACACTCCTAGTTTTCTCCCCTTGCACTTGTCATGGAAGCAGCCAATGAAGTGTGTATCAGCTGACGTGGAGATCCCTCAAATCCCTGTTATGAGCCTGGAAATTGATCTCCAGTCAGTCCTAAGACCCAGAACTGGCTCTGGTGATTTTTAAAATGAAGCAGCCACAGCCACCGGATGGCACCAAACACTACTTGGACGGGGACAGACTGACTAGGGATGGACCCCTGCTACTGCAGCATTTTAGCTGAACTGGCTCACACGTTCATCTCATTCACTTTTCAGTGATGCTAACCTGCGTTTTAATTCTTGGACTCCACTATCACATCATGGTCCTAATAAAGTTTATTTATTAAGTACCTTTTTAATGGGAAATTCAAATCAACATTGGGTATCTATTCTCAAGGAGTTTATTTTCATTGGGGATCAAGCTATAAATCCATGAAAAGATGTGTGAAAAAAGAGCAAAGTAAAATAATGTATTTAGTGCCCTCTCATTGAAATTCAGCTAAGACGTTTTTGCAAATGTTGATAGAAGCTGGAGGAGGAAAAAAAGGCATTTAAAGTGGGATGCAATGTTTTTTCTCCAGAAGTAGAGACTAGTACTCCTTTGGGAGTCCCTTTCTTTTGGAAAATCATTTGGGTACATTTAGTAATGCAAATGTGAAGCAAAGTGGCTGCAGAGATGGATGCCTGTGAAACCAGGGCTCAAAGAAGCTAAATTTCTGTAAAGAATAACAGTCTGAAGGGTCCCCCTTTGTTGCAGCTAAAGTTACATATTTAGATGAGTTGTTTCATGAAATCAACGTTTCTCAAACTTTTTAACAGACGCTCTCTGAGAAATATATTTCACATTTTACACGTGGCCGAGTACACATATACGTGCCCATTTCACAAAACAAATTCACTTATCAAACCCAAGGCGTTGATCATTTCTATTTCCATTTTTTAAATGCCTGCAGTGATCCATTATATTGACTTCAAGAATTCCACTGGGTTGTGAAGGATATCAGAATACGCCACCGTACAATCTGCGGCTTGCCAAAGGATTCTTTTGGCAAAGAATTAATTGCATAAGGATTATTATGAGGTGAAGGCAGTTAAGTAACAGAAAACACAGGAGGAGCTCCCAGTCTTAAGCCTTCTGCCTAAAAGCAGGACAAAAGTTTCCCTTTTGTAAAGGAAACTTGGAAATTTCCATTGGTAAATGTGTCCTGCTGTCCTCTCTGTCACCAGAGGCAATTCTTATCAACTGAGATTGCACAGCAAGCCTTAACTAAACGACCCTTATTTACCTTATTTATCTTACATTTCCTAGTCCCTTGCCCACAATTTACCCAACCCCCCTTTTCCTTTGTCTAGACTCTTGTCCACATTTTATCACCTTTTGTTAAAATTATATATATATCCCCAGGTTTAACTGCCTCTTTAGGGTTTTCATTTCTTTTCTGAGGAACCCTGTATGCATAGGAAATAAATCATTTCTCCCGTTAATATGTCTCTTGTCAGTTTAATTCACAGGTCCCAAAACAAAACCTAACAGCATAGAGGAAAGATTATTTTTCTTCCTCTACGGTTGCAATCTATAGTTAAAAAAAAAAAAAAAAAGCTGCCTTAGGAAAAAATGTTTTATTTCCAAGTATAGATTTAGAGTACAACTTATTTCTCATCCTTGTGGAGATGTGCAGGTTTTTTGGGGAGACCTAGAAACGATTCAGAGTCTGCAGCAAGGACAGGCAGGTAAAGTCTTCACTTCACACTGCTTGACATACCGTAAAGTACCTACACAATGGATACTTACGTAGGTTCTTGATCAAATGTAAGACCCAAGGGCAAGTCTGGCAGTTTGAGGCTTATCTGCCACCCTTATCACCCATCCCGTGGAACGGGATGAGGTCTGGGCCTCAAAAGGCAGGAGGGCGCTTCACAGGAAGATGAGAACTTAGGCATGCAGCTAAGTCTTTTAGATTAAAAAAACGGAATAAAACAAAAAACAAACAAACAAAAAACCCCCAAAACTAAACAAACCCCAAAAAGGCAGTTGCAACAAAAAAATATTATCTCTGATAACAGCTCTTTTCCTGGTACAGGCCCCCTACCTAAATTCTTACAGGTATTAAGGGAGAGGTAAAAGTTTTTCCTGAGTTTGCTGGGTTTTAATTGCCTTGAGCGCAAAATAATCCACATGTCAAAGTGGGGCCTTTTGGGGTGGCCTATTGTGTTCCCCTCAGAGGAGAATGACAGCTACATCTCAGAATTTGGAATCAGACCACAGCAGGTGTCCTTTCTCAGGAACTCAGACCAGAACTGCCTCTCCAGTGGACTTGTGTTGCATACAGTATAGGAAGCAGGGTCATGAGATGACACATGTGACTGCAGCAGTTTACCAATGTCTGCAGAACACTGCCTACTCTCACCATTACCGTCAGCTCCAGCTCAGTGCCGCAGGTCAGAAATAACAACACAAATAATATAGAATCTCCCTGTGTTTTAGTTTCAGGTACGGAGCTTTGAAAGTAGAACCAAATCCCTAATAGATAACTTTCCAGTTTAAGCATTTGCAGGCTCAATTCACAATAGGTTACTAATTGAGCACCGGGGAAACCATTCAAGGCTTATGTCTACTAAACCTCCTAAATACAACGTAGGGGGGAAAATACCAAGAGATGCACCAAAGATTTTTCAAACTCTCCCTTCTATTAATGTGGTCTAGATCGTTTGGACTAACTTTCCCACTAAGAAATAACTAAATGATGGATTAACAACATTTTTTAAGTCTTAAAATTATTGACGATGTGGCAGGTAGAAAGGAATGTCAGGGTATAATCAAAGGGAAAGAAGGAATCTGAAGAAGCAAGAAAAGACAGAAGCCATTTTTGCTGTGGAAACATTTGTCTACACAAGCACATTTGAACTTTTTGCTAGATCACCTTACAACCCCTGGGAAGAAAACCAAAGCCCAGGAAGTCTAGCTAGGGAGTCTAAGAGGTGACCTTCACGTATTCTGCTGGGACCACAGAGAACCACACTCTCAAGTTAAGGATAAGCTAAAAGAAACCCACCTTCGCCATCAAATTCCATGGCATTTTTAGGAAAGTTGCCTTTATTCTAAGTAAGAGATGGATAATACTGTCCCTGAAGCCATAAAGAGAAGCTGACCCTTCTGTAGATTTGAGGTCAGATTCATGTCACCTGAGTAACCAAAACAAAACAAACAAACACACAAACAAAAAAGACCAAAAACATACACACAAAAAACCTTTGGCTCATGAGTTTAGTTTAAAATGATTGAGGGTAGTCCCCTGAGGCACCCTTTGTAGAAATGGACATTTATCCTCTATCTTAGGCTTCAGAGAACACTCATAAATAAATTTTCAAAGACAATACAACTAAGCACATAAGGAAAAAAAAAACACATGCGCAAGAAGCATTAAAAACAAATATGTAAACAGATCTACGAACACTTCTAATAGAATTATCAGACATAACTTACAAAACATTGATTACAGAAATAGATTATACTATGAAAAAAAGACGAACTTGCAGTACCTACAAAAATGGAAACTACAACAAGTAATCCAGCATTTTAGAAAAAGTGCCAAATAGAAATTCTAAAAATGGAGATTAGATTACCATTTTGAAATATAATAACTTAATAGATGGATTTAAGAGCGAATAGAACATAATGAAGAACGAGTAAGTGACTTGGAAAATAAGTCAGAGGAAATTGTATGGAAATCATATTAGAGAAATGAAAAGATGAGCACACAGAAGATGAGATATGAAAGATAAAATGAGAAAACATAATATGTATTTAATTGGAGTTCATGAAGGAAGGGAGAGAGAAGGTCAGAGGCAAAGATGTGAAGATGATGACTGAGAAATTTCCAGACACGATAAAAGACACTCAAGAATTCCAATGAATCTCCAGAAACAACTATTTTCTTTAATGTTCACATCTAAAGACATTACAATAAAAGTTCAAAACTTTAAAGACAAAGAGAAAATCTTAATCACAGCCAAAGAAGTGAAAGATCATCTTCAAAAGAGAAGAGTGAGGGGCTTCCCTGGTGGCGCAGTGGTTGGGAGTCCGCCTGCCGATGCAGGGGACACGGGTTCGTGCCCCGGTCCGGGAGGATCCCACATGCCGCAGAGCGGCTGGGCCCATGAGCCATGGCCGCTGGGCCTGCGCGTCCGGAGCCTGTGCTTCGCAATGGGAGAGGCCACAACAGTGAGAGGCCCGCATACTGCAAAAAAAAAAAAAAAGAGAAGAGTGAGACTTATCACCGCCTTCTCAACAGCAATAATGGAAGTCAGGAGATAATGAAACGATAATTTCAATTTGCTGAAAGAAAACTACTGCTACTCTGGAAAATCTATGCCCAGAGAATCAACCAAGTTAAAGTTAATTTATTTTAAATACTATTAATATTAACTTTTTTTGAGATTGATCATGGAAAATAGAAACGAGGTCTGAGGCATAGAAGATGCTATAGATCAGAAATAAGAAAACTATGGCCTGCATGCTTGCTGCTTATTTTTGCAAATAAAGATTTATTAGAGCACAACCATGTTCATTCATTTGTATATTGTCTATACTGTTTTCACAGTGCAGTGGCAGAATTAAGAGAACTGTGACAGACAGCACATTACCCTCAAGCCCTATATTTACCCTATATTTAATCTCGTTCCCTTTAAGGAAAATGAGCAAACTGAATGCATTACAATGAATCTCACAAATAAAATGTTGCACAAAAAAAGCAAGACCCAAAACAATACATATGAGACGAACTCCACTCTGCAAATTTCAAAGTAGACCAAACTATACGTATATTGTATATAAAGCTGCATATATAGGTGGTAAAAGTATAATGAAAATAACTATCACAGAAGTCAGAAGAGTGCTTACCTCTGATGTGAGGAAGAATGTTATGATCAAAGAATAACTCATGGGCTATGTGTGTGAAAAAAGTGTGTTTTGGGGATAATGATGTTCTATTTCTTGAGCTGGGTGGTGGTTATAGATATCTTTGCTTTATGATTATTTATTAAACTGCACATATATATTTTCTGCATAATTATGGACTGAATTTTGCGGTCCCCAAGTTCATACGTTCAAACCCTAACACCCAATGTGACTGTATTTGGAGATAGGGTCTTTAAAGAGGTAGTTAAGTTTAAATGAGGTCATAAGGGTAGGACCCTAATTCAAGAGGACTGGTGTCCTTCCTTATAAGAAGAGGACAAGACCACAGGGATGCACGCTCACAGAGAAAAGGCCACGTGAGGGCACAGCAAGAAGGCTGTCATCAGCAAGCCAAGGAGAGAGGCCTCAGCTGGCACCTTAACCTTGGACTTCCAGCCTCCAGAACTGTGAGAAAAGAAATTTCTGCTGTTTAAGCAACTTAATCTATGGTATTTTGTTACAGAAGCCCTAGGGGACTAATACATGCACTTTCCTGTTTACAAGTTAAATTTCACAATTGAAAAATGGAGATTTAAAAAAAAAAAATTTCCTAAAAGGAGAATGCTCGATAGAGTTTTTTTTTTCCTAAATAGTGTTTTTTTCTAAATAGATGAATTTTTAACCATTAAGCTTCAGGAATCCTTGCTTGTCTAGCTTTGGGAGGTGTCTTAACAATTTGTTTACATAGTTATATAGTTTTGTAAAATTTGCAAACCTAACGTAACTGTAATCTATTGAGATTGATCCACTTCTCACCTTCCCTGGTGTCTGTTGGGTTGCACTGAAGTGGCATTTTGAGGATCGGGCTTGTCACAGTTGACTTGAGGATACGTTTCATTTGGGTTTAGTGGGACATATCTTTTTGGTCCCTAGTCACTTCTGGGTATAGTTATCATTGGCCATCTGTGGTCATAGTTTGTATCATGATATGAATGTTGGTATCAAAATCTGAAAGTGTCCACCATGGGAAGCATGGAGACAGTAAAAGAGAAGGACGTGTGAAATGTAAGAACTACAAGGTATCCTGTGGGAAGTTTTGTTTCTAATCATGTCCTGTAAAAAATTACAAGCAGAGAATTCTCTTTCACAACATCTAGTTAAAAGAGTTGCCTCATGTCAATAATATATCCGTAGGCAGCATATACAATTATAAAAGCATCACGGATTGTTTTTCTTTTTGATGGAATTTGTGCAAGACAGAATTTATCCAAATTCTCGTTTGTAAGGCTTAAATCTGTAGCAGTATTGCAAACAGCAACTACATTTGTAATGGTTCATATATGAAAGAGACTTGGGGGAAGGATTCCCAAATTTGTCAACCAACCTAATAATTCATATGACGTGACCAACACTGAGTTAATAAGCAGAAAAGCTTCTCTAAACAATTGATAGCAAAAATATTTTGACCAATGGTGCTAGAGGAAAAACCAATTATCTTTCTATTCCGTTTGTAGAGAAGGATGTTATAAGAAAATCTTTGTCATATGAAAAGGCAATCAAATAATACACAGCAAAAAAAAAATGCGGAAAATTCAAGAGATGTGTCAGGCTATTATTAGCTGTTATTTTTTTCTGGATTTTGTAATATTTGTACCATTATATACATTTGTGATTTCTTTTCTTATTCTAAATAAATATTCACTTTTGTACCAAATTGCTCAGTCATGGTGTTGTGTTTTAAACAGTGCCCCCCAAATTAATATCAGGCCCTACAAAACCTGGGTCTACCTTAATGTAAACCCAACCAGATACTTGCTGAGTTTTCCTTTCTTCTCTGATGGCTCTGTCTCCTCTGTGCTAAGATACAACTTTTCTGTAGCTCTATCTCATTATATCTTTACACAGTAATTCTATTTGTGAAATTACTGTTATACATTGATTAGCCTCACATCAGTTGGTGTTACCCTTTCTGTGGGAAGAACTATTTTCCACACATTTGATCTCAAGGATATGACCTTCAGTTATATCTCCCATAGCAAAGCAGCTCTAAGCTCTTAGTAATTTCAACCTGCTAAGTCTTTGACTTCGAACTATTGTGTTTTAATGGCTTTGGTGTCTTACTGTTCTATAGCAAAAGAATTGCCAAGGTCTCATATATTTTTACGGATACTTTATTACTTCATTTGCTATCTCAATCTAATCATCTAAACTGAATACTCCTTCAGTTTTTATTCCTGTCTCTTTTTATCATCTTCTTCACAAACATTTTACTTCCTCAATAACTAAGTTACTTAATGTCATTAATCCCAAGATGCCAGTTGAAAGCTTAGAGGTGAAAGCAGGTAAAAAAATTAGTCTCAATTTAGACCTGTCAGTCAAACGCAATTTAATCTATTTTCCTCTGCATGCTCGAAATAATTTCATGGAAGAGAAAGGCATTCTTCCAGCTACCAGGTTTTTTTACTTGAAAATAACAGGAAACTTTCAGGATCACTGAGTAATGAAGTTCATATACCATATACAGACACTTAAACTGTCACAAACTTAATGGTTTCCTAATACTTTATGGTTCCTAATACTCTGTGCCTAGAGCTGTGTTAGGGGACATGGTAGCTATTGAAGAGATGATAACATGATCTTTATATTTTCAGGAGGTTATGGTCTAATTAGGAGAAGAGGTATGTACACATGAAGTAACTAAAACTGGTACAAGCTAGTAGCAAGGCAAACAGGAAGGAGACAAAGCTACCTATGAACTGGGGCCTTATATAAATAATTTCAGGATAACAAACAAGATTGGAAAGGGTTTAAAAAATGAACTTGAGCAGGCAAAATAATAATAACAATATGTTTGGAGATCAAATTTAAGAGTAGCATTGACAATTTACTCATCCTTCCAGATATAGTTCAAAAAGCACCTATGCTCCGGGGGTTTGGGAGAGGGGGAATTGGATGAAGGTGGTCAAAATGTACAAACTTCCAGTTTTAAGATAAATAAGTACTAGGGATGTAATATACAACATGATCACTATAATTAACACTGCTGTATGTTATATATGAAAGTAGTAAAGAGAGAAAATCCCAAGAGTTCTCATCACAAGAAAATTCTTTTTCTATTTCTTTAAATTTGTATCTACATAAGGTGATGGATGTTTACTAAATTTACTGCGATAATTATTTCATCATGGATGTAAGTCAAATTATTATGCTTTACAACTGAAACTTACACAATGCTGTATGTCAATTACATCTCAATAAAACTGGGAAAAAAAAAAGTGAATTGCCACCATAAATAGGACATTGAAATTCTATCTCCAATGCTTGGTTAGCTTCCGGGTAAGGAGTCATTCATTGTGTTTCATTTATGATCATTGATGATGTTCAAAAACTTATTTACAGTAACTCAAAAGCAGTCTCTAAAATACCTTAACTAACGCTTCTCAGCCTTTTGGCTAAGATCAAGTGTAAAATACCTTAACTAAACTTGCAAAACTTCACTTCTGCTTCTGAAATATATAGCGAACACACAGTATTTATCACGTGCCAGACACTGTACAGATACAGATATAGATATGATTGTAGATGTAGACACACACACTCATTTAACCTGAGGCCCAGAGAAGTAAAGTAATTTGCCCAAAGTCACAGAGCTGGTGCCTAGTGGAACTGGAATTGGAACCCCAGTTGGCTGACCCCAGAATCCATGTTCTTGACCATGATGCTATCCTGTCTCTCATGCAGGGGAACAAATCTTATTATGTTTCACTCAGTTGGGAAGGAGAAGTGGGATGCTGACAAACATTTTCAGTCCCTGTGAAAACTACCTTGAAGTGTGCCTTCTTAAAAAAAAAAAATATTCCATTGTATATATGTGCCACATCTTAACGAGTTATTTGTAGTGAGGTGGATGGACCTAGAATCTGTCATACAGAATGAAGTAAGTCAGAAAGAGAAAAACAAATACTGTATGCTAACACATATATATGGAATCTGAGAAAAATAATGGTTCTGAAGAACCTAGAGGCAGGGGCAGGAATAAAGATGCAGATGTAGAGAACGGACTTAAGGACACGGGGAGGGGGAAGGTTAAGCTGGGACAAAGTGAGAGAATGGCATGGACATATATACATATGGTATATACATATATACCAAATGTAAAATAGCTAGCTAGTGGGAAGCTGCTATACAGCACAGGGAGATCGTCTCAGTGCTTTGTGACCACCTAGAGGGATGGCATAGGGAGGGTGGGAGGGAGACGCAAGAGGGAGGGGATATGGGGATATATGTATACATATAGCTGATTCACTTTGTTATACAACAGCAGCTAACACAACAATGTAAAGCAATTATACTCCAATAAAGATGTTAAAATATAAATAAATTAATTAATTAAAATAATAAATAATAAGATGGGGGGAAAACAGCTCCTATGCCCACAAGCCTTCCCATCCTACCTGGTCAAAACGAATCACTCCATTCTCTGCAGTTTCTTAGCCCTCTTTACTTCTCTTGAAGCACTTGCCAAATATAAACATTTACATCTTACCTTAACATAGGGCAATCTTCTTCCAAATTGACTGTGAACTCCAAACGACACTGATTCACCTTCATCTCTGGACACTATACATCGTTTTTCAGTAACAAACCAAACTTCGGTACATTGATATTGGGTAATAAGCAGACTCGTTTAGTTGCAAGTGACTGAAACCCAACATAAAAAGTTGAATCTAAAATGAATGTGTTGGCTCACGTAACTGAGAAGACCAAGAGTAGGTCTGGCTCTATTTATGTCTTGATCAACAAGCTCAAACAACATTAATTTGTGTTCTGTTTCGTCTACTCTCTTTGGATACACCCAGAAGTGTGCAATCTTCCTTGAAAGAAATATGGCCGGTTGTTTCCCAGGTCAGATTCCTGTAGGAGACAGCTTCTCCCTCACAGGTCTGTAATCCATCTTGCGGAGGGATTCTGATTGGTTCAGCTCGGTCAGGTGACCCTTCTTGATCCAGTCATAGTTTTGCAGGAAAGGGTGTGATACCACAATTGATTAAGCCTGGGTCCTTGTTCCCACTTATGGCAAGGGATAGGACGGAGGGAACGGTTACTAGGACTGAAAAAATCTGCACGAGTTAGGGTAAGGGCAGCTGGGCAGACCAAAATCAAAGGTGTTTACTATAGAAAGGTAGAGTGGGTGCATTGATTTCAGTTACAAATGAAGAGTTGAGATTTGTACAGTAGATGACAAATATGCAATAGTCTCTTACTGTGAAGAACCTGTTGGAAATAAAACGATGTAACAACTACAATGATTATAAAGTGCACTGGGGGTTAGAATGGGGGAGACAGTGAGGACAGAGATATCGGAATGATAATCCAAGTATGAGAGGAAGATCCGAGATGTCCATTTAGAAAGTGTGAAGGAACGATGAGTAAGGTTAAGTGACTAAGGATTTAGGTGATAAGAAGGGAACTAAGTCATGCTGATTTAAAAATTTTGCCTTTAACAGATATTTGGAAAGAAAGGAGGGGCATATGGTTAGTTTCAAATAAAATAATCTTATTTAATTAGATGGATGTCCAGGTATCTTCAAGTGCATGTCCTTTGAGACACATGGAAGACAGAATTTCGGCTTGAGTGAAAGGTGAGAGGTGGAATAACAGAGGAGACAATACAGTATTAACTTGATAGTTGAAGCCACGATGTTGAATGAAGGCACTTTCTGGAGAAAGTGTAGGAGTATTAAAACTGGAAATTGTGGTTGGATTTTACCTGCAGGAGAGGGGTTTCAACGAGGTAGAAGAGGAAGATGCCCAATAGCAAGGGCTCAGGGAGGAAGTGAGGCAGTAGAGGGTTAGATCACTAGGCTCTAAAGAAGAAGAAAATCTAGAAGATAGTTGTAAAGGGCAGCAGAGTCAGGTTGAAATGTACTCAGTAAGAGGCAGTGACTAAAAAGAAAGAAGATAAATATTGTAAGAAGAATCTTTAATGGAGGAAAGATTGAGGATCAGAGCCAAGGAGGAAAGAATTGTTCCCTCTTGGTATTGCAGGGGAAATGAGAAGATACCCTGATTCTGCAAAGGGGATAAAGGAAGATGTTCATTCTTACCATCTGATGATACCCGTCATTGTTGGGGGTGGATATTAGCTTCTGGAGAGTGAAAATTTGGAGGCATTAGGGGGAAAAATCACAGAATTTTTAGATAAAAGATATGGTTTTTTTCTTCTGAAGCTCTGAAGAGTACCAATGGGGTGCAAGCGCTGCTCATAAATTTCCTAAATGGAGGTAAAGGGTGTCATAAAAGCTGACTTTGAACAATGAGGGAATGGCCACACCGAAGGCTTTGCACACCACCATCCAAAGCCAGCCTGTCTTGGCCCGCGTACCCACGCACCTCATAATCTCCGTGTAGACGATAAAGCAGGAGTATAGTGAATGCTGCTGTCTATAAGCACCTAGGTAACAATTAATCATAATTTGTTGATTACCGAGCCCAGGCTTCCCAAGGTTGAATCCCAGATCCTCCTCAGAACAATAGTTCTGTGACTTTGGAGAAGTTTCTGAACCTCCTCTGCATCAGATTCCCCAGCTGGAAAATGGGTATAATAATAGAAATCTGTGTAATGGGGTTGATGTTAAAAATAAATGAGGTACTATACGTAAAACGTTTATGAGTGCCAGGCACATGGTGAGCATAAATGTTAGGTATTATATTTCGAAATCTCTGCATTGGGGTTTAAAGAAAGAAAATCATCAATAATTACTCTGAAAACTAACCTAGGATGTGATGAAATCTCAATGAATTGAACTTTAAACATTCTGTAATACAAGTATTTTAAAAATTCCTATCAAATACGGTCTTTTGTCTTTAAAACAGATGTTTTTGTTTTTCATGTTTTAATTATTCATTTGCACAAAGAGTTATTATAGAGTTCATTTAGGAAGCATACACCCCTCGTACGTAGCTTGGAGTACATGATTACAGAATGTTCATCTTAATTAATTTGTTCATTGTTTGATTAACTCATTTATTCATTTATTGAGTCAATCAGTATTTACATAGAGCATCTGACAATTGCATTTGCCAAGTTCCTACTTTTATAAAAGCCACATAAAGAGGATTAATTACTGAAGTATGAAAATAAATGTATGCAGCTTCATTGCCCATAAGAGAATTTTCTTTACAATATCATCCATGACTACATTTTCATGAAATTTAAGTATATGATTTAATTTTTACCAGTTTGAAGGTATCTGTGTTCTATATTACAAGGCCCTCTTGGAACTGTGCATAAAAGAAATAAAATGTTCTTTATCCATATATCCTTTTTTCTTTTTAAAGTAAGGTTTATTGAGCTATAATTTACACACAGTAAAATGCACCTTTTTCAGTGTACAAGCTTATGAATATTGATAAACACATACAGTTGTATAACCACCCCCATGATCAAGATACAGCATATTTCCATCACCAAAATATCCCCATGTCCATTTGCAGCCAATTCCTTACTCTCAGCCACAGCTCCTGGCAAACCCTGATCTCTTTTCAGTCCCTAATGTTTTGATATTTCCAGAATGTCATATAAATGGAATCATATAGCATATGGCAGTTTGAACCTGGATTTTTTCACATTGCACTGTGCATTTGAGATTTGTCAATGTTGAGTTACTGTCACTAGTTTCTTTTTTGTTTTTTAATTAGTGTTTCATTTTATAGATGTACCAGAGTTTATTTATCTGTTCTCCAGTTGACGAAAATTTGGCTAATTTCCAATTTTGGTAATGAAGCCACTAGAAAAATTTGTGCATGGCTTTTCTGTGAATATATGTTTTTATTTCCCTTGAGTATATAACTAGGAGTGAGATTGCTGGGTAATATAACTAAATATTTAGCTTATAAGAAATTGCCATATTTAAGAAATTATTACCTAATCCAAGATTATGAAGATTTATGCCTACGTTTAAAAAAAAAAGAAAACAAATTGCCAAACTGTTTTCTAAAGTGCTTATCTCAATTCTGCATTCCCATTAGCACTGCTTCGTTAATTGTACTGCTTTTTTCGAAGTATCAGATTTGGTTTCTTTGATTCTCCCTGTTGTTCTTCTGTTTTCAATTTTAATGATCTCTGCTCTTATCTTTATTATTTCCTTTCTTCGGTTTGCTTTGTCTTTAATTCTCCTCCCCTTTTCCACATGCCCCCTGTTTCTTATGGTAAGAAATTTTATCATTGATTTGAAATGTTTCTTTTTTTCTAATAGAAACATTTAAAGATATAAATTTTCCTCTAAACATTGCTTTAGCTGTATCCCACAGATTTTGTTGTTGTTTTTAGGGGTTTTTTTGGGTTTTTTTGCGGTACGTGGGCCTCTCATTGTTGTGGCCTCTCCCGTTGTGGAGCACAGGCTCCGGACGCGCAGGCTCAGCGCCATGGCTCATGGGCCCAGCCGCTCCGCGGCATGTGGGATCTTCCCGGACCGGGGCACGAACCTGTGTCCCCTGCATTGGCAGGGGGACTCTCAACCACTGCACCACCAGGGAAGCCCCCCCACAGATTTTGATATGGACAATACCGTGTTTTTATTTTTATACCATCAAGATATTTTCCAATATTGTCTGTGAGTTCCTCTTTAACACATGTGTTATTTACCAATGTGTTGTTTCATTTTCAAATATTTGAGTATTTTTCAGGTGTGTTTCTACTATTGATTTCTAGTTTAATTCTGTTGTGCTTAGAAAACATACTTCGAATGATTTCAATTCTTATAAATGTATTGAGGATTGTTTTAAAGCCTAGAATATTATTTACCTTAGCGCATTTTCCATGTGCACTTAAAAAGGATGTATATTCTTCTGTTGTTGGGTAGATGTGGACTGATCTATCCGTGTCATTTAGGTCAATCTCGTTGATAGTGTTGTTCCAATTTTCTCTGTATTTACTTTTGTCTATTTGTTTTATCAGTTATGGAGAAGAGTATCGAATTTACTAACTATAATTGTGAATTTCTCTATTTTTTCCTTTCAATTCTATCAATTTTTATTTCACGTATTTTGAAATTCTTTGCTATTCCCACTTAGAACTGGTGTCTTCTTGGTGAATTTTCCCCTTTATCAGTATATAAGGCTGGTCAAAAATGCTGTAAAATTCATAAACCTTGAGGTTGTTTGTGAAATAAGATTAATTATATGCTAAACCCAAAACTGATTTATTCAAGAATTATTTGATTTTCACATATGACTTAGTGGCTGAGTTTGTTGATTACGCACGCAGAATATTTTTTTAAGTTGCTAAACTTTCAGTTTAATTATGTATTAAAAATATGTGACCCTTTAACAGGTATAAATAACAAAAGTCAAACTTAGAAAATAGACATCAGAAATATACAAGTTCGGGCTTCCCTGGTGGCGCAGTGGTTGAGAGTCCACCTGCCGATGCAGGGGATACGGGTTCGTGCCCCGGTCCAGGAAGATCCCACATGCCGCAGAGTGGCTGGGCCCGTGAGCCATGGCCGCTGAGCCTGCGCGTCCGGAGCCCGTGCTCGGCAGCGGGAGAGGCCGCAGCAGTGAGAGGCCTGCATACCGCAAAAAAAAAAAAAAAAAAAAAAAGAAATATACAAGTTCTCATCATTCTCCTCTGTGTCCCTTAGGGCCTTGTACATACCTCTATTCTGATGGTTTTTTGTTTATTTCTCTCTTATCATCCATATATATGGGACAAGAACTGAATCTGAATCTCTGGTGCCCAGGCCAATAGTTGCTTTACAGAAAGTGCTAAATAAAGTGTAACTATATGAACACATAATACATGACTCAGGCTTTCTTCACTTTGCAGAAGATTTCCAATTTAAATTCTGAGCTATCCTAAGATATTTGAGTTTTATATTATAGAGTACCAACCATCCTAATTTGCTCTTGTTTCGGCGTTGTAAGCCCTGCCTCCCAAGAAACCCTTCAGTCCTGGGGAAAATGAGATGGTAGGTCACCCTACAGCCTCTCAGGTTGCATCTAGATGTTTAACATGGAAACAGAATTGTGTGAATAGAAATGCTTTTTTAGCTGTAAGGTTAAGGTCAGTTAGAATTATCCATATGATTATAATTGAACCACGAAGTTCATTAACATGGTTTTAAACTGGGGCACTTAGGTCTTCAAAAATTACAATTTGAATGAATGATGATTATAAATTTCACTTTCATTTTCCTGTGGACACTTGTCCTCCCTTGGTAAAAATAGCATTTTTACGACTTGTTTTGGTTGACTTTTGATTCACAGGAGGTAGAGAAAGCAAAACTGAATTGTAAAATGCTGTTTGCCAGTGGGATTACACCCAACCAGGTGAAAAGAGGAACACTGAGCTAAGAAGCCAGTTGGGTGTTTGAATAATGCCATAGAGCACGTATTTGACGGAGTTGCCTACATTGTGTTTTAACCACCTCCAAGAGAAAATAGGCTTAATTTTGTTGGAGCAAACTGATTGAATAAGCTAATTGTCCTATTTGACAGTGATTATTCATGACCTTTCTTTCCCTTCTATAAACCCCAATTGCAATACCTTCCTCTGTTTTGCAGCAAAGTGGTTTTTTTGATATTGCAACAGGATATTATGCAAATATAAATCACATTAGATTAGAATTACTCCTTAACAGCAAGAGCAATGTTCTTACTGGCAAAGTAAGTGTAAATGTCTTTAATTATCCTTTATTACACGATGTCGGAGAGCAAAGTATCAGGCTGCAAATAGAAACAATCAGCTAGACTGGATTGGAGAACTAGATTGTTAATTCAATTCACAGAGGACAAAGCATTTAATTACCTTCTAAGACCAGCTTTCCCGGTGCCTTATGATTTGAGATGCATTTGAGATGTATAAGCTGATACATTCATCATCTGTATCTTTCACATGATGGATAGATTCCAACAAAATAATGACTCTGGCATAATTGAGAAACAGTTCTAAGATGTAGAAGTCAGAAGTTGCTGCCATAGATGAGACACAAAGAAAACAAATAGGGGATGACTGTCATTTTCCACAGCAATCGGGTTTTTCTGCTTCTTCCAATTTTTAAACCAGAAGATCGGTGATGAATAATAATGCCCAGTTTTAAAATGTTTAGAGTTAATTGAAATGTGCCTATTAGGTCCTTATTTCTTCATGGATATGTCAGTTTAAAAAGAAGCTTTAGAGAGCAAGGCAAAAACAGTATGAAGAAAGCTACATGTTTGGGAATCTTGTCCAGCGTTCCTTTGCAGTAGGTATTTTATTCTCTGTTTCAGGTATAGAGGAAGAGATTTTGCAGGAAAAAAATGGCCAAAAATATTGTCTCTTTCCTAAAATTGTTAACAACAGTTAACACATATTGAGTGCTTGTATATGCAAGGCTAACCCTGCCAATGAAGGACTTACTATTATCATATCAATTTTTAAAATTCTGATACTTAGTCTAACTTGCTTATGCAGGGACCCACAGCTAATAAATGGAAGACGTAGTTGGGTTTTTTTTGAAGTATAGTTGATTTACAAAGTTGTGTTAATTTCTGCTATACAGCAAAGTGATTCAGCCATATATATATATATATATATATATATATACACACATATATATATGTATATATGTATTCTTTTTCACATTCAGAAGCGTGAGTTTTGAAACACAGAGTGCCTGAACAAAGCTGGTGGTCTCTACCAGCTCATCTCTACAAAGAACATCTCTTCATGTATCTGTGGGAATCTGTGTGTTTACATCTTGTACTCACACAGATCCTAAGACTGGGATAATCTTTTGGTTTATAAGATTTATGTGTTTTATTAAATAAAAGTCTTAACTTTACCCATCAGTATCTAGTATTAAATACTATGTCTCACCCGTCAGATAAATGTATATCAAAATACCAACTTGGGAAACAGACATGGGAAATATACAAGTTATATTTCCATTATACCCCTCTGTGCCCTATAGCACCCATCACACATAATTAACCAGCCTTTGACAAAACATGGAAAGGCAAAGTAGTATGGAAAGAAAGATTTCAGGCTCCTTGACCTGAAACCCAATGGCTATAGACAACCATTCTTCATTGATACCTAGCACATCCTAACCTATAGATCATGAGCTGTCTTCCTGATTTCCTACCCAATCTCAATAGATACTGCACTGATTCTTCCCACAAGTTACTGCCTTACATGCACGGTTGCTTCTTATGGATTTATTTATAGGCACATAACATCCCTGCAGTCATTTCAGTTAAGCAGTATCTATAAAAAGTAAGGTGTGTTGAATTGCTTCAGTAAACCTCAGCTACCTGGTGAGAGAGAGAACTTTGCTCTTCATAGGTTGATCAAATTAATGACTGAAAAACAAATCATTTGAATGTGTGTTACATTCTAAGATACTCTATCCTCTAAATCTTATCTAGGATGATCTGAGGAAGCCCAAGGTAGGATTACATATCTGCAAACATGATAGGTGTTTAGTCTGTAAATTATTTAATCTGTACCTCAGTGATTTTATGTCTTTAGCTCTTACTCTAAATGGTTTATTTATGTGTGTATTTATTTATTCTTAATGCCTGGTCAGACCTAGATTAAGATCAACATCCAAACAAACATCAGAGGTGTCATGGGAGAGACAAAATTGAAAACATCCATTCTGATGGAAAGAAGAAAGTCAGGCACACAACGATAAATGACAAAGGAAAGGTAAGATGTAGAGTTGTACTCTTCGATATAGCCAGTAGCTTTTTGTAGCTATTGAGCACTTGAAACACGGAGAATTTAAATTAAGATGTGCTATCATATAAAATACATGCTGAATTTTGAAGACATTATGAATAAAATTTTTTAAATATCTCAATAATTTTTATATTGATTGCATGTTGAAATGATGATACTTTAGACATTTTTGTTGAACATTTTTGAATACTTTTTTAACAGGACTACTAGAAAGTGTTATATCATATATGTGGCTAACATCATATTTCAGTGGGTTAATGCTGATGTAGAAGAAGAGAAAAGAGATCTATTTTCAACACTGGTGATCAAAGAAAGCTTAAGAGAGGAAAGATCAGAGAAGGATGCTGTATAAGATGCCTGCAGAATAGGAAGTGGACTCCCCTTCTTCTACTCTGCTTTGGGGAAACAGGCCCAAGTAAATGGGTTAATAATGAGGTCCACCCCAGTTTTACAATAGTTAGTTTCATAAATGGTATGTGGAGCTGAGCCAGCAGATTGGTGAAGGACTAGATGAAAGTAGACGGAGAGTCCTGGGAGCAGCAATGATAGGAAATATTTGAGTGTGTATACTCAGCTGTGTGTAACACACTTTACATACGGTTATAGTGTTGTTAGTGAAAGTGGCGTCTGGCTGCTCGCCACTCAAAAGCCAATAAGCAGGCAAGGTTGGTGGGAAGGAAAGATTCCTTTATTTTGCATGCTGGAAACTGGGCGGGGGAGTGGAGTGGACGCCTGTCCAAAGGCCGTCTCCCCACCTCCACCCCAGACAATCGCGGGCAAGAGCTTTTATAGGTGGAGGGAGGTACAGTCAGCTCCGACAGTCGTCTTGAAATTGGTCATCGGTGTTCTGACCAGTGTCATCCCGATTGTTATAGGTGCAGTTAATCTTCAGTTCCAGGGTCGGTTTGTCCACATTCCTTTGAGACCAATTCTCGGAATTGTGGCAGTTTATGTCATGGCTACAGCCTGGTCATCATGTAGTTAGCTTCTTCCACCTGGTGGGAGTTTCAGTATCTACAAAGCAGCTCACAGGACATGGCTCAGAATATTATCTATAGTCCTTGAGGAGGAACTAAAGCTCCTTGACTTTACTTACTGACTAAACTATCATTGTTTTATCCTGTATGACTGATTTTCTTTGCTTCTGCATCTTCTCACTTCTCTGATTAAACTTATTCTTTGGGTAAAGTTTTTCACAGACAAAAGGCAGGAGGAGGACATGGGGGGTGGGGGGAAAGATCATAGGGTCCTGCTCCATTTCAGTGTCCTATTTGTTCATAAAACTTTACCAGTCTTGCCATGGTCTCCCAGGGATAGTATATACTTCCCTATCTCACTAACTTTGGGCTTGGTCATATGCTAGCTTTAACCAATGCAATATGTACCAGTTCCGACTGGAAGTTTCAGAAGGCATCACCTAGTTCTACTTGTCCTTTTGTTGTTCTGTCATCCACATGAGATGAACAGAGTCCAGGTAATTCCTGCTCCTTCAGCTTGCGTCCAGAATGAGAGACGAGAACAGATCTGAACCCAAGTCAATCTGGCCTGGTGGAGCCAGAGTTCACCAGGAAAGAAATGTTTGTTTCTATGAGCCACTGGGATTTGAGAGTTGTTTGTTATGCAGGGTTACTTCAGCAGAACCTAAATAATATGCATGCACAGCATGGTTTGTCTTCACGGAGATTCTACGAGGAAGATACTGCTGGCAGGAGAATATCACACAGAGAGATTAAATGCCAAAGTTACACAACTAATAAATGGTGGCAACCGGATTAGAACCCAAGAGACTCCAAAACCTAGGCTATATTGGTCCTTAAGGAGAAGTACTTTTATTTTATACAAAATGAATGTGAGAATTTTAGAATTGTACTGTAGAATATTTACTTAGATTTGTAAACATGCTTTGTTTTGCTAGTTATGAATTTTCCCAAATCAAAGTTTCTTAAAAGTTGGATTTTTGTATGTTGTTGACTCATAGGAAAAATGTAGAGATTGACAGACAGATGTAATGAAAAGTTATCATATAAATTTCACTGTTCATATAACATGACAGAGGTCATTATGACCAAACAAATTAGTCTGTGTGTCTAGTCCTAAGGGCTCAGAGGTGGGGTAACTCTTAGTTCCAAGCTTTCTCTCCCACGTTGCCAGGAATGGGCTCTTGGTTGATGCTTATAGTCTCTGCTACCCTCTGGAGGGTTACTGCATTTTGTGCTTTTGTGTCTCGCAACAGAGAGACAAGAGCACAGCAAAAGAGAGCTACACCTTTAAAGAAACACAGATTCGGAATCCATTTATTTATAAATTCTAAGCAAAAGAAGTGGTAAAGGTGATGAAAAATGAGACTTTGTATATCTGATACAGTATTTCCTGTAATTTTTTTTCTAAAACATTGAGACCTTTAATATAAAGGATTATTTTAAATATTATCATATTTGTTTCTTTTCTTGTAAAATTTTAGAACTCCCCACTAAAAACTTTGCCAAAATTTAAGCAACAGGTTAATAATCTATATTTATAAGTCAAACCTCTTTCAGATATTTTTCCCATTATTTTTTGAATTGTGGTAAGTTTCCCTTTACTAGTGTTCTGGAGTTACTGTCTAGTGTCCTTTCATTTCAGCCTGAAGGACTCTTTTTAGCATTTCTCATAGGGCAATTCTACTAGCTACAAACTCCCTCAGCTATTGTTACCTGGGAATGTCTTAATTCCTCCTTCATGTTTTGAAGTATAGTTTTGCTGGATATAGAATTATAGATTGAGGTTTTTACTCTTTTAGAATTTTAAATGTGTCATATCTGGCTTTTAGGATGAAAAATTGATGATTAGCCCATATTGAATAGGTAATATTTTACTGATACACTCAGACTGTCCTATTAATAATGTGTTAAAATAAAGAGGGAGACAATAAAAAGGAGCTACTGATAGAAAATCAGTGTTTCCCTGGATCATAGAATTTCTAGGTCAAAATGAATATTTAAGGTCATTTGTCCAAACTTTTTGGCTGTATAGTATTTGAATGTTTTATTCCTGTATACTATTGATATAATAGTAATTTTTAGTGTTCAGAATGCAAAATCTGAATCAGTGGCATACAAGGAAGACTATGTATTATCAGAGTTTGATTAGCTCTTCTTCATAGACTAAGTCTAATTTATTTTAGGGCAGCCAACCAGAGAGTCTGTAAGGCCAGAAAAGACTCATGGCATTCCTCTCTTAACCTGAGCCATAGCAGACATCCATAAGCAACAGTGGCATTTTCCCATAACTCAAATTCAGTTTTAGAATCCTTCTCAAAAAAAAAAAAAAAAATTCTTCTCAAAACACATCTTTCACTCTCCTACATTAGTCCTAAGAGTTTATGTCTAGAATGGAGAGTGAAAGCTTTGGTGAACCTCTAAGATCTTCTTTCTACTACTGTCAGACTCATATACACTTATCCCCACTGGTTATGCAACATCCGATTGTGATACTGGGTCCTGCATCTCCCTGATTAGTCTCAAGACCCCTTCTTTCCTCATTGTATATCTTCATTCACCAAAGAACAGGGACTAATTCAAAACAGCACAGGAATCAACGGAAGAGTTACTTGTAATCAAATGTCTATTTACACCTTTTATTAATCAATCTCTGACCCTGAAAATACGAGGGAAATAAAAGCATCAGGGAGACAATATGCAGATTATTGAACAAAAGACACGATTTTGACATCAGGTGATCTTTCCTTTCCTGTTTATCTCCCTTTCCTGTTTATTTCTTTCCTTTTTATTTCAACTGTGGAATTAGTGTAACACCTTTGGTGAGAAAGAAAGAAAGAAAGAAAGGGAGAGAGAGAGAGAGAGAGAGAAAGAAAGAAAGGAAGGAAGGAAGGAAGGAAGGAAGGAAGGAAGGAAGAGAGATAGAAAGAAAAAGATCTGACAGTTTCTATAGCTTCTGACACTGCTCATGTCTCCCAGCATCTATTTGCACATTAGGAGGTACCATGGGGGACTGCTAGTTCCATATTTCCAAATTTAGGCAAGTGCAGAGAGACAGACCTAAGGAGAGAAACAGGTGAGCAGCGAATGTAGAGGAGAAGGTGCCGAATTTGTTCTCAACCCAACCAGCATCAAAGAGCTTAACCCTTCGCAACTTGTAGAGCTCAAATAGTGTTTAACTGAATGAGGGCTTTGGTACTCCTCAGCACCTATGATTTCAAAGCAGAAATGAGGGGCGAGCTGGAGGGCCGATGAGGACAGGGGGAAGGAGAGGGATAACTTAGAAAATATTTCTCTTGAATTTCTATCACACTTTTTTTTTGATGAGATGGAAAAAGAAGAATGTGTGACTAAACACAGTATTCAGTATGTTTCCCTAAGGTCTTTCTTAGAACTACCTTCTGCGAGCAGATTTTCTATCATAGCTAGAAGGCATCATAGAATTAATCTGAAGCAATCCACTCATTTCTTAAATAAGCAGAGTAAGGTTACCAAATAGATGATTTGCCTCAAGTCACATGGCTGCTCACAGGCTCAACTACAACTGACTCCCAGATAGCCTTTCTCAGCTGGGACTCATCTGAACCACAGAAAGTATAACGTGTGCATGATATTTACTCAGTTCTCCCAAGGATGGTAAAGAGCTAGTACCATTTTCCCAAGGGTCTATTTATTCATCTTTCAAAAAAGCCATTTGTTATTTCCATAAGTGTCCTTTCTTCCCCCTTTCTAAAGAGTCATTTTTATCTCCCAGAAGTTCCCCCTTTCCTACCCCATTCACTATTAAGATGGTATAAAAGCCCCAAATTCTAACAGCCTTCCTGAGTCACATTTTTCTCTGAACTCCATGTACATGTGTATAAATAAAAATCTGTATTTTTTCTCACTAATGTCTTTTGTCAGTTTAATTTGCACTCCTCCATAACAGAACTTAAAAGGGTAGAGAAGAAGGTTTTTTTCCTCTCACCAACAAGGATCAAGGTCACAGAATCAGATCATGTTTCTGTATAGTCTGATGGTGGTCACTTCCTTGCCTGCTTCTACAAGACTGGAAAAATCAACCCATGGCCACCTAGTTATTTTACTTAAAAGTGAGGAGGGATCACGTGACCCTATTTGACCAATGAAATAAGAGAAGGCATTTTCTGGAATTGGTTTCTGCTTTCCTGATCAAAGTGGCAAAGGTTCTGGGCATCCCCCATCTGTCTTTTCTTCCTCCCTTGAATGTGGATGCAGCGTTTGAAGCAGCAACAGCCAACTCCCATCTATGAAGGGAAGAACACGAGAACAAAAGGCAATTTTCTAACAATGAAACAAAAAGTTAAAAAGAGAGTTTGACTTTGGGGCCGTGATAGTATCACTAAACAGGTAAACCCAAACTATCACCTTCCTGCTTCAGGACATTTTGTTAGGAGAGAAAATTTATCCCAATTTGTTTAAGCCACTATAGTAGCATATAAGTTCAGGCAACTGACATCCTAACCAGTGAAAACAGATAAGACAAAGCCAGGAATCCAGAGACCAGAATGAGGAGAGATAGGGAAAATCTGGAGATGTTACGTAGCTCATTGCTTCTGCTGTTTCCCTCTATTCCTGTAGAATTTTACTTGAAGTTTAACTTGCTCGGTATCTTCACTCCCTTCCAGGAGCCTAATATCGGAGAAGGGAATTACGTGAGCCAATTGCAGTGGCTGAGTGTTGCGTGTTTCCTCCTGACTGTAGCTCATGTTTGGACAGAGGAAAGTGTCCTCCTGCCCTGTCCTCTCTTCACCCACTTCAGAAGAGCCCTTGAAATCCTCTAACAGCAGTTGAGTGAGTGAAGTGGGTAATTACACTGCTTCCTTTCACTCAGAGCAAAGAGGGCCATTTCTACCTCTTATCAGACCTAATGAGTGGCTCTTCTGCTGAGAAGCTGGAGGTCTAGAAGGGAAGGAATGATATGGAAACACATAGAAAATATTTCCTGGGGATGACGGTGCAGAGTGTGTGGCACATGGGAGATGAGCTGTATATAAAAGTACCCGTTTCCTGGTATTCTTGCTCCAGGAAGGCGCAGCTCAGCAGAGAGACCGGCTCTCCACTGGGTTCACAGATGGGTATGCTGTCTGACACTGTGTCAGACACAGAAGATTCCTGGATTGTCCGTACAAAGCAAAATATGACTGAAAAGTGCACATAATTTTTTACATTCAAATAAAAGAAGTACAAAAGTCTTACTTGTTTGTCACAGATCTGTGATTTAATATACCCTCCTTCCCTCCCCCACCAAATCCAGTTTCCCTGAAGCTGAAGTGCATCTTTCGATGATTTTCTTTCACCTTCGTGATTAGATTGCCCTCGATGCGTGTCCTCTCTTAGGGCCCAAAGGTCCCTGGAGAGATGGGGTAAGGAGAACAGGGAGGACAGATCTCAGAAACATTTATGGAGGGCCGAGAGTGAACCAGGTCGTATCTTGAGAGCCATATTAAATTACTGTGACAAACAAGACAACAGGCCCCAAATGCAGCTGCTTCTGCTAAGCCCTGAGTTGCCAAACCAAGACTTACAATTACAATATGGGTTCTCCCAGAAATGGAATCTTAAGGCAGTCAAGCGGGAATCACCTGGCTAGCACTGGTTAGGGGATCTGCCTGATAGACCCCTGTATTCCCTAAAAGACAGTGACCTCACCATAACCAACCTGCTTTTTGGCCAGTATAAT
This sequence comes from Monodon monoceros, assembly GCF_005190385.1. Classification (NCBI taxonomy): domain Eukaryota; kingdom Metazoa; phylum Chordata; class Mammalia; order Artiodactyla; family Monodontidae; genus Monodon; species Monodon monoceros. The sequence goes on along the minus strand of NW_021703773.1, from coordinate 3,920,700 downwards.
TCCCTTGTTCCCACTCCCTTCCGCCTGTAAAGGTCTTTCATTTTGTATGTGGTTTTTTGTTTTTGTTTTTGTTTTTGCGGTATGCGGGCCTCTCACTGTTGTGGCCTCTCCCGTTGCGGAGTACAGGCTCCGGACGCGCAGGCTCAGCGGCCATGGCTCACGGGGCCCAGCCGCTCCGCGGCATGTGGGATCTTCCCGGACCGGGGCACGAACCCATGTCCCCTGCATCGGCAGGCGGACTCTCAACCACTGCGCCACCAGGGAAGCCCAAGGTCTTTCATTTTGTAGAGTTCCTGGAGCTCCTTTCCACCTGCTAGACTGGATGCTGCCTGATTCAAATCAATTTTTGCTCAAATACACTGTTAACCCTTTCAATATGCTTCCGTTCACCTTTTAACCCTATATACTGGGCGCGGTGCAGTTGGAAAGATGTGCGTGGGGTGGGTAGTGGGATAGGAGACGGGGGATCTGGGTAGGGCACGTGCCATATGGGAGAAAATAGGGTGGCAGGGCAGGGTGGAGCATATGGGGTAGGGGGTGGACATCAGGACACGTAGGACAGCAAAGGACCCAATCTTCTGTACCACACTGGGATGAGTAGGTAAGATGTCAGGTACCTGGGAAAAGAAACATTGATGGAATAGCAAGGGCCCTAAGAGAGAAAGTATAAAAGGTGAGAAAGTGTCAAAAACATAGACAAATGTTGGCACTTCCTATTTGACGTGTTACCCGGGGGCAGGGCTTTGTGAATTCTCTGACTGGAATCCAAAATGCTCTCTCCAAACACCTCCGACCTCTGGAAGAGACACAAACAAATGGACCACATTAACCAGCTGGGAGCTCATCACATTGACTTGGCAACAACTAACCCTAATCTCCATGCCTGAAGGGCAATGCTGCTAAAGAAATTTAGCCGAGGAAACTAATCACTGAGGAGCAGTTTCTGCTCCAGGAGAAATAGTGATTATGAGCAGATCAGTGCTTACTGTCAGAGGCTTGGAAAATGTCTTTACTTTAGTTTCACTCGGTGCTGGCTTCACACTGCTTCCCCCCAAAAGTTTACAGAAGTAATTTCACTAACACACCCACCAAGGAGACTAAAATTACAATAGGCAAATGGCTTCAGAAGAAAAATTAAGGACACAAAGGATTTGAATGGAAGGCCCAGATATCATAGGTCTGCCTACTAAAATTCTCATCATGAAATCAGAAATGCAAATATAGGGAATTTCCTGGCGGTCAAGTGATTAGGACTCCGCACTTCCATTGCAGGTGGCCTGGCTGCGATCCCTAATCAGGAAACTAAGATCCCTTGCAGCCAAAAAAATTTTTTTATAAATGCAAATATAAGGGCTGGAAAGGTTACAGGTCATAGCTAGGGTGAACCAATCTCGGTGACTCAGCAGAATTCATAGACCCTTTTATTACCTCTATGGAGCTTGAAGCCTTTTGTTTGTAACACAGTGACTGTCTTTTGAAACAGATTAACATGGGAAAAGGGCAGGTCTTACTAATGTATTTCAGGTACTTACAAAGGCACCTGTTTTGTTTCCTACAACTCAGCTATAGAATTTACAAATCTTATGAGGGCAATATTTAATCTTATTTTCTCCAGTAAGGGAGGATAAATAATTTTGCCTCTACCTTCTGAGTTCTTGGCTAAGACCACCGGAAATAAAAGACAGATTAGTAAGAGAAAAACAAACAGAAGTTTCTTAACATGTTTCCCCACGTATAAAAGAGAGATACCAGGGAAAACGAGTAACACTCCGCGGTGGTCTGAACCACCACCTTAAAGGCCGTCTTCAGCTAAAGGCAAAAGAAGGAAAAGTATGGGGGTGGGTGGGGGGAGAGTTTGGGAGGTTGCCAGGTAAAGCCTGGTAAACAAGGGTAAGGTTAGTTCTTGTAGATTTCAACTGGCGTCTTCTCCATTGGTAAGATGCTCTTGTGATTCAGTCATCCTTCCCTTCCTGATACAGAGAGGGAGACACCCTTACAAATGGAGGTTTTCTTTATCAAAGTAAAATTCCCTTATAAAAGGATAACTTCTACTGTGGTTTGCAGGGCTTCTCCTGGGTCTGCTGTTTCTCAAAATAATCAGCTCAAAATAATTCTTATTCCAGAGAGGTATACTTTGGTGTGGCATATCCTAGTACCCTTCACTTCCAAGGTAAAACATAAAGCTATATTTTGGGGTCATGGAAGCAATATTAATTATAAAGCATGGAATATTTGTAGTGTTTGAGCAGAGGAATCTGTGAAAGAGAGAAGAAGGAAACACAGAGCCATGGATAGTTTTCAACATTCCCATTTTTTCTTAGCTGTTCCTTGATCCTTCAAGAGATCAATACTCTGCCTATATTATATGTTATACACAGAAAAGAATCATGTAGAACAAACGTAATGACTTGAAATATAAAAATGACTTACAGAGAAGAAGTACATTTATAGGAAACCATTGTCTGCAGAGCTTTCCTGAAAGTCTCTGGGAATTTATGAAATAATTTTGTTGATGAACCTTATTTTTAGATTTACCCCATGGCAGTCCCCTTGCAAAAGGAATGGGAATTCTGTTTATGCTACAGAAATGGAGGTTCTTCTCAGCAGTCAGTAGAAAACAATGGATATCAATTACACAGCTGGAACTGCTGACTTGATCAGATTTTATAACTTTCTTCTCTGGGGGTCTTTTTAATAAATCCGTGGAGAGGAGTGTCATGTGTTTTATGGGAATGTTCTGCTGTTTTATTCTATACATAAAACAAGTAACTCAAGGTAGATTGACCACCCTAGAGTAACTCACCTTACTAAATACATAAAAGTTAATGACAAATACATACAGAATGTTAGATCTTTATTAGATCTGGAAAGAGTTGTTATCTTTGTTTCTAGGACTTAAAGGGCACTCTGATTTCTTTTATCATCTTCTTTTTTTTTTTCTTCTTTAACTTTGTATCATTCATCTCTCTACTCAGAGGGGAAATCAACTAGATATGCTGCTTTGGACAAGGTCCAAGGGTCTTTCGCTTCCTTTTCTGATTTATCTCCTCCCTGACTGCCACTTGCATTGAACAGGATCTGGTTTAGGAGATCTTATCTAACTCTCTGTCAGTTGGAGATAATAAAAGCACCTGCTTGTTAGGTAAGGGTGGCGTAAGCATTAAATGAGATAATACATGCAAAGGATTTAGAGCAGTGCCTGGCAACAAGTCATCAAAAAGAAAGAAAAGTCCTGCTTATTCTGTCAACGCCGCTTCTGATCAAGTCAGAGAGTGATTGCAGTAAAAAAAATAATAATCAAAGTGTATGTTCCTCTGTTCTTGCAAGAAAGGGTCACTATGAAATCTTGAGGAGACCTTGCTATTCTTTCCTTTTTTTTTTTTTTTTTTTAGCGGCCTCTCACTGTCGTGGCCTCTCCCGTTGCGGAGCACAGGCTCCAGATGCGCAGGCTCAGCGGCCATGGCTCACGGGCCCAGCCGCTCCGTGGCATGTGGGATCTTCCCGGACCGGGGCACGAACCCGCGTCCCCTGCATCGGCAGGCGGACTCTCAACCACTGCGCCACCAGGGACGCCCTCTTTTCTATTTTTTAATTAAATTTCCACAGTTCTCCTGGAGTGTTTAACTTCATATTTATGAGGCTCACCTGCGGCACGGGCGTGGGTAAAATACCGATGATCAACTCCTTGGCCCATTCTCAGAAGATTCTTCTTCAGTAGACTTGGGGAAGGGGCAGGAATCTGTGTTATCAACGGCTTCTTCCACCCCCCATTTTCCTGCAGTGGGTCCACGGAGGAGCCCAGACTTAGCATCTAGCTTAGAGCCTGACAATAGGCTCAATGGATTTATTGAATTGCTACTAAATTTGATTTTCTCAGTAGTGGATGTGTTGAGAACTCTCTGTACTTTTAAAGCTCTTTCAAGAGATTTAAGGAACCTCTACCTTATGTGTGGACAGTTCCCACACATAACCTAACTTTTTTGGAAGATTCCCAGTGGGATACTTAAACCATCAATTCAGAATCCTTGAGTCTTTTTCCCAAGTGCTCAGAAGGCATCCACAGCTTTCCAGGATCTTCCAGTCAGAGCTTTTGCCATCTGCTGGATTTGGTGCTTGGTTTCTACTACAGGTGTAGACACCACTCTTGAGTGTCTAACCTTACTTTATTTTTTTAATTTTTAAAATTTTTGTTTGTTTGTTTGTCTTTGAAGTATGATTGACCTATAACACTATAGTAATTCCTGGTGCACAATATACTGATTTAGTACTTCTATACATTACAAAATGATCACCACTATACTCTAGTTACCATCTGTCACCACACAAAAATATTAGATTATTACTGACTATATTTTTCACGCTGTACATTTTATGCCTGTGACTAATTTATTTTGTTTTTTTTGTTTTCTGTGGGATTCTAAATGTTTATTGATTGATTGATTTTTTCTTATTAGTCATCCATTTTATACACATAAGTGTATACATGTCAATCCCAGTCGCCCAATTCATCCCCCACCATCCCACCCACCTGCCACTTTCCCCCCCTTGGTGTCCATATGTTTGTTCTCTACATCTGTGTCTCTATTTCTGCCCTGCAAACCAGTTCATCCGTACCATTTTTCTAGGTTCCACATATATGCATTAATATACAATATTTGTTTTTCTCTTTCTGACTAACTTCACTCCGTATGACAGTCTCTAGATGCATCCACGTCTCTACAAATGACCCAATTTCGTTCCTTTTTATGGCAGAGTACTATTCCATTGTATAGATGTACCACATCTTCTTTATCCATTCGTCTGTCGATGGGCAGTTAGGTTCCTTCCATGACCAGGCTATTGTAAATAGTGCTGCAATGAACACGGGGGTGCATGTGTCTTTTTGAATTATGGTTTTCTCTGGGTATATGCCCAGTAGTGGGATTGCTGGGTCATATGGTAATTGTATTTTTAGTTCTTTAAGGAACCTCCATACTGTTCTCCACAGTGGCTGTATCAATTTACATTCCCACCAAGAGTGCAAGAGTGTTCCCTTTTCTCCACACCTCTCCAGCATTTGTTGTTTGTAGATTTTCTGATAATGCCCATTCTAAGTGGTGTGAGGTGATACCTCATTGTAGTTTTGATTTGCATTTCTCTAATAATTAGTGATGTTGAGCAGCTTTTCATGTGCTTCTTGGCCATCTGTATGTCTTCTTTGGAAAAATGTCTATTTAGGTCTTCTGCCCATTTTTGGATTGGGTTGTTTGCTTTTTTAATATTGAGCTGCATGAGCTGTTTATATATTTTGTAGTTTAATCCTTTATCCGATGATTCATTTGCAAATATTATCTCCCATTCTGAGGATTCTTTTCGTCTTGTTTATGGTTTCCTTTGCTGTGCAAAACCTTTTAAGTTTCATTAGGTCCCATTTGTTTATTTTTGTTTTTATTTCCATTACTCTAGGAGATGGATCAAAAATACCTTGCTGTGATTTATGTCAGAGAGTGTTCTTCCTATGTTTTCCTCTAAAAGCTTTATAGTGTCTGGTCTTACATTTAGGTCTCTAATCCATTTTGAGTTTATTTTTGTGTATGGTGTTAGGGAGTGTTCTAATTTTATTCTTTTACATGTAGCTGTCCAGTTTTCCGATCACCACTTATTGAAGAGACTGTCTTTTCTCCATTGTATATCCTTGCCTCCTTTGTCATAGATTAGTTGACCATAGGTGCATGGGTTTACCTCTCAGTTTTCTATGGGGTTCCATTGATGTATGTTTCCTTTTTTGTGCCAGTACCATATTTTCTTGATTACTGTAGCTTTGTAGTATAGTCTGAAGTCAGGGAGTCTGATTCCTCCAGCTCCAATTTTTTCCCTCAAGACTGCTTTGGCTATTCGGGGTCTTTTGTGTCTCCATAAAAATTTTAAGATTTTTTGTTCTAGTTCTGTAAAAAATGCCATTGGTAATTTGATAGGGATTGCACTGAATCTGTAGATTGCTTTGGGTAGTATAGTCATTTTCACAATATTGATTCTTCCAATCCAAGAGCATGGTATATCTCTCCATCTGTTGGTATCATCTTTAATTTCTTTCATCAGTGCCTTATAGTTTTGTGCATACGGGTCTTTTGTCCCCCTAGGTAGGTTTATTCCTAGGTATTTTATTCTTTTTGTTGCAATGGTAAACAGGAGTGTTTCCTTAATTTCTCTTTCAGATTTTTCATCATGAGTATATAGGAATGCAAGAGATTTCTGTGCATAACTTTTGTATCCTGCAACTTCACCAGATTCATTGATTAGCTCTAGTAGTTTTCTGGTGGCATCTTTAGGATTCTCTATGTATAGTATCATGTCATCTGCAAATAGTGACAGTTTTACTTCTTTTCCAATTTGTATTCCTTTTATTTTTTTCTTCTCTGATTGCCGTGGCTAGGACTTCCAAAACTATGTTGAATGATAGCGATGAGAGTGGACATCCATGTCTTGTTCCTGATCTTAAAGGAAATGCTTTCAGTTTTTCACCATTGAGAATGATGTTTGCTGTGGGTTTGTCGCATATGGCCTTTATTATGTTGATGTAGGTTCCCTCTATGCCCGCATTCTGGAGAGCTTTTATCATAAATCGGTGTTGAATTTTGTCAAAAGCTTTTTCTGCATCTATTGAGATGATCATATGGTTTTTATTCTTCGATTTGTTAATATGGTGTATCACATTGATTGATTTGCATATATTGAAGAATCCTTGCATCTTTGGGATAAATCCCACTTGATCATGGTGTATGATCCTTTTAATGTGTTGTTGGATTCTGTTTGCTAGTATTTTGTTCAGGATCTTTGCATCTATATTCATCAGTGATGTTGGTCTGTAATTTTCTTTTTTTGTAGTATCTTTGTCTGGTTTTGGTATCAGGGTGATGGTGGCCTCATAGAATGAGTTTGGGAGTTCTCCTTCCTCTGCAGTTTTTTGGAAGAGTTTGAGAAGGATGGGTGTTAGCTCTTCTGTAAGTGTTTGGTAGAATCCACCTGTGAAGCCATCTGGTCCTGAACTTTTGTTTGTTGGAAGATTTTTAATCACAGTTTCAATTTCATTACTTGTGATTGATCTGTTCATCTTTTCTATTTCTTCCTGGTTCAGTCTTGGAAGGTTATACCTTTCTAAGAATTTGGCCATTTCTTCCAGGTTGTCCATTTTACTGGCATAGAGTTGCTTGTAGTAGTCTCTTAGGATGCTTTGTATTTCTACAGTGTCTGTTGTAACTTCTCCTTTTTCATTTCTAATTTTATTGATTTGAGTCCTCTCCCTCTTTTTCTTGATGAGTCTGGCTAATGGTTTATCAATTTTGTTTACCTTCTCAAAGAACCAGCTTTTAGTTTTATTGATCTTTGTTATTGTTTTCTTTGTCTCTAAGTCATTTATTTCTGCTCTGATCTTTATGATTTCTTTCCTTCTGCTAACTTTGGTTTTGTTTGTTCTTCTTCCTCTAGTTCCTTTAGGTGTAAGGTTAGATTGTTTATTTGAGATTTTTCTTGTATCTTGAGGTAGGCTTGTATAGCTATAAACTTCCCTCAGAACTGCTTTTGCTGCATCCCATAGGTTTTGGATCATCGTGTTTTCATTGTCATTTGTCTCTAGGTATTTTTTTATTTCCTCTTTGATTTCTTCAGTGATCTTTTGGTTATTTAGTAACGTATTGTTTAGCCTCCATGTGTTTGTGTTTTTTACGTTTTTTTCACTGTAATTGATTTCTAATCTCATAGTGTTGTGGTCAGAAAAGATGCTTGACATGATTTCAATTTTCTTAAATTTACTGAGGCTTGATTTGTGACCCAAGATGTGATCTATCCTGGAGAATGTTCCGTGCGCACCTGAGAAGAAAGTGTAATCTGCTGTTTTTGGATGGAATGTCCTATAAATATCTGTTAAATCTATCTGGTCTATTGTGTCATTTTAAGCTTGTGTTTCCTTATTAATTTTCTGCTTGGATGATCTGTCCATTGGTGTAAGTGAGGTGTTAAAGTCCCCCACTATTATTGTGTTACTGTCGATTTCCTCTTTTAGAGCTGTTAGCCATTTCTTATGTATTGAGGTGCTCCTATGTTGGGTGCATATATATTTATAATTGTTATATCTTCTTCCTGGATTGATCCCTTGATCATTATGTAGTGTCCTTCTTTGTCTCTTGTAGCAGTCTTTATTTTAAAGTCTATTTTATCTGATATGAGTATTGCTACTCCAGCTTTCTTTTGATTTTCATTTGCATGGAATATCTGTTTCCATCCCCTCACTTTCAGTCTGTATGTGTCCCTAGGTCCGAAGTGGGTCTCTTGTAGACAGCATATATATGGGTCTTGGTTTTGTATCCATTCAGCAAGCCTGTGTCTTTTGGTTGGAGCATTTAAACCATTCACGTTTAAGGTAATTATCAATATGTATGTTCCTATGACCATTTTCTTAATTGTTTTGGGTTTGTTTTTGTAGGTCCTTTTCTTCTCTTATGTTTCCCACTTAGAGAAGTTCCTTTAGTATTTGTGGTAGAGCTGGTTTGGTGGTGCTGAATTCTCTTAGCTTTTGCTTGTCTGTAAAGGTTTTGATTTCTCCATCGAATCTGAATGAGATCCTTGCTGGGTAGAGTAATCTTGGTTGTAGTTTCCTCCCTTTCATCACTTTAAGTATATCATGCCACTGCCTTCTGGCTTGTTGAGTTTCTGCTGAGAAATCAGCTGTTAACCTTATGGGAGTTCCCTTGTATGTTATTTGTCATTTTTCCCTTGCTGCTTTCAATAATTTTTCTTTTTCTTTAATTTTTGCCAATTTGATTACTATGTTTCTCAACGTGTTTCTCTTTGGGTTTATCCTGTATCGGACTCTCTGTGCTTCCTGAACTTGGGTGGCTATTTCCTTTCCCATGTTAGGGAAGTTTTCAACTATAATCTTCAAATATTTTCTTGGGTCCTTTTTCTCTCTCTCTTCTCCCTCTGGGACCCCTATAATGCAAATATTGTTGCATTTAATGTTGTCCCAGAGGTCTCTTAAGCTGTCATCATTTCTTTTCATTCTTTTTTCTTTATTCTGTTCCACAGCAGTGAGTTTGATCATTCTGTCTTCCCAGTCACTTATCTGTTCTTCTGCCTCAGTTACTCTGCTATTGATTCCTTCTAGTGTATTTTTCATTTCAGTTATTATATTGTTCATCTCTGTTTGTTCTTTAATTCTTCTAGATCTTTGTTAAACATTTCTTGCATCTTCCCTATCTTTGCCTCCATTCTTTTTCCAAGGTCCCGTATCATCTTCACTATCATTATTCTGAATTCTTTTTCTGCAAGGTTGCCTATCTCCATTTCATTTAGTTGTTTTCCTGGGGTTTTATCTTGTTCCTTCGTCTGGTACATAGCCCTCTGCCTTTTCATCTTGTCTATCTTTCTGTGAATGTGGTTTTTGTTCCACAGGCTGCAGGATAGTAGTTCTTCTTGCTTCTGCTGTCTGCCCTCTCTCGCCTTATTTTAAAATTGGAACTACAGAAATAAGTCAGAACTTATTCTTTCCACATGCTCTCTTTCATCCTTGCCTCTCTCACAGAAGGTTTTATCCTCTTTCTATGGCAACAGATTAAAAAAGATGCCTAGGTCTCTTGAGTTCTCCACCTCTGTAGTCCCAGGGGAAAATGCTGCCTATAGTATTTGTTCTCCTGGTCTTATTGACTATCTACTGCCTCTTGAGTTTGTAGGGGAACCTCTACACTTTTCCATAGTAGTGATAAAAACTGCCATCTCTTCTTCTTCCACAAAAAGTAGAATCAATTAAAAATCTTTCTTGGAGATATCCTGCTGCTCATAAAATATAAAACATGGCATATAACCCTCCTCTCCATATGCAGCCAACTCCCATATGCATTAAACCCACTTAGACACTTGCATTACAGGAAAACCACACCCTATGAATTTAAACTGTGAGGGGAAAAGAAAGAGAAAGAGCTACCATGGTCTTCACCATGTTTTCTTTTGTGTGCATTTTTTATTTATTCATGTCATTATCCAGGTTTGTAAATATAAAAGCATTACATCTTCTGTGTGACCTCTTCCCCATGGTAAATCTAATTAAACTGGCTGTGTTTCCTCTATTATGCCAAGGTGACTATAGCAGCTACTAAATGTGAACAGTATCTTTCTTTGCTCATGGCCAGGCATTTGGGGAGGAACCAGCAATAGTGGTCTTTACAGAAATAGATTTTAACAACTATTCTTTTCTTGCTTTTTTTTTTACAATCAGTATCTGTCATTTTGAAAATATCATTGTCAACCATGAATAACCATGAGGGAAAAAATGATATATTTAGCACTTTTTCTCGTACTATATAACAGAGTTTGATGGTCAGTTAAAATCAATATTTGCATATTTCTTTGGCTTTGGATCAAGTGCCTATCCACGTCTGGACACCTACCTTTCCAGTCTATTTGCCTGACTCTAATAGGGCTGTTGCTGACTTCTGAATATGGCAAGCAGGTTTCAGCCCTCATGTTTTGCTCATGCTAATTTCCATTTTTAATTTTTTTTTTTTTTTTTAAATCTCAATGCCATCCATCTTTAGGACTCAGTTTGAAATGAAGCTTCTCTTGGACCTCAGCAGCCTAAAGTGATTTCTCCTTCATCTTGAATCAGTCGACGGCCCATGTGACCATTTTCACAGATCATTTTGTGTTGGGATGAGCATCTGTTCATCCAAAGCATCTTCTGGGCCACCAACATGAGGAAGAAGAGGGTGGTCAGTAATTCTGGGCACATACTCTCTCCAACGGCAAGGGCTCGCTTTCGACTTCTCGGGTCCTGGCATAGGATGGGGTGGGGACGAGGTACTCTTAGCTCACAGAAGGCAAGCCAGGCCCCTTATCTGCTCATTCTCTGAAACTTTTTTTTTTTTACCTTCACTATCGTCTTTCGATTGCTGTCATATTGGAGCGCTACTTACACTACACTTGCTGCCTTTTCCTCTCTGTCCCTTGCTCTACCCTAATTCACACACATAGACATCACACACACACACACACACACACACACACACACGGCAGTTCCATACCTGTGGGGATGCAGGGCACACCAGGTCTTATGGTTTACATGGGTACCTGCTGCTGACCGAGGCATGTGGGTTTCTTCCACCCCCAACTTTGCCCTTCCTTCCTCTTTTGGGGGCAGTTTCTTATCTACCCATCCCCATTCCATGGCTAGATTTCCTTCCACCTGGATTCGTAGACCTACGCATGTGTCTGTGGCCCCAGAGATGGATGCTCACTCTTTAACAGGAAGGGGTGTGTGGACAAATATCTGTCTCACTAACTAGAGTCCCCACTTCGCTTATGTAACTCCCTGTCCCTGATGGATTCTAAATAAATGTGAGTTGAGGTCAATCGTTTGAAAGCTCTATTTCAGAACCCCTACAGCAATTAGAGTTACCCTTTGTCCAGCTTCTATTAGGCTGCCGGGTTCTTTACTTGAATTATCTCATTAAATCCTTACAGTATTACCATAGGGCAAATATTCTTTTTTTCTATTTTGTATGTGAGGAAACAGAGTCAGAGAAATTCATTCACTTGCCCCAGGCCACTCAGTCCATCACAGTCAAAGAAGGGATTCAAACTCAAGTCTTCTGACTCTGCAGAATGTATGCCATTTCTCTTCTGACAGGCTTGCTCCCCAGTGAGAAGCAGAATCTCCAGGTGGGTTTAGATTTGCAATTCTCAGTTTACAAGGCCAGTCATTTAACTCCATGGGATGGAGCCTCAGTGTGGAACAGAGGCTACCCAGTTATCTGTCCACTTTGACCAAAAATATTAAAATGTACAAAAAGAGGTGCTTTATTGTTGATTAGCACATTTAATTATTTGAGAATTACCCATGTAGTTTGGAAAACTTAAGCCATACTGAGGTATTCCCTTCTGTAAGTTCCAGAGTTGCGTTTTTATCCGTGGACCTGGCTTTTGACCCAAATGCATAGAGTATGCCATCCACTCTAACAGCTTACATTGAAATATATCTCTCCTAAGTAGGTAATTTGTCAGCTGAAGGTTAATGACAGCAATGCTAATGACCAAATGGTAATTAAGTGTATCGTATTTTTAAACCAAACTCCCTTAAGAAGTATTACTTATAATTACGCTCTAGGAAACCTCCACTGTCTCCTAAATCAGAGTCAGGGAGATCTTCCTTCTTAGCAACAACGTGTTTGTCTTCTGTCTTTCTCTACTCAATTTCACAAGTTTCATAAATCATTTAGCAGCTGCAATTGTTGTCAAAATGTTTTGGTTTCAAATGTAAATATTTATAACTGTATCGTTTTCTTTTCCAAAACAGAAAGAACTGTGTGGAGAAAAGCAAGTAGAACTTCGGATGCTTTTAGCTCGGCCAGGGATGAGCCACCACTGTGGGACCAGGATCCTCTCCGAGGCCCTTTCCCAAGTTCTTGCCTGAAAATAAATGGTCCTCACCAGGGGACACATACCAGGTCCACAGCTGGAGCTCCAAAGTGAGTTTCAGGATTCCCAAACCCAACTGAATTGGATGGACTCTGTCCAGACCTGGTGCTGCCCTGGGTAAGTGGTCTTCATGCCAGATGAGAGGCACATGTGCATTTTTAAGGCATTTCCAAGAGTTCCAAGGACCTTGGGAATTATCATCATTCCAGTGTTCCTAAGAGGACATGGTTCATATGTGAAGACAGTTAAACAAACAGGTTCATGCTAGATCCTCCCGTCCATCTTCCTCCCAATCTCTCTCTTCTAGCTGGACACTCTTCCGAGGATGTACCTGTGAGCCAGCAGGCTGTGACAATGCAAAGCAGTCACAGGCTCTCAGGGGCAAGGCACTTGCCATCTTCATGGGAATCAATACACTAAGAAGGATTCATTCATCAGCTTTGTCTGAAAAGTTCGTTTTTTAAAAAGAAATCCAAGGGCTTCCCTGGTGGCACAGTGGTTGAGAGTCCGCCTGCCGATGCAGGGGACACGGGTTCGTGCCCTGGTCCGGGAGGATCCCACATGCCGCAGAGCGGCTGGGCCCGTGAGCCATGGCTGCTGAGCCTGTGCGTCCGGAGACTGTGCTCCGCGACGGGAGAGGCCACAGCAGTGAGAGGCCCGCGTACTGCAAAAAAAAAAAAAAAAAA
>NW_021703773.1:3713622-3907470 GCF_005190385.1 Monodon monoceros | reverse complement strand
ACAAAAAAAAAAAAAAAAAAAAAAAAAAAGAAATCCAACATGGCTTACAATGAACATGTAGGAACTGCAATGACCATAAAATAATGGAAACTAAGATGAGGAAGAGAAAAACAGCCATATGTAGGCGAACAGAGTTACTGCCTGAGAGCATTAAATATTCTAAGCTTCCAGAAGGCTCAGAAGGAGAATCAAAATGTTATGCCCAGCATTCATCTCATCACTTTCTAGTAGTAAAACAACATAAAAAGGTTTTCAAATCAGTTTTGAGGATGAGGGAGGCATCATTCTCCAGACTTGTCAAAGCTATTTTTGTTGTTGTTTTTGCATATGCCGTTGCAATCTTTATTCTTGTGGAAATTCACATTCCTAGTACTTGTAAACTTTCATATTCTCCTTCTTGTCTCCTCCACACCAACGTAACCACACGTCAGGTGAATTGTGACAGAAACTAGAGGACCAACAGTTCACAGCAAAAACCCCTGAGGGCACCTGGGGCCCGTGAGGCAGAGACAGGCTGCTGACCTTGAAGGGTCACGAGGCCCTTGGACGCCGAGGAAAGGACTCTCCTGCGAGGGCACGCAACCACACAGTTGTACAGGTTCTTTTCATGCCATTTTAGGAAGCTGTAGAGCCTAGATTGAAGATCTCCAATACACAGTTAACTGCAGCAGGCCCTGCCAACAGGGCAGAGCTCGAAAGTCATAATAGGCAAGCCCTTGGGAAAACAATGGCCCTTGAGAGAGTAAATAAGAGCAACTGTCTCAGGCCCAAGGCTTTGGGTGCCCAGATGTAATGGAAGAGATAGCCTCCAACTGTGGGTCTTAAATTCTGGTTTGGGGAGCCCTTGACACTCTTTAAAAGTATTAAGACTCCCCGGACTTCCCTGGTGGTGCAGCAGTTAAGAATCCACCTGCCAATGCAGGGGACACGAGTTCGAGCCCTGGTCCGGGAAGATCCCACATGCCGTGGAGCAACTAAGCCCGTGCGCCACAACTACTGAGCCTTCGCTCTAGAGCCTGTGAGCCACAACTACTGAAGCCCACGGGCCTAGAGCCCGCGCTCCACAACAAGAGAATCCATTGTAATGAGAAGCCCGCGCACCGCAACAAAGAGTAGCCCCCGCTCACTGCAGCTAGAGAAAACCCATGCACAGCAATGAAGACCCAACACAGCCAAAAATAAATAAATAAACTTGTATAAAAAAAAAAGAATCCCCCAAATGGTTTTTCATATGAGCTGGATCATTATTTACTATATTAGAAATTAAAATTTAAAAATATATTTTACTAGTTCGTTGAACTACATGGATTTATTACCTAAACAGCATTACATAAATAACGTATCTTTTACAAAAGTCACTCTATTAAAAAAAATAGTAGAAAATGGCATTGTTTTCCATTTTGCTGGTGTCTTTAATACCTGGGCTAAGAGAGCTGGATGCTCCAATCTGCTCTGCATTCAATCTGCTGTGACTATTTGGTTGAAGAATATGTAGGAAATCCAGCCTCACCCAGACGTAGAGCAAGAAAAGGGAGGGGTATATTTGGAACCTCTTCAGATAACTGTGAAGATTCTTCTTTGATCCTACACCCGAAACCTTCCACGTGGTAGTTTCTCAAAAGTAAATGGCCCCTGGGTGTGTACACCTGAAATAATTACTTGCACTTATTTCCTGCACTGTTACATTACATTCAGGGGTCTGTCTTGCCATTTAAATGTTTGTTTTAACCCATGAATGTTTTGGACCTCTCAGACCCTCTGAAAGACTCCCCGAGTCCCAAGGCCACGTGGATACAGCCCTGAAGCAGCCCTCTCCTCAGGCCACCCACACTCTGGACCTGCAAGTTGTCCTCTCGTGGTTTCCTTCTACCCATCCAGGCAGCACGCTCTCCTCACCACCTACAGCTAGCTACCAGGTAAATAACAGAGTATGCAGAACGCACAGCGGTTGTCATTATAATCATGGAAAGGCAGGAACTCCAGTGCAAGGCCAACCTTACGTGTGTGTGATTGTGTGTGTTTGTCCTGGGGATGGGGGTGCAGATAACTGGGGTATGGAGGTTAGAGGTGAGTTAAAGACAAGCTTTACCTAATACCAATCTTTGTGGGAAATGCTACACATTATATATATGATATATATATATCTATGTATATATCATATATATGTTATATATATGATATATATATCTATGTATATATCATATATATGTTATATATATAAGTACTATATATATGTTTGAACAGTTCTAGGTGTCACACATATTGTATATGCGATGTCTATAGCTGTTCAAATTCCATGTATATATAATTATATATGTATTATATATGTATATGTGATGCTTATTAGCTGTTCCAGTTCCCTGTATTTGCAAGGCAGTTGGGATAATTATTAAAACGATAACACTACCTCAATAAAGGTTTAGCAAAACTGTTGAATGGGGAATTCCCTGGTGGTCCAGTGGTTAGGACTCCAGTGCTTTCACTGCAGTGGCCCGGGTTTGATCCCTGGTAGGGGAACTAAGATCCCCTGAGTGCGGCCAAACAAACAAACAAAACAATGTTGAATGAACCACATTTAGAATTTTCCTACCATTAAAATGCCTTATAGTCTATTTTTTCTTCTGTTTTTAATAGTTGGGTTGATTTTCTTTACCAAAGACAAAGTTAACCCCTAATTAAAACCAGGTAATTAAGTGCTAGTATTTTTTCTTTCCTAGATGTTGCTCCAATACTGGCCTTCCAGTTCAGACTTGGCCGTACAGCATCTAGAAGGTTTCGCACTTAATAGTGTCTGATAAAATGTTAGGCAGCTTGAGCCCTCCAAGGCCGACCACTCTTGCCGGTGAGCCTCACCTGTCCATCGCAGAAGAACCCGTGCTGACTGACCTCACCAGAGACCAGGTCTCAGGTGGATGGAGAATATTGGATTCAAGGTTCCTGCTCCGAACGTGTCCCTTTGCAGCTATGATATTTTATTCCAAGAAATACATGTTCTCAACGAGGATCTGGCCCAGCCAGGAAGTCTTGGGATCTGTAGAGCTAAGGACTTGCAATGCCTTTGTTACTTCTCTAAAAGTAAAGATGCTTGTGTAATCTTTGCGAAAGGCTTCAGAGACAGAGACATTTAGGAGCATAAAGTTCTCGCCAATGAAAACAATGTATTCTGAGATTGTAACTACGGCCACATGCAGAGAGCAGAGAGCCTTGCTATGTGTTATGGAGGTGATGCCATGACTGTGCCCACGACTGGGGCACCCGAACTGGGGAAGCCGGGGCCCGAGGCTGGGTACCCGCAGCTCAGGTCTGGTTGGTGGGCGAGTGGAGGACCTGGTCTTTGCCCTCTTCACCGAGCTGATTAGCCCCTGGCTTTTCAAGGAAAGGGATTTCACTTCTGCTGACACTTCCTATCTAATGAACTATTTAAAATTCGTCTCTGGTACCTTCCTTATCCCTGTTATGCCACTAATTTCCCGAAAGGAAGCATAGCTGGAAGCGTCTGGGGCCTCTGAAGGAGCCAGGCAAAGAGCACAATCTATGTGGAAGCCGAGCTGCCTTCTGTTCTGGCAGCACCCAGGCACAGGGAAAACGTGTGTTTCTTCCAGATGGTTCCAGGCTCTAGGGACACATTTCTGGTCTCTGCTTCTGTCAAGTTCTCCAGTGTATTTTCACTGAAACACAGTGTATTTTCACTGTTAATGACTCAAAGGGGGGCCAGGGGGGGAGGGGCTGGCCAAAAAAAAAAACAACCCAAAAAACACCATTATGATAAATTCTGCCGATGCCTCTTTTCTGGAGAGAACAGACAACTGTCTTCTGCTTCCTATACCAGGTCTGACTGGTTCCCTGTGTTTTCCTCAGTTTTCCCTGTTCCCTGGTGGGTGGCACTGGCGTGTGCACAGTTCCAAAACACCTTAATGAGAAGGACGCTATCGTGGGGCTGTCACTACTGTGAACATCTGTGAACCGTAGCGTTTAATTGAGCTGCAGCTAATGTTTATTGTGTGTGGAAGGAGTAGGGGATTAATGGTCGTTTGATGGCCTTTAGATGGTTTCTTACTATCTTTCCCTTTCTCGTGTGATGTTTCGGCAGGAGTTACAAAAAGGAACCGGAGCCCCGAAGATCAGACATCTAAATCCTCCAAGAGTCTGGATTTGCAAAAAAGCAGCATGGGGAGGGGGTTTTCTTACAGCCTTTCTTTGAAATATATAGTATAAATTTTAGGGGCAAGTGGGAAAGCAGTTAATCAGTGAGAAAAGTTAGCTCCCCCATAGCAAAAAAAAAAAAAAAAAAAAAATTCCAGAAAATTCATTGTAATTCCCCAAATGTTATCCACTTTGCACTGTCATTTCCGAATCTACTTACCTTAATATACTGGAATTGAGGTGAAGAAACGAAAGTTCATGAAGGACATTTTAGATTAAACCACAAGGCTCAGAAACTTTTTTTTTTTGAGATAAAAAAGTAAATAATCCTTAATTTTTTTTTCCTTTCACAAAGCTGAGTATAAATGAAGTTTCCCTTATCTTGGCTTCCTTACTCTGGCCGTCTTCTCGGGTTGCAGAATGTTGGATGTTACACCCTGTATTCCTCCATCCTTGACAAAGATCTCAAGACTTTGTTGATTACAGAACAGAACAGAACAGGTTTTTAATTAATTTATTTATTTATTATTTCAGTACGACTTCAATCCGGAGAACAACTTTCACGATACTTTTCGGTAAGAACGTTTCCTGTGTCTGGCATTTTAACTTCATTTTCATAATAAATTTGGGTGTATGTAAGTATTCCAACTCTGGATTTCAGGTTCTTCCTCTGTGCTATAAACCTGTGCTCACAGCTGCAGAGAAAGACATTTCAGCATTTTTAGTAGTTAATCTTCAAAGAGCTATCATTTGAAAAAACCCTGTGTAAAACACACATACAGACACCTGCATCCGACTTTTTTTTTGCTGAATGACAAATACCCTGCAAGGAGTGTGCCAAGGTAAACAAATCTGCCTGGAGCTGAAACTTCTCCCTCTCATTCTGGAGTCATAAGCAGTGGCCTCCATACACACGCTTGGAGCCCTAACCAGACCCCTGCCCCCCAAGTTCCTCTGCCAGGCATATCACGCATCATAGGAGCAGAAGTAGCATCTCTCTCCAGGAGGCCAGGTGATGCCTTTCTTTGTCGCCTCAATCAGAGGACACTGAAACAAAAAGCAAACACAATAAGATTAAAAAAAAAAAGAAAAAGCCCTTTAGAATAAAATTCCTTTGGTCCAAGTACGTACTTTTCCTTTTATTCTAGCTAGCAATCTTCTCATACAAACCTGAAAGAAAAAGAAGAGAGTGCTGACAAAGACGTATGTGATTGAAATTAGCTGCTATCTTCAGGACGCCACTGGATTGCACATGGGATAATGAATAAAATGAAGTAGAAACCATGGCCTCAACTGGAAATGTGCTTTGTGCCTAATGTAATTAATCTGTATTGAAACAGCTAAACCATTTAATTTGTGTTGCATGAATAATGAAATGAAAGGGGCATGTATGAATGAACTTTTTAACCAGCAGAGAAGATGCAACCTCCAGGCTTAAAAATTGATTGAGAGTTTCCTGACAACCCTTTAGATTTATGTGTATTGGCCACAATCCCTTTATCTCGTTGGCTGGTCACGGATTGGTCTTGCGTTTCAGAAATGTCTGGTTCATCCAGACTTTTTGGGAAATCTACATCACAGGGACATTTTTGGTCAGTGACCCAAAGGGTGCATGCAGAGCACAGATAGCTGCTGGATGCAGAGCCCTTCCCTGCAAAGACTGACCATTTTGCTTTTAAGATTTCCTTCCTCTGAAGACTTGCACACACCGGGTAGGAGAGTTAACCCATGGCTGTTGTCACGTGCATCTGTGCCTCTGAGGCCATCACTCTCCTTTGAAAACGCTGGTATATCTCCAGTGGTCTCAGAAGAAAGGCAGTGCCAGTAGGGCCTCAATCCCTTCGTTTTTCATTCTAAGCATGGAAATGCACCCCTCCCTTAAATGTTTTTAGCATTTAATACATTTTTCCTAAGACTCGGTAGTAGCCGATGGTCATAATTAATAAAAGACAGGCTTCGGGCTAAACAACCCGGAGTCTGGCTGCCGTGCTCCATAAGCCAGCAAAGATGCGTCCCTCTGCTTAGCCTGCCGCCGTGTCTCCTCCTATCCTGGGTCCAAATTTGGGCAGAGGTGGGAGGGTGAGGGGTTGTACAAAATTTCTCAAAAACAATTAAGATTTTGCGGGACAGTACAGTCTAAATTCAGACCTAGAGATTTAGGGAAAAGGTTACTTAAAAGAGCACTGATTTTTGGTAATGTACGTAACTTACATACACATGTGCCTCCTTAGGTAACCTACATTTCCTTTGGCTTACACCCTTCATCTTTTTCTCCCATCATCACTGTAACAAACATACTCATTGACTGTTAAGTCAGTAAACAGGGCTCTGACTGACATGGTTTACAAAAAATAGAATCTTAAAGTGAAAAAAACAAAAGGCAGAGGTAAGAAAACTAGGGAAAAGGGAAGACATCCAGTGATGTATAAGCATAAGAAAAAACTCTATCAATTATAGTTCAGTAGTAAGATAATGCATGGTTTTAACCATATAGAAATGGCCCCAGCAGAAGGTGTATCCTGTCACCATTATAATGAGGAATCTGCCGTCCACCCTTGACAACACTTTCAGTTTAATTGATATAAAAAAGGGTAAGATGATGATTCAGCTGACCCTCAGGACCAGAGTGACAGCGTACCTCAGGACATAGCCTTCTAGCCTTCTCAGAGCTCCTCTCACCTCCCCCCTCGGGGCTCCTCTCACCTCTTTTTTATCATCAAAGCACTTTCAGAGCCTGGAAATCACTTTAGCACTCTCTGTTCCACCTTCGTTTTTACTACCCTCTTCAGGTGCTGGATTTTCATCCTAAGTGGTCAAATTCCCCTAATACCTGTTCTAACCTGCCCCAGAGTCCTTCATTGTCTCCTCTATTGAGTTTTCCTCATCAAGTATGCTTGCTCCATACCTTTCCTGTCAACTAGCTACTGAAGAAAACGTACCTAAATATATGTATCTAAGCTAAGTTGTTCATTCGTTTTAAAGATAATTTTCCTTAGTCAAAAGAAATGTGTATCCAAGTGCGGCACATCAAGCATTAAGATTTGATGATAAGGGAGAAGTTTTTGAGGAAAGGAGGGGAGAACTTTGCATCCTATCCCTTGCTCAGGCTGGTATTTAGCCAAGTACCCCCAGTCCTGGGAATATCACTGTCATCAGAAAATGAGCTGTTGAGAGAAGCCTCTGGTCTGTTCAACACACTCAGTTCTTCCTTTCTCACCATCACATGTGTGACTTCTGAGAAGAGGTCATAAAAGACCCTACAGCTCCTGCTGGCTCTCTCTCTCAGATTGCTTGCTGTTCGAAATCCAGCTAATGTTGCGAGGGCACTCGAGCAGTTCCATAGAGACACTTGGTCAAGCAACTGAGGCCTCCTGCCTCCAGCCATGGAGTAAATCATCTTGAAGTCAAGTCACGTGACTGTAGTCCCAGCTGACATCTTGGTCACAGCTTCACAAGAGACCCTCACCCAGTTAATCTGCTCCTTCATTTCTGACCCACAAAAACTGTAAGAGTATAAATGTTTGTTTTTTTAGGTTGCTAAGTTTTAGGGCAATTTGTTTCTTAGAACTGGCTAACTAATAAAAATTTAAAATATATTTTATATAAAAATATATAAAATTATGTACTATTACATAAATGCAAATATTCTCCCTTGTTCCAAAAGTATTTGAGATCACCTTGTGATTAGTTTGACTTGCTGAGGGAATGACCAAATATGGTTTGGTCCTTTTAAACAAGATATTTAGATGCCACTTTTATATCACATTGTGCTACAACGAAGTTTGAATTTTCTTGTTTAAAGAATCTACCATATACTTTTACCTTCACATTTGTTGTTGTTGTTGTTGTTGTTGTTGTTGTTTTGCGGTACGCAGGCCTCTCACTGTTGTGGCCTCTCCCGTTGCAGAGCACAGGCTCCGGACGCGGAGGCTCAGCGGCCATGGCTCACGGGCCCAGCCGCTCTGCGGCATGTGGGGCCTTCCCGGACCGGGGCACGAACCCGTGTCCCCTGCATCGGCAGGCGGACTCTCAACCACTGCGCCACCAGGGAAGCCCTGGAGTTTTTTTTTTTTTTAAAGCACCAGCTTTTAGTGGTATGATTAGGTATCTTGGAGTCAATTGGATGCAGATTTGAATCCTCACTTATGTTTGACCTTGGACACGTGACAAAGTCCTTGGGCTTTAGCTGTACATAGGAGATGGTACCTATCCTTCAGGTTCATTAGAAATATTAGGAAGAATTTTAGTAACACTATTAGCACTGGACCTGCCAGTTTGTAGGGGCTCAAAAAGTTAGCTTTTATGGTTATTTAGGTGATAACCATCTCTCTGAAAATTTGGGTATAAAGTTTCTAGATATTAAATCATACTTAAAATACACTTAGGAATTTGCCTCTAATAAAATCCTTTAACTTTCTTTTTATTTTGAAGAGAGAACAATCTTTCTGTAAGGAAACTATGACCTTTAAATGATCAATCGGTTAGTCTAGATATTTAAATTTAAGTTGGCCTTGACTGGGATATAATGTACCTATGCCAGCAACAGGTGCCTGCAGCCCTCATGAAAAAGAAGGAAAGTATTCCTGACCTTTTATTTTATGCCTTTGAATTCAGTTACAGGTAGAGGAGAAGCTGGGCCGTTGCCAGAGACAATAAACATGAATTTCTCCTTAGATACAAGTTCAGTGTTTATAAGGTTAGATGCGTAGCACAAGACTTTGACAGTATGTGATACAACTTTTGTGCGCTAATGCACCTCATTCATATGCTGATAAGACTTCTGTTGCTGGTGGCAGAGGGTTGCCTTTAAATTAATACAAAGGGCAGCTGTAAGTTTTAATTTGCTACAACCGGATCAGCCCAATTGGATGTGCGTCCTCATCATAAATTTAACTATGGTTACATTGCTTGGGCAGATAATTAGAAAGCACACCATTACTCCTACACCGAATACAATATGCATTTTGGTTTCCACCATAGTTATTTTAACAGTATAAACAGTAAATTAAATTAATAATACATTTATCGAAGTGCACACAGTGATAGCGACAAAGAACACAGAAGATTACCTGGTTCAATCCCTACATTTTACCATTGAGGAAATAGCTCCAAAGAAGGGAAGGGATTTCCCAGAGGTGACACAGCTGAGAAGCAAAGCTGATGCTGGAACCCAAGTGTCCTGTCTTCCAGTCTCACTCTTCTGTCCACCAACACAGAGTGAAATATGGTAACATTCTAATGGGGGATTCTGGGTTTCTTTTTCTCACCATTCACACTTTCTTTAAAGAAATTAAAATATTCTGCCATCTTTTCTATGGCGTATAAATTATCCACTCAGCAACTACAGCATTTGTAGAAGAGCTTTTGGGTAGCAATTTCTTCCTTTCTTTTTATGCTCTCTAGAGCGATACCATATCGTGTCATGCAATGCACTCATCTCCCTGCTTCTGCTATATTTCCACTCCATCCCAACCTGAAAAACACTCTCCACAAACTCACTCATTCCATTGCATTCCGCTCCATTGTAAGTATCTAACCTGGAGGAGGCACTGTTCTAAGGGATGGGCCCCCAACAAGGAATAATAAAGAAACCAAGACATACATCCTCTTCATAGAATCCTGAGAACTTTTGACATTTGCCTGCACAGCACTATTCTGTGACTTCTGTTGCTTCCTTCATGGAGGTCTCTCTGACCACCGTAGGCCCTTTTGCACTGCATCATTGAAGTGTTTCATATAGAAAAAAAAAAGTTAGGTTCCTGAGCCCCATCTCAAACTACTGAATCAGAATTTCTGGGTTAACAATTCTCCATTTTGGGGGCTTCCCTGGTGGCGCAGTGGTTGAGAGTCCGCCTGCCGATGCAGGGGACACGGGTTCGTGTCCCGGTCCGGGAAGATCCCACATGCTGCGGAGTGGCTGGGCCCGTGAGCCATGGCCGCTGAGCCTGCGCGTCCGGAGCCTGTGCTCTGCAACGGGAGAAGCCACAGCAGTGAGAGGCTCACGTACTGCCAAAAAAAAAAAAAAAAAAAAAATCTCCATTTTTAACCAGCACCCCAGGTGATTCTTATGCACATCTAAGTTTGAAACCCACACTCCTACAAAAATGAATGTCTGCTCAATTCACTGGGCACTTACCACACGGCCTCATTTTTCTATTTGTCATCTCATAAGTGAATACAATATATTGTCTATTGTACCGCTGACTTCTTAATGACAGTGGCTCTAATTGCACATTTTTCTGTGTGCCTCACTGTGCCTAGCACCATTTATTGAATATATTAGCTATTCAATTTACTAAATGACTCCATAATTAAATGTGAAATGACATTATTCATTCTTGAGACACATTTCTCCCCAGGAAAGCAGCACAAGATTTTATTTTTTTATTTCTTAAATTGTGTACTTTGCAAAGTTGCCAAGCCTGACCAGAAGCTCTATGGGGACCCTAATGCGACTGCTGTGATTATCACCCCCAGCAGCATCCCTCTTCTCTTCCTTCCCTTCCCAGGTTTATTGGATGTCTCTGGTCCTTGCCCTCAACTCATAGACCCTGACTCCAGAGTAGGGCATGTGGCTCCAGCCTCAACTAATCAATGCAATCCCAACTATTGTATATTCAGCAGTAAGTATGACTCCATTAAAGCCAATGAGACGCAAGGAGAGTTTGGCTGGGAGCTCCCAGAACATGGGGATTTCTTCATATGGAAGAGGAAGCAAGTAACCTTGGTGGCCACCTTACAACCTTGACAGCAACCAGCCTTATCGTCTGGCAGATGCTGCAGAAGGCAGAGCAGAGATGGTAAGAAACAAGAGTCCCCAGGGACCTCAAGGGTTGATGGATCAAACCATGCCTGAAGCTGGCTTCCCTTTGGCTTTGCTGGTTATGCAAGGCAATAATCCTTTTTAGTATTCAAGTTGCTTTGAGCTGGGTGTTCTGTTACATGGGATCAAAAGCATCCTGAGTGACTCAGGTAAGGACCATGTTTATCTTTGTCACAGTACATGATGCAAAGTCGACATGCACAATACAATTTTGAGTGAATAAATGAACTTCAGTTGTGCGCTTTTGTTTTCTTAGTGAACTGAAAAATTACAATACATTCAGAAACTACCATGGTTTGTTATAGAATATCATGGCTTGTTATTGGAAACTATCATGCTGTCTAATATACTAAGCTATACATTCCTGTATTGAATCCATACTTATTCCAAGTGTTGTGTTAGTTTCTGGGGATATGGAGATTTTTTTTAACAGAGAAGATGAAAGGAATTCATGTTTGCTGACTCCCTGAAGTAGCCCAGGTGCTGTGCTGAGTGCCTTCACATGTATTTTTTTTCAATGAACCCTCACATAAGCCTTATGAGATATATATGATTATTATTATGACTTTAAACAAACAAGATTATCTCAGGGTGATTTATTAGACCAAAGTCATGTAGCTAATCTGTGGGGAAATTGATATTCAAACTCAGGTTCTTGCCCTTTTTTCCTCCACCCCAGTTTGGTGCCTGTGGCCAAGAACCTCACACTTTCCACCCCTTGCTGGAGGCCTGCAGGGGACAGAGCTATGTCAGCCAAGTACGAAGCCTCAGTTTCTGCTCTACAGAGGGAAATGAGTAATCCATTGTTCCAAGGTCACTGAAGGGAAAAATACATGCCTTTGCCTCAGAGAAATAATAATATTTGTTACTCACAGTGCTTTTTGTCTTGTTTGAAAATGTAATTGGAGCTAGTTTTTAGCTTCTGTGACTGCCAAATGACCAAGAGGTCAGCTGCCCTGCTGTGGGCTTTGCAGCCAATTCATGAGGGTTATTTTAATTGACAAGGGTCCTGTTTTAATGGGAAGGGTTGTCACATCCTATTCACATCCTGGTTTTGATCTCACTGCAACAAATTTGCTTGAACTCTTCGCCTGTCCTCCATACTGTTCTTTCCCAGATTTTTCTTTTAGCAGCCCCACTTTGATATGCAGGGAGAGTGCGTCCTGGTCCGGCTGCTTCCTGCCTTGTTGGAGTTCCCCCAACACCTGAATGCGGTCTTTCGCTGCTTTGGGATTGCAGGCGATGCGGGTGAAGCCCTGATCAGCCCTAGCTTCCCAGCCATCCCCATCAAACACCCTCCTCTCTTGGGCTTCCCTGGTGGCGCAGTGGTTGAGAGTCCACCTGCCGATGCAGGGGACACGGGTTCGTGCCCCAGTCTGGGAAGATCCCACATGCCGCGGAGCGGCTGGGCCCATGAGCCATGGCCGCTGAGCCTGCGCGTCCGGAGCCTGTGCTCCGCAACGGGAGAGGCCACAGCAGTGAGAGGCCCGCGTACCGCACAAAAAAAAACACCCTCCTTCCTTGTTCAACAAGACGGTTATGTGCTGGGCTGCTCTACCCAGCAGTAGCTTTCATTTCTTCTCAGCAGTAGAGGCCATTGTTTTGTGGCAGATATATGTCTTGAAACGAGTCTCTGGGCAACCCTGCCCTGAGTGAGAAGACTCGTCAGCTCGGGGCTCGTTCTCGCCGGGTGGTACCCAGAGCCTGATGACTTCATTAGCACTAAGAGACCATCGCAGAGCCTGGCACAGCAGAAGTCAGAGGGAGATGTAGGCAAAGGCAGATGAATGGGAGAGGAGGGGCGAAGAAAGAAGGAAGGAAACAGAAAGTAGGAAGGAACAAAGGTGTGTGGCTTGTAGAGGTGGGAGCATGACCCTTAGAAGTAATATCTCCCACCCTCCCTCTGAAATGCAATCGTTCAAGCCCTTTTCACCAGGTTTACTGAGTGAACCTGCTTCCTGGTCCCATCCTGGAGCTTAGAGTACAATAGCAATCTCTTCCGCATTGCGGCTGAAGTGTGGAATTCGTCTCTATCTGGTAGGACCTTGTTCCTGGAGGGATCCCCGGACTCCTTGATCCCTTTTGATCTGCAGCTTCCCCCCAGACCCTCACCAAGTTATCCCAGTTAATACGTACGGGTTTCTTCTTCTATCTTCAGCTGCTTAATGAGCCTGGAGTCTTATTTAGATTCCCAGACCAGGGGTGCCCACAGCCCTGCACAATTTTAAATGATGCCCTTCAGGTGAATCAGCCTCCTTGGGGTCGTGCGTGCACAGACTCTATGACCTTCTGTGACAGTCCTGGTGCCACACCCCAACACCGCAATTGTGAGTGAGGGGTTAAGCCTCTTAATCCCAAATCTTGGCTACGCTCCTCTCTCGACAAGTCGTTACGTCTGCTTCATCTTATTCAGAAAAGTGCCAGTTGTGTTGTGCGTATCCAGGGACTTGAGCTGGGCCTGATTCAGGGAAAATCCTCTAATGCAGCTGCTCCCCACGCCTCAACCTCCCATCAGGGAATAGCTTTACACTAGAGTGAGTCAGTTGTCCTTCTGGTCCAGTTCCTGAGTTTCTGTTGCCCAAAAGCTGGGCCTGGAGGTTGCATTGGGTCTGAGCTCAGCCTGCGTTCCATGTCCCCATAGCTCCTGGCCTGCCCAGCAGACAGCCGCATCTTTCAAAGCACAGACCTCCTCAGAGGCTGTTCCCCTGCTTAAAAGTCCTCAGTGACTTCGTATTGGCCGCAGAAGGAAAAAGAATAGAAAAGATGAAACCAGGGAAAATTTAAAACTTGATCAACTCTAATGAAAAGTGGATGCTCTACCAAATAAAAATGATAAATCTCTGGCTAATTTAATTAAGAAAATAAGAAAGAAGATATAAATATATATTTACAGAGATGATATTTTCACATATATAATTATATATAGTTTCATATGTATATAGTCTCAGTACTCTAATTAGAATGCTTAATGAAATCTAACTACATTTAAGGCTCTTTAAATGACTCAAGTAGAGAAATGAAATTGGAATAGACCAAAAATGAGAAAGAAATTTTAGAAGTTTATGAAAGAATAACTTCCAAGAAAGATGCCAGTGGGCTTTACTGGAGAGTTATTTCAAAAGTTCAAGGAACAGATAATCCCTACCATTATGTTACCACCTAATGGTGCCTAAGGATTCAAAAGAAGCTAACGAATTTTAATTTCACTTTGGTAAGTTAGTGTGACTCTGCTATTAAAATCTGATTAAACTGTTTTAAAGATGAAACATTTAGATCAATGTTACTTATGAATCTAGATGCTGAATTACTAAAAAAAAATTATATCTAATCAAATTCTTCAATATATTAGAGTTTATTAGTATATCAGTATGTCAGCATATTAGAAGAATAATATACTTTGTCAAGTAAGGTTTAATCTAAAAACGTATGGTTAATTAAATATTGGAATACCTAGAACATAATTTATAATATTAGGAGAACAAAGGAAAAATATGCATTTGGTGGAGTTCAAATTTTATTCCATATTTTATTAGTAAAATAGGAGTAGAGGAGCATGTCCCTAATACGATTTTAAAAAAATTGCAAAATCAATAGCAAGCATCTTACCTTATGATAAGAATGTTAATGGTATTGTTCCTAAGTTAGACATAAAACAAACAAACCTCTGTTTACTACTACTGTTGTGGACACTTTCGTCACTGTTGTGGACACTTTCGTCACTGTTCTGAACATTTTACTCTCTATAATAAGATAAAATAAATCTAAATTTTCAAAACGGAGAGTGATAATATCAATTCTTTTAAAAAGTCTTCTAAACAACGAGAAGTCGAGAACTTTTGTAGTCTGGTAATAAGAATGTTTGTGATAAAACATTTCAGAAGGACAATTTGGTACCCAAATTGTAACGGTTATCAAGACTCTTTCATTCCAGACAAGCAAAAAGATATATACATATAATTTTGTCATGTATAGAAATCTCAAATCTCCATGCTGTGCCCCAGGAGCTAACGTAGTGATGTAGGTCAATTGTGCTTCAAACAAACTCCTGGAAAAGAGAGATGATCTGCAGTCACCAGAGGCAGGAGGTGGGAGAGAAGGAGTAGAACTGGAGGAAGGGGGTCAAAAGGCACAAACTCCCAGTTATAAGATAAATAAGTACCAGGGAAGTCATGTACAACACGGTTAATATAATTAACAGTTATGTGTTATATTCGGAACTTGCTAAGAGAGTAAATCCTATGAGTCCTCATCACAAGGAAAAGATGTGTTTTTTGTTTGTTTGTTTTTTTGCAGTACGCGGGCCTCTCACTGTTGTGGCCTCTTCCGTTGCAGAGCACAGGCTCCGGACGCGCAGGCTCAGCGGCCATGGCTCACGAGCCCAGCCGCTCCGCGGCATGTGGGATCTTCCCAGACTGGGGCACGAACCCGTGTCCCCTGCATCGGCAGCCGGACTCTTAACCACTGTGCCAACAGGGAAGCCCGGAAAAGATGTTTTTTTCCATTTTGTATCTATATGCGCTGATGCTCACTAAACTTACTGTGGTCGTCATTTCATGGTGTAAGATCGTTATGCCATACACCTTAAATGTATACAGTGCTGTATGTGAATTTATATTTCAATAAGACTGTGGAAGAAATAAAAATAAAATAAATAAATATATATATATGAGTTTACTTAATGCAGTGTTTTCAGTGTTTATGTAGATAGAAGTGAGATGATGGAGTTCTGCATATTAAATGCACATGCATAGTTCTGTAGAGAGAGAATAAAAGACAGCTACATGTTGATAGCTCTGCGTAGTGGAAATGCTAACGTCACATTTTCAACAAGGTAAAATCCATGACTCATGAAAGTATAAAATGAACACATGTCCAACATTTTGTTCAATTGATTAAGTAATGACGGAAGATATTAAGACTAGTTCAAAGAATATGTAAGAAACTAGATATTTATAGTCAGTTTAACAACAACGGAATGCTAGGATATGATTGCTGGAGTAGATACAAAACTGGTTAATAGTCTACCGCACAAGATGGTGACGATGGATGTTATCTTTCCTACCAGACAGAAATTATTTAGATCTCTACTGGACAAAAAATCTATAAGTTAACATGTGGCTTCAGTAAGACTGGGAATTTTAATTAAGAGTAAACAGTGAGCTGAACGACATATCTTTCCCCAGATCTGTGCTGTCCAAGGTGGTAGTCACCAGCCACAAATGGCTTTGGAACTAGTCCAAATCAAGATGTGCTGTGAGTATAAAATACACACCAGATTTCAAAGATGTAGTACAATAAAATCATATGAAATATTTCTTTAATAATTTCTCACATCAATTACATATTAAATTGAAACTACTTTGATATATTGAGTTAAATAAATCATATTATAAAAATTAATTCTACCTGCTTATGTTTTTAACATGGCTATTAGGACACTTGAAATTACGCAGTTTGCTCTTGTGTTTCACTTTATATTTTTCTTGGTCGTAGATAATCCTTGGGTGGGTCCCTGCCCTCCTGGTGTTGAAAGGACATGCCATGCATATTTCTGTTTCCAAGTGTTGAATAATTTTTATTATCAGAAATATGAGTAATTTTAGTGTTCGTCATCATAATTTTACAAAATCTCTAAAATAGATAAGCATTAATTTTATTAAAATAAAAGACTATTTTATACTTGGCTCTAAATATAAGAGTAAAATACCTAAGTCAGGTTAGGAGAGGAAAAACACACCGAGCAGGATTTTGAATGGGACTCTAATGGCACGTTCAGCTGTGTTAACTACAAAGTCCTCCTGTGAGTTATTTTCTAATGATCTTAAAATCTAATGATTTTAAGCAGTCAAGCATCTCTTAAAGTCTAATTCAGAGAAAATGAGAGTGACCCTAGGCATGAGCTGTGAAAGCCTCATCTGGGTGAGAAGGAGCTTCACTGTGCGTTTCTCTGAGTTACACACTGTCTCCTAGAGCTACCAGGCCAGGGCTCACCACTTGGGGAAATTAGGTAACCATGCGAGCTTGAGTTGCAGAGTTTTGGTGATGGAAGAGGCAGCGGATCAAGAAGGTACCACATCTGGTCCCTGTAGGGCTGGACCAGATTGGAATGGCCTGAGAGGAAGAGATGGCCATGACCCAAGAAGGCAAGAGATTCCCAAGCATCCTCAGATCCTAGGCTGTTATATCTTTACTCGCTGGATGATCTCTTCATTACAGACCTCACAGGTGCTCATCAATTCGATGGGTAACATTTGTCTGCAGGGCAAGCCAGACCATTTGAGATCTAGCTTTCATTTCGTTGCTATCTCACAGACTCCTCTGATCTTTGGCTGAAATTTAGGGACAAAAAATCTGGGATTTTCATTCTAGTCTTCTATTGTGTTCCCCACAGTCAACAGTGCAAATCTCTTAATACATGAGGATAATTGTTAAACATTTAGAAATAAAGGTGACCTGCAATCTCAAATCTAATGCCTTAGGTTTTCCAAGCTATGAACATTTTCTCTAAAGTATATAAAATAAAAATTAGTAACAGTATCCCCAACTCCTTGGATTTTGAGGGTGGGGAGTGTAATTTATACAGGAAAATAGTATTTATATGAATGATAAAACTAAAGTGGCAGTTTTCTTTAAAATAATAAATTATATGGTATTTGTCTTTCTCTTTCTGACTTACTTCACTCTGTATGACAGATTCAAGGTCCATCCACCTCATTACAAATAGCTAAATTTCGTTTCTTTTTATGGCTGAGTAATATTCCATTGTATATATGTGCCACAACTTCTTTATCCATTCATCCGATGATGGACACTTAGGTTGTTTCCATCTCCGGGCTATTGTAAATAGAGCTGCAATGAACATTTTGGTACATGACTCTTTTTGAATTATCGTTTTCTCAGGGTATATGCCCAGTAGTGGGATTGCTGGGTCATATGGTAGACAAATACCATATGCTAACACATATATATGGAATTTAAGAAAAAAAAATGTCATGAAGAACCTAGGGGTAAGACAGGAATAAAGACACAGACCTACTAGAGAATGGACTTGAGGATATGGGGAGGGGAAAGGGTAAGCTGTGACAAAGCGAGAGAGAGGCATGGACATATATACACTACCAAACGTAAGGTAGCTAGCTAGTGGGAAGCAGCCGCATAGCGCAGGGAGATCAGCTCGGTGCTTTGTGACCACCTAGAGGGGTGGGATAGGGAGGGTGGGAGGGAGGGAGATGCAAGAGGGAAGAGATATGGGAACATATGTATATGTATAACTGATTCACTTTGTTATAAAGCAGAAACTAACACACCATTGTAAAGCAATTATACTCCAATAAAGATGTTAAAAAATAAATTAATTAATAAAAATAAAATAATAAATTACCCCCCCCTTCTTTTTTAAAAGGAGAGTGACATTTCTTCAGTTAGAATGGCAAAAGAAATTGATCCATGTGTGTCTTCTCTGTGAATTTTGACTTTAATCAATTGCCCAGATTTTCAAGTTCAGGTAGCAAAATGTTGACCAATTGAAATTGAGGCTGATTCAATAAATAAGCTGAAAGTAAAGTGGCTTTCTCTATATGCTTCTGTTTGTAGGGCAGAACAAAGCAGGTCGAGCAGCTGTTTCTGAATTGTGTAAGCCTTGCTTCACGTAGACTTGTGGAAAGAGTTTTGCTTACCCCTTTTCCAGCTCTCCACTGGAATAATTCCCTTTGTCCAATATGGCCTTTCATCCCTCCTAGCCTCTCATCTGACCCTTGTCTTCCAATGTTCTAGTCCATTGGTTCTCAGAGGGTGGTCTGCAGCCTCTTACAGTACCCAAGGTCCTCTCAAGGCCATCTGAGAGGTCAAAACTATTTTTACAACATGACTCAGCTCTTACTTGCTTTTTACACTTTGTTAAAGTTAAAGCACTGGTGATAAAACTGTTAGTGTCTGATGGCAACCGAGGCAGTGGTCCCCAGTGGACAAATCCTCACTGTATTCCTCACCACCATGCATTCAGTTTCCCTTAACAGTGCCCCAGATGAAACAGTAAAAAGCATTAATTTTGACCCTGAAGTGTATCTCTTTTTATTATTTTCAATAGGACATACACAAAAAAGATGCTGGTTATCTCGAGGAAAAACACTGTGCAGTGAATTTTTGTACTAGTACCTTAAAATCCATTAGTTTTTATAGACTAAAAACCATTAGTCTATATTCTACTGGTACATTAAAATCCATTAGTCTACTTTAAGTGGACTTTTTACCCGTGTTGCGATTTTTGCAACAGCATGCATTGGTCATTTGGAAAGCATTTGCTCACTGAGTTATCCAAGTCTTCCCAAGGTTGACTCATTAAATTTGATATTCCACACATTTAAGAAACTACCACTTATAGAATTTTCTGTGGCGTAACAAAAGAGAATATCCACAGTTATCTAAAAACGGCATTAAAATACTCATACGTTTTCAAATTACGTGTTTGTGTGAGGCCAAATTTTCTTCCTGTACGTCAACCAAAATAACGTAACACAGCAGGTGGAACGCTGAAGAATCTGAGAACCCAGCTGTCTTCTATTGTTAGACATTAAACAGACAAAACACCCAAAAAAGTTTCTGAGTCTTCAATAATTTTTAAGAGAGTAAAGGGGTTCTGAGACCAAGATATTTGGTGACTTAGGATCTGATCAATTCTGTCTCAGCTTGGAGGCTTTTGCTCATCTCTAGAACACATTGCTCACTCTTCTTTTGATATATTCTAACACAATGCTTCTTGAACTTAAATGTGCATGCCTATCACCAAGGAAAGTGCTAAATAAAATGCTGATTCTGATACGGTATATCTGGAGTGGGACCTGAGCTCTGACAGGCTCCCAGAATATACCAATGCTGCTAGCCCATGGACCCACCTTTAAGGGGTCTAGCTCTACCTGTACCACTCACGTGATCCTCGTCATTTGCTGCCTGTAACACCTGAGCTGTCCTCTCCCTTCTATTATTATTTTATTACCATTGTTATTATTACTTGTGCATGTGCTATCAACTTGGTGCCGGAGGACACTGCAAGGAACTTTACATGTATTGTCTCATCTAACACTCACAATATCCCTTTACATAGGCTCCATTACTATACCTTGTCTACAGTCGAGGAGACTGAGGATAAGTATTTGCCAAGGGCACAAACAACGAGGAGGAGATAGAATTTTTTTTTTTTTTTTTTTTTTTTTGTGGTACGCGGGCCTCTCACTGCTGTGGCTTCTCCCGTTGCGGAGCACAGGCTCCGGACGCGCAGGCTCAGCGGCCATGGCTCACGGGCCCAGACGCTCTGCGGCATGTGGGATCCTCCCGGACCGGGGCACGAACCCTATCCTTATCTATTAAGGAGATAGAACAATCCAGCCCCTTGCTATGGTTCTTCCATTCCCTGCAGTAGCACTACTGGCATCAAACCACTATAAGAGTAGACAGTTCAGTGGCATATTGGACTGGCACTCACTAAGAGGAAGAATGGTAACTTTTATCTCTGAATTTCCATGAAATCAATTTGCAAATATTACATTAATTATTACTTTTGATTAATTAATTATTACATTTAACATAATGTTTTTGGTCACCACAGTTGCTTGTATTAAAAAGGCTGCTTTCAATTCTCTGCCCATCTTTGCTCTGAAGTCTAGCTTCTTTCTTTCCATGTTCATTGTTAGAGAAAAAACAAATATTCTGTCTCTTGTTAAAACAATGAGTCAGATTTTATTCAGGACTATTGTGACAGGTATAGGGACCACAGCAATGGGGTTTTGCAGTAAGGGAGAGAGATTGGGCTCAACTCTGAATATAATAAAAAAAATGTGGGAATTTAAAGATAAGGAGCAGAAATGGGCAGGACAGGGGAGTGTGTATGGGAGGAGGGCCGTCTGTAGATGGAAAATTACTAAGAGGGTCCAGTAATTCTTTTCTAAATTGACTTAACGGTATTCTTGCTGAAGACAGGCCAAAGTGATCACACGTCACCTGGGGGATGGTCGAGGATGAGGAATTTGGTCAGCTATGAGAGAGATCAGATTGAAGGTGGAGGATTCTGGCTAAACCAACTTGACAGGATTCTTGCTTAAAACAGGGCTCTTCAGGGCATGTCTAGTTGAAAAAGAGCTTGGAGGGACCCAACTACAGTTTGGTTAAGGAGAGACTCTTTGTCATCACATTTATTAAATGAATAGTACATGAATGTAGAATCAATGGAAACTCTGTTGCCTTTCTTATTTTTTGTCCTGTTTCTAATGAGTGTGTGTGTGTAGTTGTGTATGCATGCATACGTATGAGGGTTGAGGGAGATTGAAGTCCATTGTCAGATTTTGTAGATATTTGTCCCTCGACCCTGATTAACATTTGGCCAATAGCTTTTCTTGGCCATGCTTACTGTTGTATTTAACCATAAAGGGAAAGAACTAGCCGAGATGATTTCTAATGTCCCAACTAGCAGGAAACTCTGTGTGTCAAAATTTTGCTTTTATACATTTTTTGCTATGACAGTGATGGGAGCATCTAGAAATGTGGTGAAGAGGGGGCTTTGTCCATTCCCCACCCCCGGCTCTATAAGTCTTCCATCCTTGATATGCACAATTGACATTTTTCCAATCATTTGTAAACTTATGTGCAAACTTAACTTCAGGGCAAGTTCCTAGGCCCCATTTCCAACTAAATTGCTCCCCTTAAGACCCTTCTATAGAAATTCTGGAGTTGAGGCTTCCCTGGTGGCACAGTGGTTAAGAATCCTCCTGCCAATTCAGGGGACATGGGTTTGAGCCCTGGTCCAGGAAGATCCCACATGCCGTGGAGCAGCTAAGCCTGTGTGCTGCAACTACTGAGCCTGAGCTCTAGAGCCCACAAGGCACAACTACTGAGACCATGAGCCACACCTACTGAAGCTCATGCCTGGAGCCCGTGCTCTGCAACAATAGAAGCCACCGCAATGAGAAGCCCGCACACCGCAACGAAGAGTCGCCGCAACTAGGGAAAGCCTGCACGCAGCAACGAAGACCCAACGCAACCAAAAATAAATAAATAAATTTATTAAAAAAAAAAAAAAAAGAAAAGAAATTCTGGAGTCACCAAGTTCTGTAGTCCCCAAAGGGAAGCTCTGAGACTTACTATTGTGCATCTTTCTACAGCAGCCGCCATGGGTCCTAAGAATACTGCTCTCCCCATAGGGCCGTGTCAAGGACCTCTCCACAAAATCCGTGCAGCTCACTGGGGGTTTCCCTCAATGTGCCAAATTTGGCAACATTGCAGTGTGTCTGCATTGCTATTTGGGCTAATTTTTTTGCCCTTTTCCTTATATCTTGTTGATAAATTAGATACCAGTTAGCAAATTTGCATATATTATCTCTAATCCTCATAAGATCCACGCAGATATAATTATACCCAAGTTATTCGCGACAGAATTTGGATTCAGAAAAGGACGGGTAGTTAGTACTAGAACTGGATTTGACTCCAAGCCTGCTCAATTCCAAACCATGTGTTTTTCCAAATATATCATGCTACTGCCGTGTTCTGGCCTTTTTCTGGCTACAGTTAACATCTGAGAAACCAAAGCAATTCATCTCCAGTGTAAAACAGAGCAATAAGCAAAACCTCTTTCCTAGAATTGGAGCTTATTTCCTCTGCTTACTGACTGTCCAGACTCGGGCCTCCCTCCCCTCTCTGCTTCATATGAAGGAGTTTAACCTCTTCCTGGCCAGGATGCTGAGTCTCCCAGACTCTCCTGCAAGAGCTAGAATCCAGGCTTTAACTATCGTTGGCCAATAGCTTTTCTTCTCCATGCTAACTGTTGTCTTTAACCATAAAGCGAAGGAATTAGCTGAGATGGTTTCTAATGTCCCAACTAGCAGGAAACTCTATGTGTTGAAATTTTGCTTTTTTTTTTTTGCGGTACGCGGGCCTCTCGCTGCTGTGGCCTCTCCCGTTGCGGAGCACAGGCTCCGGACGCGCAGGCTCAGCGGCCATGGCTCACGGGCCCAGCCGCTCCGCGGCATGTGGGATCTTCCCGGAGCGGGGCACGAACCCGCGTCCCCTGCATCGGCAGGCGGACTCTCAACCACTACGCCACCGGGGAAGCCCGAAATCTTGCTTTTATACGTAGTTTATGACAGTAGTGAAGGGATGGAGAAATGTGGTGAGGAGGGGTCTTTGTCCACCCCCCTCCCCCATTCTATGAATCTTCCATTCCTTCCATTCCTTAATATATTTTGCATGACGATCATTAAGCAGCAGTGAAGCAATAATAGGAATTTCTTAGGCTACTTCCCTTCACTTGTGTTTTATTCCAGAGGTCCTCACATGAAAAGATTCCTGTCTGTTTCCATACAATTCCAGATTTCTGAACAGGAATACACCCTACAGATGATCTCGTCTACTGCTTCACTTTGGGGGTGATTGAATCAAGGCTTGGTGAGGTGAAATGCCCTCATTTACAACATGCACCATGCAGATAGCAGGGGAGGACTGGAATGCAGCTCTCCTGACTCACCACTCAGACCTCTCTCCTCCACACCGCTCTGAATCCGGAAGATGCCTGTGTAACTTATAACCCAGGTGAGTCACGTTTGCCTCTCCCCCAGTCCCAGCTGAACCGACAGCCGACGTGGCAGCGAGATTTTCCGGGTCTGAGAAGGAAGCCTGACAAATGATGAGTGTCGATCTAGAGCCGATTGTCCTTGGTCAAGCTAAAAAGTACCCTGCTGTCCTACAACCTGGTTAGAAACCCAAACAACACAAGGCAGCCGGTCCTGTCAGCTAGAGACAGGCTTCCTGCTGACAAAGCTAAACACTTAGAGGCAGTTACATTTTCACTTGTCTGAAAAACAAACTTCCAATGGCCCTGAAGCCAAAAACTTATTGAGCCACAGAGAAAACAGTGCAGGGCTCCCGTTTAGATATTCCCTTCTTTTTCATGGAGAATTTTGAAGTTTAGAAATTGAGGAAGAATGAGTGAGCCACGGTAGCCGGGATCCCAGTGGAAGGGAAGGTGGGTGGGAGAAGCTGCCTAGTGGCACACTTGCTCTTCAGTGGTTGCTGGGGAGTTGGGCTATATTCAGATACTCCTTTTTTTTTATCTGGGAGACCTTGGAGGGGTCACTTCGCCACTTTGGGACTTAACCACTTCATTGATAAAATGAGTAACTTAGGTCAAGCCATCACTAAGATATGTTTATCCCTTCAAAGTTAGGCCAGAGAAATTTAAGACTTAACCAGTATCTTCCACCTAGATTTCATCTTCACTCCCACCTTGGATGCTCTTTGGTCCCTCATGACCCACCTTTGATACCGTCCCATTATTCAAGGATGGGCTCCCCTCCTAGGTTCTCCAACGTCCTGATGAGCAGCCTACACTGCTCATCTATATTTTCAGCCCTCCTCCTTCTGTGTCCTTCTGCCCCAGTAACTTTGTTAACTGCCACTGTTTGACCAGCTTAGTCTCCTTCCATCCCTGAGAAGCTGAGTCTTGATGGGAAAAAAGAGATTTCACTGTATTAATTGGACCCATCCCAAATGTATGATTTCCTTTGCAGGAAGATTCTCAGTGCTCTTCAGAAATTCTCTTAATCATTTCTAGTGGTTTCCTCTAAACACTCCCTATAATAAGCCCACACATTTATTACTTTTCTCAATATCCTGCTTTCACTCATGCTTATTAATTGGATGACATCTACTCCAAATACATGAGAAATTTTATGGTACAGAGGCAACAACTAGGAATTAAACACTTCGTATTACCAGGCACTGCTCCAGGTAGCAAGAATAAGATAAAATATGTGTGTTCTTAGATTCTAGTAGGGAGCATGGAAGCAGACAAACAACAAATAAAGCTGCAAAGGAGTTTCCTTGAATTTTGGATGAACCCTAAGCTGCTCATGTGAGGGCAAGACCCCGTGATGCCGAGCAGTAAATAGCCACTGGGGAGCTGTCAGCAAACAAAGGTTCCAGAGCTTGGGCAGGACTGGGAGTTTTGGAGCATGTTAAGTATTACTAACTGCTATGGAGAAAATAAAGCAGAATAAGGGGGATAGAAATTGGTGGGGGGATATATATTATATATAGGTCGTGAGGAAAGGCTATATTTATAGGTGAATTTGGGAAAGACACCTGAAAGAAATGAGGGTATAAATCATGTAGATAACAAGGGAAAATCACATTTAATTAGCGCTAACTATAACTGATATAAGTGACAGTACTTGATGTATTAGAGACAAGAGCAATGAGGACTCCAGTGTTTTTGCCTAGATTATTGGAAGAATAGACTTGCCATTTACAAAGATGAAGAAGGTTTAGGGAGGAACTGGCTAATTATAGGGTGATGCTGGGAGGCATCAAGAATTTGACTTGGAAATGTTAAGTTTGAGATTCCTATCATGTAACCACGTAATGACGATGAGAAATTAGTTGAATCCGTAGCCATTCATTTTAGGGTAAGAGTCTGTCTGGAGATATAAATTGTGGAGTCATTGGGTATAGCTGGTGTTTAAAGCTATCTATGTCAAATTCTAGCAACTTATTTTCTTCCCACTTAAAATGCAAGCCTAATTTTCATGTATCCTAACTTCTCACTAGTCTCATAAGTGTTCTTTTTTCTTTCTAGGGCCACGTATTTTCCCATCTCAGGTTTCCTAAGGCAACTCTATAGCCACATTTATCTTACGATGTCTCATTTTCAATATATCTGAACTTTAATTCATCTACCTCACTTATGAATTGTTTCTTTTGGTCTGGTTTCTTATCACAAGAATAGACACCACTGTGTACGATTTTCCCAAGCTACAAGGCTTATTCATCATTAATTCCTTCATCTCTGTCACCTGTGTCATTCAACTTGTTGTCAACTTCTAGCAAATAATGTCCTTACAGTGGTTCTCATATCTAACCTTCTGTACTTTCTCACGACCTTCCAAATCCTATCCCAAAGTATGCAGCTAACACTATAGGCCATCACCCTCCACACTTACCCACAATTGCAGCTCTGCCAGCCTGTGGTCCATTCCACATACACATCACGATTTTCAGGGTATTTAAAATTCCCTAGCCTCACACATGTTTAAATTCTACTAGTACTTGAACTATCTCTAGTATCCCCGTTCTGGATCTTCCTTGACTCCAAGTCAAAATTAATTCCCCCTGATTATTAATTGCATAACTCCTTGTTTCTCTCTCTATCCTTGCCCTGGGCATAGTCTGACTTTATATTCTAGCTTTCATACCTGTGAGTTTCCCTGGTTGTTCAGTGTAAGATCTTTAAGGATGTAAGATTCATAATCATTTTGTCACCAAGAACCAACAATGTGGCCGGTAAGTAGACACTCATTAAATGCTAAATAAATTGACATTAAATATGTAATTTAGTTTTCTCTAATAGCTATATCCTAAATAATGTAACATTCTCAATTCCCTATTAGATAGTTCTTCCTCATCGTTAGATAAGATTTTATCCATCTGGCTCCTGTGGTTGGGAAGAAAATCCAGGCTCTTGACAGAAGTCCCTTTAGTGTCTAGTATAGCCTGATGGAAATAGCATTCTGCTATCAATGGGAAAAAGAAAGCTTTCTCTTTTACCTTGAAGAAGCTTCTGACCAAAAAACATTTCCAAAGGAGTGTCAATTGGCTGCAGCAGCCTCTTGGTCTTTCCTTCTGTGAATTGATTCCAAATAATC
Source organism: Monodon monoceros (assembly GCF_005190385.1). Classification (NCBI taxonomy): domain Eukaryota; kingdom Metazoa; phylum Chordata; class Mammalia; order Artiodactyla; family Monodontidae; genus Monodon; species Monodon monoceros. Next base: position 3,880,821 of record NW_021703773.1, on the reverse strand, counting down.
CCGGCACAATTTACTTTTAGATCTCTCACCTAATGGTAACTAGGTGTTCTGCAGGCACCCTCACTGTGAGAAGAATAAGCTGCTGAAAGTAAAATAGAAGAGGTGCTTCTCAAAAGTGAGGATTCATTCATTCAATAGGTATCGCTTAAGGGCTTACTGCACACAGAGCACTGTATGCTGTGGGGAGTCACTGAAGAAATAAAAGACAAGGGCTTCATTTCCTTTAAATAGTTTCATACGGGAGACAAAGATAGCAGACGAAAACTAGAGAGTGACGGTATATTAGTAACTTACAAAATATACTTATGATCTGAGTAATACAAAGGATAGTACTTGAAAAATGTATCCCATCTCAACAGCGATATTTTTTTTCTTACCTTTTGGTATGTGCTCGTCCATCTGTCTGCCTATCTCAGTCTCTCTCCCGATTCCCAAAATTCAGTTAAATATTAAATTCTTTCAGAAGGCTCCTTAGCTATTCCAGGTAACTGATTTCTCCCTTTTTTCAACACTAGCTCATTTATGGTCTGTTAGTCTCAGTTGGCTATAGGTGCATAATGCCTTATATCGTTGGTGATCTTAAAAAGAGTAAAAATAGTCACTGTGTTTTGAGCTCTTATATGTAAGTGGTACTATGCCTTAAGAATGGCATGTGGGATTATTTCATGTAATGTCACAAGACCCTAAGAGGTGTATTATTTGTTGTTCTTACTATACAAAAAGAGAAACAAAAACTCATTAACATAAACAGCACTTTAAAAATTTGAATACAGGTCAATCTGACTCTTAAAATCATGCTCTAAATGTGTTTCCCTGTAATAATTCGAAGCTCTTTTTTTTTTTTTGGTGGGGGGAAGTGGGAGTCATTCATTCTTTTGAAAATCTGATCAATTTGATTGCCATTTCTGTCAACACAGAGATTAGAGGTCCCCAAAATCCCACCCAGTGAAAACCTCCTGAAAATGTTGAATAAACTATTTCAAAAGAAACATGTTGAGAGAACACAAATCGGGAGTAGAGTGAGTGTCGAAGCTGGCACTGCCTAAGGACCAGATGCTGGTCCCTTATGGCTTAGAGCTTTCATTTTAACGACAATGAAAGATGACTTGGGACCAGAGACTTTGACGTAAATGAGGACTCACAAAAGGAAACACCGGGTGGTGTAACCTAAAAAGAAAACAACATCCCCCCTTACACCAGATAACAATCAAGAAATCTGCCCTTCTCTGGGGCTTCCCTGGTGGCGCAGTGGTTGAGAATCCACCTGCCAATGCAGGGGACACGGGTTCAAGCCCTGGTCTGGGAAGATCCCACATGCCACAGAGCAACTAAGCTCATGTGCCACAACTACTGAGCCTACGCTCTAGTACCCGTGAGCCACAACTACTGAGCCTGCGTGCCACAACTTCTGAAGCCTGTGCACCTAGAGCCCGTGCTTCACAACAAGAGAAGCCACCACAATGAGAAGCCCGCGCACCGGAATGAAGAGTAGCCCCCGCTCACCGCAGCTAGAGAAAGCCCCCGCGCAGCAACGAAGACCTAACACAGCCAAAAATAAAATAAGTAAAATAAATAAATTAAAAAATAAAGAAATTTACCCTTCTCAGCCTTGGCTCCAGATACAGGAAGAACAAGGAAAACAAGAACACCTCCTCACCCGAGAATTCTTAACTACAAGTCAACTTTCACGTGAAATTGGGTCTAAAAATTACAATAATGATGTGGTCTGAAAAATATCAAGTATCAAATTAAGTCTGAAGTCTTCCCAGGTAAATAGGGCTCCCAGAGGCCCAGCAGAAGCAAACTGAAATTCTCTTTATAATAAGGGCTCTAAGCCCAAGCCTTGACACATTCCATTCCTTAAAGTTCCAGGGAAAATTAGATCACTGTAGGTAATAAAAGGAAAAAAAAAAGAAAGAGAAAGAAAAATAATTTTTAAAATAAAGCCACCACAAAGAAGAGTCTTCAGAAATAAATGAGCAACAGAATCCACGTAAGCGCTGCATGCTTCTGCAGTGAGGTTGGCAAGGGGGCTCTGGGGCGGCTGGGGAAATGTGTGTGGAGGTGGCTCCTAAAGGGGTGTCCAAATATCTCTTGACCACTAGCTGCAGGCTCATGTATATTAATAAATATATAGCCGCCCAAGGTGACCGAAAGGTAGTATTTATTTAGCTGTTTATTTTCCGGCCTCTTTCTTTTACAATTAATTCCACAAAGCTGTTTCCACATGGAAGAAATTCCTTTTTTTTTTTTTTTTTTGCGGTACGCCGGCCTCTCACTGCTGTGGCCTCTCCCGTTGCGGAGCACAGGCTCCGGTCGCGCAGGCTCAGCGGCCATGGATCACGGGCCCAGCCGCTCCGCGGCGTGTGGGATCCTCCCGGACCGGGGCACGAACCCATGTCCCCTTCATCGGCAGGCGGATTCTCAACCACTGCCCCACCAGGGAAGCCCTCCTCTTGCATTTTAATGCTCACAGTATTTGGTCTATTCTATCTATGCTTTACTGACAACGCTAATCACTTTTTACCTAGTATTATACATTTTTATCTATTAGTCTTATCTCTCCTATTAAGCAGGAAGTATTCTATCTAATCTACCTTTATACATCTCAAATAACCTTACCAAACTTAGTCAACATTCAAATAAACATTGAATGAAAATGAATAAAACAGCAGATAACATATACTGGGTACTTAATATGTTCTATGATACCACTTTACCTCTGTTATTTAATAAGCACACGTAAACAAACCATTTTAGGAGGACATTATCAGCATCCCCAGGACACTGATGAAGAAACAGAGAGGTTAAAAAGACAACAACCGGGCTTCCCTGGTGGCACAGTGGTTGAGAGTCCACCTGCCGGTGCAGGGGACACGGGATCGTGCCCCGGTCCGGGAAGGTCCCGCATGCCGCGGAGCGGCTGCGCCCGTGAGCCATGACCGCTGAGCCTGCGCGTCCGGAGCCTGTGCTCCACAACGGGAGAGGCCACAACAGTGAGAGGCCCACGTACCGCAAAAAAAAATAAATAAATAAAAGACAACCACCTTGTCCAAGGTTACATGAGTATAGGAATCAAAACCAGTATTTCAGCTGGAGCTATCACACAGCCAGGAAGCTTAAGTCCTGTGCTATTATGCCTCCCTGTAAATATCCCTGTAAGAGGCAGCACTGTATATGGCAAAGTCCCCAATCTTGCAATCAAGAATGTCAGTGAATGAAAACTGAATCCTTAACCCAGTTCTGCCAACAAGATCACTGAGGCATCCTTGGGAAATCACTTACCTCTCAGCCTTAGTTTTAAATAAGGGATATTACAGGCTGACTTGAAAGTTCCTTTCATCGTATGATTCTATGTGCCATCAAACTTGTTTACCCAGATTTCTCTAATACAAACACCGTCTTGCACAGATTCCTCACTAACCTTCATCCATACCCTAGTTAATCTTATCTCTAACCCTTTTCATTCTGTCTCCCCTTTGGAAATAGCTTGTCTCTTTTTTTTTTTTCATACTATTGAAATTTTATTTTTTTAAGAAATAGGATTTTATAATCATTTCTTTTGCTGTGTAATACAGTTTTTACATTGTATGACATTTTCTTCTTTTTTTTTTTTTAACGTCTTTATTGGAGTGTAATTGCTGTACAATGGTGTGAGCTTGCCTCTTTCTCTTGGCTGGTCTGTCTACTATCCTTCAAGTCATCACTTCAGTCCCGTATTCTCCGTGAAGACCTTGCCAGCCCACACTAATCATCGTTTGCCCTGGAGGATGTAGCACTTTTTCATGTTGTTCTCTTCTTGTTTACTGCATGCTGTTTTAGGTTGGCATCCAAAATCTAAGCTCCTTAAGTTTAGAAACTATATATTTTGCTTTTTGCTTTGCTTTGTCAGTGTTTTATGTTCTATAGCATGTACCATGGATACATTATAAGAGCTCATTCACATGTGACTGTTTATTTTTTTTAAATTTGATACTTAATGAGGGGGGAACTCAGTGAGAAAATTCAAAGAGTTTACAGCATCAGTTAGAACCTTTAAAACTACATCCTCCAAGGCCAACGAGTCAGAGTTAGAATGGACTGTATTGAAGTCATAGCCTAGACAGTAGATCTCAGTCAGTGTCTTTCACTGACAAAGCTGATGATGTAAAACTGAATGAGATCAATCCTGTTCAAATCAGCATCCCTGAAAACCGGGTTTTCTTAAAGAAAAGAAAGCACACAAAAAATAAAAAGCAACCTATAAACAAAGCAACAACACAACAATGACAAAATTTGTCTATGGTAAAAAGGAAGTTATAGGAAAACTAAAAAAAATTAAATTATTAAAATTTTAGTAAAGGTGGTGATGAGCACACATTTCCTTTCCAAACATAGTTTCTGTAGAGAAAGAACTGACAGGCTGGGCCATCTAGACAAGCTGGTTCTCGGGTCATTTCCTCTGTCGTCGTGTCTGGTTGGAAACTCGTCCATAATTCATAGTCATCTCTCAAAGGACGATCATTTCCACCTCTTCTTCTCCTTCACATATTCTGGGTGGATAACCTCACTTTCTGCTTCACCAAGAAAACAGAAGTAAGTCAGAAGGAGAAAAACAAATACGTATATTAACGCATATATGTGGAATCTAGAAAAATGGTACAGATGAACCTGTTTGCAAGGTAGAAATAGAGACACAGACGTAGAGAACAAACGTACAGACAGCAAAGGGGGAAGGGAGGGGGTGGGATGAATAGGGAGATTGGGACTGACATATATACACTAATATGTATAAAATCGATAACTAATGAGAACCTGCTGTATAGCACAGGGAAGTCTACTCCACTTCACTAAACACAACACTGTAAAACAACTATAACGAATAAATTTTTTTTTAATTTAAAGAAATAAGAAAAAAAGAAAATGGAAACCAGGAAAAGGAACTCTTGAAACTTACATGGCTCCGTCTCCCCCTGCCCCCAGCCCCCCACCAGACACCTCACTCTCTCAATTAGCCTCGAATTAGCCTCAGTTTCTCAGGCATGTTCACCCCTACCACCTGCTCTTCCTCCTAACAGCATTAAAATATTTTCAAAATCTCTCCTACCTTTTTTTTTAAAAAAATTAATTAATTAATTTTTGGCTGCGTTGGGTCTTGTTGCTGCGCGAGGGCTTTCTCTAGTTGCGGCGAGCAGGGGCTACTCTTCGTTGTGGTGCGTGGGCTTCTCACTGCAGTGGCTTCTCTTGCTGCAGAGCATCGGCTCTAGGCGCACGGGCTTCAGTAGTTGTGGCACGTGGGCTTAGTTGCTCCACTGCATGTGGGATCTTCCTGGACCAGGGCTCGAACCTGTGTCCCCTCTGTTGGCAGGCAGATTCTCAACCACTGTGCCACCAGGGAAGTCCCTCTCTCCTTTCTTAATGAAACAAAACAAAAAAATCCCTCCACCCTGCATCCCATGTTCCCCTACTACACCTCTTCATTTAAACATTTAAATATTTAACTATATTTGTTTCCTCTCTCCTTACCACCCATGATCTGGTTAGCCAGTCGCAATCTGGTTCGCGATCTCCATGCTCCTCTGAAACAGCAAATAGTGCCCAAGGTCATCAAGAACCTCTTTTGCTGTCAGATCCCTTGGATGTGGGAAGTGGCTTTGGGTTCACATACTCTCGGTTGTGAATTCCAGCTCCTCCTAAGCTGTTTGACCTTCCGCAGTTGCTTGATTTTAAACCTCATTTCTGCCTATGTAAGTGCTGTCATGATGATTAAGTGAGGAAATGTATTCAATGAATTTAGCTTAGGTCCTGACGAATACGCTGCCATTTACTGAGAGCTTACTGCCCTTGACCTCCCTGAAGCGTTTGATTCTGTGGTACCTTCCTTCTCTTTGACCTTCTGTCTCCCCTTTGCTGCTAATGCTGTTGGCTGTTCCTACAATGTTAATCACAGAATTCCCCAGTGAGTTCTAAAAAAGTTGAGAAACATAATAGGAATCAAATCAGAATCAATGCATTTGCTTTATTGCAGAAAAACTATGGGAAGTTTACTTATAGCTAAAATGAGAATTTCCCTACTCTCCCCAAAATTTGGACCCACATGAGATCATAGCTCCCTCCCATCCAGTCAGTGACCCAGTTGACAATTGCACACCTCCCCCCATCACGCCCCCCCCTCATCACAGGCAGCTGGCCCCACGGGGAAGGCAGGATGGAGAGAAGAGGACACTGGGTTCGTGGTCCTGGCAACCCTGAAAGGCTGGATCAGACGTGCTTGCTTCTGACAATCTCACCAAACAGCAGTGAGTGAGGGTGTAGATGTTCCTTTGTTACGAGATAAGGTAGGAGGCCAGGAGAAAAAGAGCATGGTGTATCCCATCTTATCTGTCTGATTCTACTCCTCCTTAGCTGGCCACTCCTTCACAGCTTCCCTGCCTCTTTTCTCCCTTAAATGTCACTCTTCATTAGGAATTCACTCAATCCCTCTCCTCATTTCTGTGTACACACACTCTTAACATCTAATCTCATACTCCCCCAGGGTTTCAGCTATCAACAATATGCTCATGACTCCAAAAACTGCCTTCCTATTGCTGTGTAACAAATCACCACAAACGCATTCCTTTATTAAACAGCACAGACATATTATCACACATTTTCCGTGGGTCAGGGGTCTGGGTGTGGCTTAGCTGGGTCCTCGGCTCAGATTCCCACCAGGCTGAAGTCGAGCTGGTGGCTGGGTCTGTGATCTCATCTGAAACTCAGGGGGTATTCCAGGCTCACATGTTGTTGGGTAAGTTCAGGTCCCTGTAGCTGTATGGTTGAGGTGCCCGTTTTCTTGCTAGTGGTCAGCAGGTGACACTCTCATCTCTTGGAGGCCATCCTCAGGTCCTTGCTAGCGTCCTTCTCTGTAGGTCCCCTTACAAAATAGTAGCTCATGTCTTCAAGGCCAGCAGGAGGATCTCTCTGTTGAGCAAGGACCCAGTCCCTCTTTTAAGGGTTCACCCAGGATAATCTCTCTTTTGATTAACTGGGAGTCAACTAACTAGTCATGGAAGTGAAACATCATTATACGTACAAGTCCCACTCCCACTCCCACTTTAAGAGATTGATTATACAGGACAAGCACACCAGGAGGTGAAAATCTTAGACTTCTTCCCTGCTGTACAAGCCCGTTTCTTTCTTCCCCCTGAGTTCCTTTATATGTACACACACATCTCTGTAAAAAATGCCTCTTGAACAGCTCCAGTTAGAGGCTCCACTGGCTTGTCTAAGCAAACATAACGAAACCTGAATTATCTTTTTTCTTCATTCTACTGGGCAGGTTACAGCAGAAGTCCATAATACTTTATGGTATCTGTCAGGTACACTGAGCCCTTCTGAGAAAGGGAGCTTTGAGCGGTTCATTTGATCGTGAGCGATGGACATTCATGGCACCTAAAAGGAAGGACACAACCCTGCTTTTCTAACCAAAGCTGATAGGACCAGGAATCTGTGCATATCCTGAAGGCAACCAAATCTGGGTTAGATGAATGAAAGCCAGCTACCATTAAGTGGGTAACAATGAAAAGGCATTTCCTATGGATGATGGTACATTGACCTCATCAAAACTACTCGTTGAGTAAGGCGATATTTCCTTCCCAACCACAGAAATGATCGTCTTCAGAAAGATCAGTGTTTAAGTTACCACAATCAATGCAGAGTAAGAGGAAAAGCAGCGGGCTTAAATATTCATATTAAAACCATCATAAATAAACATTTAAAAGACTCCCACCTCCGTAAAAAAAAAAATTGTAAAAATAACCTTTTTCTCTTGTATCTTTTTTTTCTGAATCACCTTGTTGAGTTCTTTAAGAATCACTGCTACATATGCATGACCCCTGAGACAGACTTTTCTCACAAGTTTTATTCCATGCCAAAAAATTCCTCCTTCTAAATCTTTCGAACTAGTCTTTTCTGGTTGCAATGCAAGGCATTTTGACCTCTATGGTCCTGTTTCGTTTTTGCGAGGCATGGGAAAAACAACAGCCTGTTCTTTACAGAGAATATATTGATTGGGGTCTGTTCTTCTAGTTCTGGCCTGGATCTGGTCTCCAGTGGATGGATCAGCCAGCAAAACACAAATGGGACTTGACTCTTTGCACGTCCCCAAACTTTACTTAGAGACCACAAAATTTCTAGGTTGCTCATTCACTGACACTTACACTTTAGGTAAGACTGTGAGGCTTCTGGGGCTTCCAGATATACAGAATGGTCCTAATGCTGCCTCTAAAGAATGGAGCAAAGCAGAGGCAGAAGCAAGTAAAAGATGCTGGCAAGTCAGGTGCAGTCAGTGGGTATTTGCTTCAATGTTATTCAGCTTTTTTGTTCTGGTACCACATTCAAAACCTTCTCTGGTTTTATTTTGTCTTTTCCACAGGGTCCGAGCAAGATGCCATTTCTGTGTTGAACCAAGCCTCAGGTTATGTAACAATATATTAGTTTACGTCAGAGGCAGGCTTCACTTTGCCTCACAGATTGGGCTTCAAAATAGTTCTATTTCTATCCGAATTTCCCTAACTGAAATATATTTTCAATGCAGTTAGGGTGGACTACCCTGTAAACAGTTAAGAGTGCCTGAGTACTGACAAAATAATTCTGGAACAGGGATTATGAGATGAGGGCTGTATTCTATTACCCATTCTGATACCACCTAGCTGTATAATCATAGCTCTGGACAAGTCCCAACCAATAAAGATTTTTATCTAATCAAGTGCAAAGTGAGAAATGTTGAAAACTAGACACCATCCCGTTCCAGAAATTCTTTGACAAAGCATTCAGTGTTACCTATTCAGTGAGTCTGAGCTGGGAAATGCTAGTGGCTCCACTATATTTTCTTTGCCATATATTCTGGAATTGGGACCTCGCCTATTGTTTTCCCAGTGTGCAGAAATATTAGCAAAGCTGTATTTCCTAGCACTGGAGAACTGCTTTATGTAACTCTATCTAGAAAATAATACCTTTCCCCCCCACTAAAAACCTTGACAGAAACAAATCTTTTGGCTGTAAGGAAACCCTTGATCGATTGGGTCAGATCCCAGCGAGAAGGTCCCCAGTCACAGACAGCTAGACAGAGGCACCTTGACATTTACAGCATTGAGGTCAATATGCAATTACAAAACAAAACAGCAGGATGTGGACAATTTGGCTTAAAAGTGCATTCTTAATCCCGCAGCAGATTTCTTGGGAAGGAGCAGAGTCCTCCAACGCAGCATTCTTCTACTAGGTGAGCTGGGCTGTGCAGCTGTCCAGCCTACTCAGTGGGAAGGAACAGACCTCGTAGGACACGTGATTTCTTAGGACTGCCATTAGCTTAACATTACATTTATGGCAACAAGGTTCTTCTTACAGTCGGTTAAAAATCATATGTCATATATAATATTGCAATCCACAGTGACTCGGTCAGCAAGTATATATCTGGCAGCTGCTCTGTGCCTGACACCTATGGCTAGAGCTGTAGGTGTAGCTATAGCTGCAAAACTGCTGGCCCTACTCAGGAACAACCTATAATGCGATGCCTAACACCTAATACAGCATGGATACAAATGAATATTTAATGACTCTTGAAGGAACAGATGAATTAATCTAAATGCGTATGACCTGGCAAAACTTACTTAGGCTTGCTTTGCCTTCATTACCCCATCTGATAAAATGGAGATGACAACAGTACATACATTTAGAATTACAGGGAAGATTAAATGAATTAATAATGGGAAAGTGCTCGATAAACATAAGCCTTTATAATTAGTTGGGGCTTAAGATGTGTACATACATAAAACAAATGAAATTCGATAATGAAATATAAAATTACCCATTATAGGGCTTCCCTGGTGGCGCAGTGGTTGAGAGTCTGCCTGCCGATGCAGGGGACGCGGGTTCGTGCCCCGGTCCGGGAAGATCCCACATGCCGCGGAGCGGCTGGGCCCGTGCGCCATGGCCGCTGAGCCTGCGCGTCCGGAGCCTGTGCTCCGCAACGGGAGAGGCCACGACAGTGAGAGGCCCGCGTACCGCAAAAAAAAAAAAAAAAAAATTACCCATTATATACAAGTAGGAAATAAGGGAAATAGGTGAAAATGGGCTTTCCTGGGGTGAAATAGATAAAGCATAGAGACAGAATTGAGTATGAGAATCATCAGTAGGAGGTGGTTCCATACTTGGTTGGGGCCTGGGAGGTAGAACGGGAAGCGGCCCGGCAGATGGAAGGAGTAACAAAATGGTCAGCAGTGAATGAAAGTTCGGTGTCAGTTTACCATACACGTGGAATTTAGGCATTCCAAGCAGCTTTAAAGGTGCTGTAGAAATCTACACACAGAACATTCAAGTGAACATAGTCCTGCATAAGTTAAATGATTGGCAAGACTATCTTCATGTTATCCTGACCACCCACATAAGCGTGAGCACCTCGTCTTTAGAACCCATAGCAGTTCATAGGCCCGAGTCGCATCTTCCCCAGCATCTCAGAATCAAGGAAAAAACACACGATCTCCTAGTAATTTTGAAAATTTGCTTTTTAATCACACTAGATTGCATCCTAATATTCATCCAGACATTCTCAAATATGATCAAGTAGGCTAAAATATAACTAAAGTAAGAATAACTGTCATTGAATAACTGTAGCATATCATATGTTTTGAGGTCATTGCATTCCCAGAAAGTGGATCAGCTGAAGGTACCAGCAGTGATATAGACAGTGGGACACAGGAAGTGGAAGAGGGGCTATGGGACTAGAGGATTATAATACTCTAAGTGTCACCGTGATGAATAAAAGGGGCTGAAGTACTGACACAAAAGAGAGAAGGGCTCTACCGGAGTCCCCAGGTATCATGACAGTGTGTTACGTTTATATTTATTCAGCAGCTATCAGTTGTTTACTACATGACATGATTAAAATACTGAACAAATTAGCAATAAACAAGTGCTCAGCCTAGTTGTCTTTTTCATATTATATGATTAAGTGGATGACATCCTTGTAGAGTATGAAAGGAATGTACAAAGAGTACTTAAGGACTCTTGTCTCTACTGGGGGCAGAATGAGCAAAGGTTTTATTAGTGGAACTACAGCATGCAACTAGAAAATCCTCCTGCTGTTTTCTAAGAGGAAGCCAGAAATTCTTGTCATCCTTGGACAAAATCAGGGGACGAGTCTGCTAAGTCCTGGGCTACGGCTGTGATGAGCTTCCCTGCATCATTCACACATCACTCCTTCTCTCACAGCCGGAGGGATGTGCAGGGACCAGTTGACCAAGCTCCACTCTCTAATACCTGGGGTATTAGAGCCTGAGGTATATAACATCAACAGTTGGTTGTCCTGTGCAATATTTCATTTCAGCCTGGAGGACTGGCCGGCTCACGGCCATATGTGTGCCCAACTAGACCCAGACCCAGACATACACACATCCACGGGCACATTCACATGCACACCTCCCCCGCCAAAGCCATTTCTTTTTTTTTATTATTTGTTTTTATTTTGCGGTACGCCGGCCTCTCACTGTTGTGGCCTCTCCCGTTGCGGAGCACAGGCTCTGGACGTGCAGGCTCAGCGGCCATGGCTCACGGGCCCAGCCGCTCCGCAGCATGTGGGATCTTCCCAGACCAGGGCACGAACCCGCGTCCCCTGCATCGGCAGGCGGACTCTCAACCACTGCGCCACCAGGGAAGCCCCAAAGCCATTTCTTTATCTGCTCCACCTCTTCCTTCATAACCCAAGCCAGAGAGAGAAGAGCTACAGGTTCATTATCAAAGGACGGAGCTGTGCAGGTAGCCCTGGAAGTATAAGTTCGTGTCTCTCCAACATGGTCAAGGGCAGAGACCTTGGATCTGCTGTTTTGGTCTCACAGAGCTATTCTCAGCATTAGAACAGGGCCAGTCCTCCAGGCTGAGATGAAATATTGCACAGGACAACCAACTGTTGATGTTATATACCCCAGGCTCCCCAAGCTGTGGCCAATTTAGCGATTTTGATTTCAAAGAATAAATTGAAATACATACTTACTGAACATCTGAATATCTCAGTGCTATATTTGCACTGGGCCATAAGGAATAAACAAAGGTACGTGCAGCATGGTGAGGACAATGTCCCTTAAGTAGGTACTGTATGCCTCAGATGAGGGGTTCCTGATGCCTTGAGAAAGTACGGCAATGGGGCTGGTCCAGTCTAGGGGCCAAGAGGGGCCTCCCTGTGGAAGTGATTCTCAAGGTGAAGGTTGAGGCGCTTACTGAGAGAGAGAGGCAGTGGGCAGGAGTAATAGTGTCCCAAGCAGAGGGAACAGAGGAAGAGAGCAAGGGTAGGGGTGGGGGAAGATGCCCTATTCTGAAATTCCAGTCCTAGAAGGATTTGGTCTGTTCGATTATAAACCCGCTTCCCGTGGGGCTGGTAATCACGTGCAGGTCATCCAGCTCAACCATCCCTGAGCCTCTGGCCACCAAGACTCAAGAGGGGGTCCCGGGGGACCGCTGGAGTGACCCTGTGAATGTCTGCTCAAGCAGCCAGGCGATCGGCTGGCATTCCTAGCTTCCCTCATTGGGGGAGGTGCTGGTTAGTTAACTACACATAAATTCATTCCTAGTATGAGGATTGTAGCAGGGATCTTGCAATCAGTCCTTTTTTATTGTGAAGAATTAAGAAAGAGTAGGATGAAGATTTTTATACTAAGACGCAGCCAGCGCAGGGCGATGCCTTTCTTGCGTTTAGCAAAGCCTCTTTCCCATCCCGTCCTGTGATCCATTCTGTTCTCAGCAGACCTGCTAGTTCTCATTCGTACTTGATGGGCAAACCTCCCCCAAAGGCAGAAACATCGACACTTCGGCTGATTAAAAAACAGGACTAGTGAAATCGTTTCACCCTATGAAAATGGACCCCCCTCAAATAAGAAAACCCTTAAAAGAAATGGAGGAAACCCCCAGTGTTGAATAGGAAAGGAAGAAGAGGGAGCCCTAAAACGTGAGGGTGAAAAGCCTGGGAAGATTTCTTACCTGTGTCAGAACACAGACGCTCTCTGTTCCTTCCCAAGCACTCCTACTTATCTGGCTTCTCTTTGGTTTGGACAATAGGGAGATTTGGCAGCTGTCAGAGGGAGGGTAGAAAGTGAGTTCAGGCTGTTAGTCCCTTTTCTCTTTCTCTCTGGGGTGGTCTTGTGATTATGTCCTTTGACCAACGCTCTGCTCCTTTCAAAATGGCGTCCTCTACCTGCTTCAACCCTTCCTGGTTCTTGCACACTCTCCCCTCGTCTCTCTAGGCCTAAGGATGGTCTGTTACTAGTCCCCGGTTACTGTATTGATCCTCAAAGATGCCCTACACTAGCCACAACAGTGTGTGCAATCTGTTTATTGTCTTAATGTTTTCAGTTGAATGTGTCATCTGTTTCCTGATACAGCTACAGATGCAAATTTTGTTCGGGAGAGCAAGGAGATGATCTCAAGCCCAAACCAAAAACTTAGCTTACCTTATTCCCTGGTAGCCAGGAGTGGTCATGTGACATAACTGAGGCCAATGGGGGGAAACCAAAAATTGTGGAGGGGTGGGCGCCTTCTGGAAATGTTCTTTAAAAGGGGAAGGGCTCAGCAGGTTTGCCTCTCTGTTTCTTTAGCCCTTGACCTTCTTCCCCCACGGACAGTGGATGCCGTGCCCACGTCTCGAGCGTGCACATGAAAGCCACGTGCTAAGAAGGGAAGAGCAGCGAAGTGGTCACGGTACCAGCCACGGACTTCCAATTTCCAGATTACTTGCTACATAAGAAAAACAGATCCATATTTGGATGAGTCGCTGTGGTTGGGTTTCTGTCACATGCAGCCAATGCAATGCTAACAGATGTAATATGTACAGATATAATGCAATAGTTAGCGCTTTTCTCCAATTCTGGTTGCTTTATGCTGACTTCACATAACCTTCCTGGCTTTCTCCTGTCCCAAGGTCTCACAACTCAAACTCTTTAATGGCTTCTCTAGCCTTTGACCTCACTTCCTTCCCACTTCCTATTTCCAGGTACCCTGATCCTGTACTTTTTCTAACAACACACCTAGAAAGCAGACCCATTTTTTTGACCCCAGAATGCTTTCTGATAAACCTCCTTTGTTCTCGGCCTTCTGAAACAGCTGCAGAAGTCCAGACTCTAAGAAGGAAAGGGTACATGGCAAGTTAATGTAATAAAATACTTATTGGAGTTGGAATCAGACAATGTGGGGTTATTTCTCCATTATCTTGTGCTTTGACCAGGGGCAAGTTAGTAATCTCTCTTCGGGTCAGGTTTTACCATTAGAAAATATTGGATAAGTTGGTTTTACCTAAGCAATAGAGTTGTTATAAGATTCAAAATCAAATAAAAAGGCTTTCCAGTTTTGAAAAAACAATTCCATAGTCAACATACCAATTTAGGGATTATTATTACTGGAACTATGGGGAGAGTGCCAGAGCACTGGGTAGTAGCCAACTGTGGTCCTAGAGGAGTTGGTTAAACTTGTGATACTTCAGGGCTTCCAGGAGCTACATGGTGATATTATTAACGTCATCAGTCTCACGGGATTGTAGGATATTCACTACCCTAAATAAGGCTGTCTCATGGGCACTTGATATTTTTTTTTCTCACTGTTGAGATCTTAGCCAGTGGCATAATTGGACATGAAGGGCCCATAAATAAATGAATTCAGAAGCTACCTCATTATTGCAGGATAAAAGCGTCTGAATATTTGTTGCAATGCAGTTTATTTTCTCCTGCGGAGCTGGAAGAAGGAGGCGTCTGGCAGATGTTCCCTTTTGTCTGAACCTGGCTTTCTCTCCGTGTCATTTGTCACTCTCTCTACCTGACCGAACTCATGGGTAATTAGTCTACATCCATAAGTCACTGAAGTGCTCTGCAGTATTTTCTCAGAAATTAATTTTAAAAATGAATTTCCATCTAGATTTTCCTGCAAGTCGCCGACCGATAGGACATAGCAGAAGTGAGTGTCGCACACACACCCTGTGTTTATAGCACCAACGATGGTCCGGTTAACATAAGAGGTGGAGTGGGAGGGCAGTGGTGGAGTTTAGCCCTGCAGCCGGACAGCCTCGGTGCAAATCGCATCTCTGCCACGTCTCATCGCCATGACCTTGGACATGTCGATTGATTTCTCATGCCTCAGTGTTCTCTTCTAAAAAATGGGAATAATGGGAGAACCTCTCTCCAAGTGTATTAACAGCATTAGATGACTTTGTAAGCAAAATGCTTAGACCAGTACCTGGCACACGGGAAGATTACACGGCATTTTCTATCTTTGTCATCCCATTGTCAGCGAGGTGGAAATGCAGCCCCAGTGCTCCAGATGATTGAGTTACTTAAGAAAAGCTAGAAATTGGAACTTTATTGTGATCTATATTGGCACCTCATTTAATAGCCTTCAGCACTGTACACACCGAACAAAATATGGCAGAGGGTAGAATTCAGCCTGGAGGCCTCTAGTTTCATAGTCCCTGAATTGGAGAAGTCGACGGTAGATGCATAATTGCATGTAATCATTCTCACGTTCTGAGTCTTGGGAAAGTTGGTTTGAAGCAGGGCTGCACCTAGATCTTGAATGGACTCAATTGGTGTGAAAAAGAAAAACAAGCACCTGCTGTGTGCCAACCTCGTGCCAACACCTGACAAATACGATTTTATTACTTTCTCACTATAATGTGAAAGGTGGGCATCGTCATCTTCTTCTCACAGGTGAGAGGACTGAGACTCAGAGAAATTCAGCAATTTGTCCAAGTTTACGTGGCCATGATGGCAGAGCGGAGATTCAAACTCAGATCTTGCCCCAAAGCCTATGTTCTTGACCACCTTTTAAAACTACTTGTTGGACTTCCCTGGTGGCACAGTGGTTAAGAATCCGCCTGCCAATGCAGGGGACACGGATTCTATCCCTGGTCCGGAAAGATCCCACATGCCTCGGAGCAACTAAGCCCGTGCGCCACAACTACTGAGCTTGCGCTCTAGAGCCCGCGAGCCACAGCTACTGAACCCACGAGCCACAACTACTAAAGCCTGTGAGCCTAGAGCCCGTGCTCCCAAACAAGAGAAGCCACTGCAATGAGAAGCCTGCACACCACAGCAAAGAGTAGCCCCAGCTCACTGCAACTAGAGAAAGCCCACGTGCAGCAGCAAAGACCCAACACAGCCAAAAATTAATTAATTAATGAATGAAACATTAAAAAAAATAAAACTACTTGTCAGTTAAGCCAAAGAAGTGATGGTAATGTTTGCCACTGATACAATAAATTCCAAAATCTCAATGGCATATTCCAACAGGAAGTGATTTCTCACTCATGTAAAACCCAGGCGTGTATATCTAATCAGTGACATCTTCTGTGCAATCGTTCGGAGACCTGGTTCCTTCCATCTCCTGGCTCAGCCACGTTTCTGTGGGATGGCCAAGGAGGGGAGTGTGTGGAAGGAGCATGGAGCACATTGAATCAGAGTCACTTCCAATCACACGCCATGTCCCCGCATCCCGCCACACAGGGCAAGAGAGGAGTCTAGCTATGGTCCAGCAGGTAGAGGAAACTGGTCTGGTAACATGTAGGAGTCCCTACCACTGGCTGTCAATATCCCATCTGAGACGTAATCATATTTTTACCCACCTAGATCCAGTGCCCTCTTCCTGAGCGGTGGTGGTGGTGTTGGTGATCTTTGAAATGAGATGATGATCTTGTCCATGAGATGATGATAGAGTCTCATGAATAACTATTTTCTCGAGAACATATTTAGCTGATCCTGCATTAGCGTATTACAAAGGCCATTTCTTTCTGATGGTTTACAACTCTTAAAAAGTTACGATGTGGACATTCCTTTAAATCCCATAATCCATCATCAACAATAGTATTATGTAGTAACTCCCACTTTTAAATTGAATTTTCGTGCTCTCCATTAAAAGTTCACTAGGGAGAAATGACAAATCATTTCATGGCTCAAGAGCAGCAGACAGGTGCCTTTGACAAAAAAAAAGGTTTGGTATCAGCAGGGGTTTGACAAAACGTGTAGCCTTCAAATCAAGACTATTTGCTTTCATGTTTGTAATTTTATCATCTAGCATCATTAAGGGTTATTAGCCCATTCTTTTTAGATGAGCAGCAAGACGTATCTTCTTGTCATTGTTTCTGTTTGCTCCATGTTTGTTTTACAGCAGTGGGTACAGGAACCTTGGAAATTTCAACATTTTGTTTCAAGATAGGAGCCAACTTCTTCCTCTCATTAAAATGGAAGATGT
Organism: Monodon monoceros; assembly: GCF_005190385.1. Taxonomy (NCBI): domain Eukaryota; kingdom Metazoa; phylum Chordata; class Mammalia; order Artiodactyla; family Monodontidae; genus Monodon; species Monodon monoceros. Next base: position 3,863,586 of record NW_021703773.1, on the reverse strand, counting down.
TCCAGGATACCTGAGATTTCCCTCCCTTGAGATTTTTCTTTTTCTTTTTAAACTCCTCAAGGAAGAATAGCACTTGAGCCTCAGTTTGTTGGAGAGATTTGTAAATGCATCTGGGATTTGGCTTCCCCACACGATGCCTTTTTTTAATGCATTGGAACATCCCCCCAGGACATTGTCTGTGCTCAGCACAGCTGCCTTTGCTTTTGCCACTGTAGGAAGGGAGGGACAGGATGGCTGTCTTATGTAACCTCCACCCTGGGGCGTCTGTAGAAAGAAGAAAGTGGTAACATTATGGCGATTTTTAAAAATTTAATTTAATTTCTCTATTGAAGTAGAGTTGATTTACAATGTTGTGTTAGCTTCAGGTGTACAGCAAAGTGACTCAGTTATACATATATAGAATCTTTTCCAGATTCTTTTCCCTTATAGGTTATTAAAAAACACTGAGTACAGTTCCCTGTGCTATACAGTAGGTCCTTGTTGGTTATCTATTTTATATATAGTAGTGTGTATCTGTTAATCCCAAGCTCTTAATTTATCCCACCCCCCATTCTCCTTTGGTAACCATAAGTTTGTCTCTAGGAGCAAGCCCCTACCCAATATAGAGGGACATCCACGCCATAGTTTGCTTTTCCTTGACCTCCAAATCCTCTGGCCACAATGTAGGAAAAGAAAATTTAATTGAGTCAGGAAAAGCAAATGACATAAATTGTTTAGCAATAGGAAGTAAAGAAACGGCAAGTCCTGCCGTCCACACGAATCACATAAGCTGTTCTCAGCACCACCTTCAGTCCCTGGAGAGAGGGTTTAATCCCACCTAAGTCCACAGAGGTCCGTGGCATCACCAGTTTTCTTGACCAGAAAATCAACTTACCCACCTGTTCCACCCCAGATATTAACCCTCTTTCTCTGCTGCTACGCTTACCCTGAGAAGGTCCAGCACTCTGACTGCTGGCAATGTGGTAACACAAGGAAAAGTCTTTATGTCCCCTTCCAGAGCAGGTATGCATACTTTAAAATCATCTGGTCCTCCCTTACTCCTAACAACTATTAGGCTGGGAAGTCTGAGATCAGGGTGCCACCTGGCTGAGTTCCAGTGAGGGCTGTCTCCTGACTTGCAGACAGCTGTCTTCTTGCTGTGTCTGCTCCTGGCAGAAAGGTTCCATCTTCATGATCTAATCACCTCCCAGAGATTCCCTTCTTCAAATATCATCACGTGGGAGATTAGGGTTTCAACATATGATGTTTGGGGGAACACAAACATGCAATCCATAACAAGTTAAAACCACAGTGAGATACCACTTCACACCCAATAGGATGACTATAATAAAAAAATTAAAAATAAAAACAAAAATGATATGTTTTGGCAAGGATGTGGAGAAATGGGAACCCTCATGCATAGCTGATGGGTCTGTAAAATGGTGCAGCTGTTGTGGAAAATAATATGAAGTTCCTCAAAATATTAAATGTCAAATTACCATTTGACCCAGCAATTCCACTCCTATGTATATACCCAAAAGGATTAAAAATGGGTGGTCAAGCAAATATTCATAAACAAATATTCATAACAGCATAATTCACAACAGCTAAAAGGTGGAAGCAACCCAAATGTCCATGAATGGACGAATGGGTGAACAAAATGTGATCTATACAAAAAATGGAATATTATTCAGCCATAAATGGGAATGAAGTTCTGATCCATGTTACAATGTGGATGAACTTTGAAAACGTTATGCTGAGTGAAAGATATCAAGCCCAGAAGGCTACATATTCCATGATTCCATTTACATGAAGTATACAGAATAGGTAAATCCAGAGAAACAGAATGCAGAGTGCTGGTTGCTGGGTGCTGTGGGTAGGGAGGAATGGGGACTCACTGCTTAATGGGCATGGGATTTTCTTTAGGGATGATGAAAATATTTTGCAGTTAGATAGAGAAGGTCCTTCGCAGAACTTTATGAACGCACGAAATGTTACTGAAGTGTAAATTTTAAAGTGGTTAATTTTATGTTATGCAAATTTTACCTCAACTTAAAAATATAAGCTCTGTGCATATTTCCAAACCCATGTGAATTTCTATTCTGATGACATATGATCAGAGGTCCCAACGCTTAAACTTTCTATTTCCTCCTTCTGCCCTGTGTTCTGGGCTGAGTGTTTGTGTCCTCTCAAAATTCATATGTTGAAATCCTAACCTCCAACATGACGGTATTACGAGGTAGGGCCTTTGGAAGAGAATTAGGTCAGGAAGGTGGAGCTCTTGTGAATGGGATTAGTGCTCTTATGTAAAAAACACCACTGATTAAAAAATGAGCAGAGGATCTGAACAGACATTTTGCCAAAGAAGACATACAGATGGCCAACAGGCACCTGAAAAGATGCTCCACATCACTAAGCACAAGGGAAATACAAAATCAAAGCCACAGTGAGATGTCACCTCACACCTGTCCGAATGGCTGTCATCAAAAAAGGCAAAAATAACTAGTGCTGGTAAGAACGTGGAGAAAAGGGAACACTTGTGTACTGTTGGTGGGAATGTAAGTTGGTGTAGCCACTATGGAAACAGTATGGAGGAAAACAGTATGGAGGCTCCTCAAGAAATTAAAAATGTAAGTACCATATGATCCAGCAACTCTACTCCTGGGTAGTATTTATCCAAAGACAATGAAAATACTAACTCGAAAAGATATCTGCACCCCCCATGTTCATTTCGGTGTTACTTAGAATAGCCAAGATATGGAAACAGCCTAAGTGTCCAAAGATAGATGAATGGAGAAAGATGTGAGTATCTCACAATGGAATACTACCCAGCCATAAAAAAGAATGAAATTTTGCCATTTGTGACAATATGTATAGAACTTGAGGGCATTATGCTAAGTGAAATAAGTCAGACAGAGAAAGACAAATACTGTATGATCTCACTTATATGTGGAATCTGCAAAACAAAACAAACCAACAAGCGAAAACCAAGCTCATAGTTACAGAGAACAGTTTGCTGGTTGCCAGGGTGGAAGGAGGGTAGAGGAGGGCAAAATGGGCGAAGGGGATCAAAAGGTACAAAATTTCAGTTATAAAATAAATAGGTCAAGGGAATATAACATACAGCACGGCGACTATATTTAATAATACTGTATTATATGTATGTAAATTGTTAAGGGAGTACATCTTAAAAGTCTTCATCACACAAAAAAAGAAAAAATGTAACTATGTATGGTGACAGATAGTAACTAGACTTAGAGTGACCACAATGCATGCAAGTATCAAACCATTATGTTCTACACCTGAAACTAATACAACACTATATGTCAATTATACCTCAATTTAAAAAAAAAATTAAGAAGACCCCAGAAAGCTCCCTCATCCTCTCTGGTCCCCTCTAGCATGTGAGGATAGAAGGAGAAACAGCAACCCAGAAGAAAGCTCTCACCAGTACCCAACCATGCTGACATCCCCAGTCTCAGATTTCCAACCTCTAGGACTGTGAGAAATACATTTTTTTTTTTCCGGTACGCGGGCCTCTCACTGCTGTGGCCTCTCCCGTTGCGGAGCACAGGCTCCGGACGCGCAGGCTCAGCGGCCATGGCTCACGGGCCCAGCCGCTCCACGGCATGTGGGATCTTCCCGGACCGGGGCACGAACCCGCGTCCCCTGCATCGGCAGGCGGACTCTCAACCACTGCGCCACCAGGGCAGCCCGAGAAATACATTTTTGTTGTGAATAAGCCTCCCAGTGGCTGGTGCTCTTTTAGAGCAGCCAGAACAGACTAAGGCACCCTGCACCTCAGCACCATCCTATCAGCTCCAGTCGCCATGTATCAAGTACCAGAGACTTCACTTGCCCTCTCATTTTGACATCTTTTACCCACTGCTGGCCCAGCCTACAGATGCTGGGCATACTTGGGGCACAACAGTTCAGCAGTTCCACCGCCTGCCAAAGAGATGTGCAATGATTGATAAGTAGCCAAAAATAACCAGGGGAGGCAGAATGTTTCTAAATAGAAATGTGGTACACTTGCAAGTGGGCATAAAGCAGGATATGGCAGAGCCCCAGAAAGACAACAGATGGGTGGTTTAGACACAGCTGCTGTCACTGGGGGTGGCGGGGAGAGAGACTTGCAGATTACCATAGAGATAGGGGGCAATGAGTTTATTTGGGGAGAACATTTCAAGGGCATAAAGAATGTGAGTAGTCATTTCCCACCTGAAACTCAATAAAGGGATTATAACTTCAGGTTTGGGGTGATGGGTCGGGGATTAAGAGCAGATAAAGCACTTAGCCTTTAGGTGAGGGTTTACTGGAGTGCAGAATGCAGAGAATCCCACAGTGCTGAGTATACCCCTCAAGTAATGACTGATACCACTGAAGCATCTGAAAGGACTTAAGAAAGAAATTTACGTGCTAGAGTAATTATTGCATTTTTCCAAACCTGTGGAGCAAAGAACTGAATTTAGTCACTTTCAGGAAATCGTTATTTTGTCAGGTTCATCCTTCTCTCCAGACTTTCAGGGGCACTTCTGTGGCATCACGAGGGGAAGGGGCCAGGTCGGCACCTGTACTCTCTCCTCCGCTAGCATCTACTGAAATGCAACTCATCACATTTGATCTTTGCTTACCTGCAAATTTTGTTTAGGCTTGTTAGCACCTACGTGGAATCTGTAATTTACTTCAAATTGCATCAGCCTAAACAGCGTGATATTATTTGTGTGTTAGTGAAAACTATATTTTAGTGCAGTCAGATGCTTTATTCTGGGACTCACACTCCTAGCATTGTGGGCTGGCACACTCTAGGCGTAGCCGCTATTTTTTTTTCTTTTTTGTAAACGGAACAAGTACATAGTGTTTACTTTAGGCCAGGCTCTGGGCTAAATGCTGTGAAAATACTAAGTCATATTCACCCATGAATGATACCACAATACTTCAGTTATCTTTATTTGCCAACAACATCAAAGGCTTTAGGTCCTTATAGATGAGATTCAAAGTGTGTGGCATGGCTAGAATACTGTAGAGACACCCCTCACTTTTGCTTGAGCATCTAACCACATTGGCAACCTTTTCTCTAAGGGAAAGCATTTGAAGCTGGATCTTTACACGGTCCTGTGACCAGCTTTAGGATCAGAAGGTTTTGGTTGTGTATTTCCTGCTCTACTGATAACAGAATCCTGTCTTTAGACTATTGTTCTATCTGCCCTAGGTGAGCTTCCTATACAGAATTGGTTTGATGAGCATTAAGGTTAGAAACCTGGAGTTGATCACATTGTTTTTTGCTTACTTGTTAACAGAAAACTTTTTTAAGTAAATGTCCTAATGTGGGGAAGAGTGTGGTCTAAGACTTGCTTTCATTATAAATCTCGTGGCAAGATTGTGAAGCTATAGCTAATCCTCGCTACCTCATACTTTTTGGCAGCTAACGTTACACACCAGGAAGAACCCAGACTGACTTAAGGAGTGTCATAGCACCAGGTCAGTGTCTGGCCTCCAACAGCAGTGGTCCTCACACCATCTGAGCCCCATTCTCTCACCACCACTGTGAGATGGCCTGAGGCCCTCTGCCTCTTGCGATTATACCATTGCGTGTCTCAGACAATGGGAAACGGTTGCACTGTTCCTCATGGGCATGTGGGACCTTCTGTGTACAACTTTTCTCTTATTCTTCCTTGCTATAGTGCCAGGAGAAGTGCTCCAGAGGTGACTGCTTTCCTGGGTTCCAGAGAGAACATTTCTCCTCTAACAGCATTTACCCTGTGATGGCCCGAGTACCATCTGTGAAGTTACTAATACCCCACACCCACCCTAAGATTGGTAGCCGTAATCTCTGTCGCTGGGTTGTCACTTCCTTGTAGTCCCCTCCCATATTGGACCAAGATTGGTCTGTGGAACCAAGAGAACACAACAAAAACAATGGTATGTCCCTTCCAATTGCAGGTCATAAATGATACAGTGGTTCCATTTCGGCTGCTGTCTCTCTCATGTCCATGGCTGAGTCATACAACCACTAAGAGGAAGAGAAATTGCCTCTAAGTCAAGTGCAGTCTTGACCCCAGGGAGAGAGTTGTAAAGCTACATCAGAGAGTACCTTCTTGGACTTCCCTGGTGGCGCAGTGGTTGAGAGTCCGCCTGCCGATGCAGGGGAGGGGGGTTCATACCCCGGTCTGGGAAGACCCCACATGCCGTGGAGCGGCTGGGCCCGTGAGCCATGGCCGCTGAGCCTGAGCATCCGGAGCCTGTGCTCCGCAACGCGAGAGGCCACAACAGTGAGAGGCCCGCGTACTGCAAAAAAAAAAAAAAAAAAAGTGCCTTTTTGTCCCAGGGAGGCTGCTAGTAAGGGACCACCTAACATCTACCCAATTGTAACTAGAAATCCAGGAACCTGATTGCCATTCTCACATTTTTTTCTCCTTCACCAAGAAGAGAAATGGATGTTATTATTTGAAAGGCAGTGATTCAGCAAACCCACAGCTTTACAAATCCATCAATTTCAGCACTGACCAGAGTAACCTAAAACTTTCAAGTGTGTGGCAAGGTCAGGTAGTGGTATCGGGGTCTTGGCACCAGGGACAAGTACGGTTCTGTAATGGGGAGGGTTCTTGCCCTTATGGGTTCCAGACCCCGATCTGGTCTCTTACTGGGAGACTTTGGAACAATCATAATCTCTTAAAGTCTTAGTTTATCATCTGTAAAAAGAATAAATATAATAATCCATGCTCTACGTAACACAGAGTTTTTAAGAGAATAAGACACATTAAAATTACGTGGAAGTGTTTGGTAAACTCTGAAATGCTATGTAACTCTAAAGGATTATTATTATTCACCCAGATCAATTCAAAAAACCCACATGTAAATTTACAAATTAGAAAGTCATTATGTGCTAAAAATATTGTTCCAAATCGAATTAAATTAGAACCGTGGTTCATTTGTCAATTTGTATGCTAAGTATCCAAATACCAGTGTTATGGGATGAACTAATGAACAGGAATAGAACAAAATAATGGGTTTGTTATACAGCTAAAGCAACCACCTGTATGTTGGCCAAGACTTAATAACTACCTTATTCAGAATTCATGTTTCGAAAGACAGGAAATCAGCGCTTGATCAACACCTGGCTTGCTTAGGCCCCTTTTACGTCTATTTGCATTGCACTTCAGTGTGCACAATGTTTTTAGTACATTTTCTCCTTCGATTATCATGAAATACTTTGATGCTAACTGAACACTTACTGTCCCGATGTGTATACAAGTGAAGAAATTGAGCTTCAGAAAGTATGAATGTCATTCCAAGGTTATACAACTACTATGCACCAGTGGTGCAGCTAGAACTTGCTTGCAGGTTCTCTCACTTCAAGTCCCCTATACTTTCCATTATAGCCCAGATACAGTGAACTCTATGGGTGGACAATCTTGATTATTCAGCCTCTCTTCCCACCCCTGGCCTCTCAAGCAAGCACACAATCATCCCTTCTCTCGGCAGATCGGCTTAAGCCACCATTTCATTTTGGCCCCAGGGGAAATATCCACTAAGTTCTCCTGCCCAGTTCTTTGCAAATCACACTAGTTCTTTTTTCTTTTTTTTTTTTTTTTTTGCGGTACGCGGGCCTCTCACTGCTGTGGCCTCTCCCGTTGTGGAGCACAGGCTCCAGATGCGCAGGCTCAGCGGCCACGGCTCACAGGCCCAGCCGCTCCGCAGCATGTGGGATCCTCCCGGACCGGGGCACGAACCCGTGTCCCCTGCATCGGCAGGCGGACTCTCAACCACTGCGTTACCAGGGAAGCCCTCTTTTTTTTTTTAGTATTTATTATTTTATTTATTTATTTTTTTGGCTGCATCGGGTCTTAGTTGCGGGGTCATGCATTGCGGTGCGGGCTCTTCATTCCGGCGTGCAGGCTTCTCTCTAGTTATGGAGTGCATGCTTTCTCTCTCTAGTTGTGGCGCCCAGGCTCCAGGGCGCATGGGCTCTGTAGTTTGCGGCATGCGGGCTCTCTTGCTGAGGCGCACGCAAGCTCAGTAGTTGTGGCGCTCGGGCTTAGTTGTCCCATGGCATGTGTGATCTTAGTTCCACCACCAAGGATCGAACCCTCGTCCCCTGCATTGGAAGGCAGACTCTTAACCAGTGGACCACCAGGGCAGTCCTTTTTTATAAATAAAGTTTTATTGAAACACAGCCATGCCCTTTCCTTTATGTATTGTCTATGGCTCTTTTTTTCTTCCTTTTTTAATAGAGATATAGTTAGTTAACAATGTGTAAATATATGTATATATATATGTACATATGTACATAAATTCTTTCCCACTGGACCACCAGGGAAGTCCTTTTTTTTTTCAATATAAGAAGTGAAACCTTCTAGTGCCTTCAATCCTTGTATATTTTAGTATTCTATGAGACCTTCTGTGGACATGAATTTATCCCCAGGAATTCTGAGGAGCAGAGACCCTGATTTGTCCTGGAAATACAGTTGCAGACGGCAAATGTGATTCTGCACACCTAGGTTGAGACCAAAGAGGGTAGCAGAGAAGACTAATTCTTGGCATCTATCTCATTGAGGGACTCCTAAGTAGAAGAGAGAAGCTGAATATTCTTTTTCTTCCTTTCTTTTTTCTTTCCTTTTTTATTCTTACTTTTAATCAGATCAGAATATTGAAAGAAATAGAGTCAGGAAACATGAAATATGTCCATGGAAGATGAGAATAACATTTTGTCAGACATTAAAATTATGTAGTCTTGGGCTACCCTGGTGGCGCAGTGGTTGAGAGTCCGCCTGCCGATGCAGGGGACACGGGTTCGTGCCCCAGTCCGGGAAGATCCCACATGCCGCGGAGCGGCTGGGCCCGTGAGCCATGGCCGCTGAGCCTGAGCGTCCGGAGCCTGTGCTTCGCAACGGGAGGCCACAACAGTGAGAGGCCCGCATAACGCGAAAAAAAAAAAAAAAAAAAATTATGTAGTCTTAATGATGTAAGCATTGTTCAATGGTTTTCAAAGTTTGGAGTTAACCTAGAAACAGATCATAGGTCATGAAGTAAATTTTTCAGCTACAAAGAGGAAAAAAAAGATTATATTAATAATTTGATATATTTTTAATGCGTTTTTTTCTAATGGCCTCCTCTTCTTCCCCTTACCTCCCAGAAGAAGACATTCACAGTTTAGAGAAAGGGTTGGGGGTAAAACCTGCTCCTCGGACCTTTTCTTCTACTGAGGTGTCCTCCGCACTGAATTGATCCATTGTTGCCCGAACTGACCTGAGTTGCACTGAAGGCTTTCACTCACTTCACTGAGGGGGAGCGTGTTTCATCCCCCCATTGTGAGCATAATCAAGAAATAACCGCAGGGCTCTTCTTCTTCCCCATTTCTTTTTTGCTGCTGCTTAAAATAGAAAAGAAATATAGCTTCAGTGATTCTTTTTAGTCCACACAATAGAGACGAAGCCCATGGGTGGCGCTGCAGCTTCCTTCAGGGACATAATGGGCTGAGAGTACAAGGTGCTCCTGGAAGCATTGATTTCTGACAGACAATTTTTCATTTGACGGGGGATGGGGAGAAATGGAAATAAGTGAATATATATGTATATGTATATTCATATGAGGCCTTTAAATAAACAAAACAATGATTTGAGGATCAGGCTTCTGGGTATTCATTCTGTGGGACAGCGACGGGGCTGGGGAGGTGTTGAATAAACACACACACGCACGCACACACACACACACGCACACACACGCACACACACGCACACACACACACCTGTGTGCACAGACCTGCAGTCCTAAACTTAAAACTGACCCTCAGGGACAGCAGCCATTTATAAATCAGTTCTTTGGAACAACTTTTCAGAGAAACAATACTCCACAGTAGAGTCAGCTGGCTTGCACAGTCATAAAGGCCCACGTGCTCTTGAACACCAATGTTCCTGAAGAATTTTAATATACTGCAATGTGTCTAAGGGAAAATGCCTTTCAGCTTTCTAAATCAGGAAATCCTTGCTTTTTTGCCTTAGAAAAGCAAGGATTAACTACATGTAAACCAGAGGGTTTAAGTGAAGCAGTAAATATTGACGGAATTAAAATCATGAGAAATTTTAAGTACAAGGAGTGCTTGACAAATTGTGTATTTACATTCAATTTATGGCAATAAATTGTCATTGACCACACGTGATTATAAATTGGGCTTAGCCCCATCCTCCTTTCTCCATGATTCCCAGCTTAGATTTCAACAAAGGCTGGTTTCAGGTGGATGCCAGGCAAAGGTATAAGATGACAGCTTAGTATATGTCTGGGTAGTAGGTTAGTAGTTCAAAGGGGCTCTTGAGCTCTTTTCAGAACCTTTCCAATCTTTACTTATGTTTGACCCCCAAGGTGGTCCCCCAACATCAGGTGCCCTTGGATAAGAAGACACTTTTATATGCGTCCTATGCTCTTCCCCTGGGGTCAAAACTACCCTGCACTTGTATTACAGGCAATTTATTTTCCTCTGCGTGGGTTGTGTGGCCCAGCCATTGAAGAGCTCTCTCCACGTTGGTGCCCTCTTTAGTCTTCTGAAGCGTGTTCATCAGCTGCCTGATTTAGTTGTTCTGATCCCACTGCGAAGCCTCTTCACTCTTCTTTCAAGATGAAGTCAGTGTCTGGGCTCCTTCCCCTACCCTTCTTCTGAGGTGTCTGCCTCTCCTGTTCCAAGGCTGGGGACCTCTACCATACATTCAGTGGAAATCGTCTAACTTCAGGTTTTAGCCTGGGGAGCATTTCTGATTCCAGATTACCCATAGATGACTAATTCACCCATGGTCCGAGAAATAATCAATCCAGCCTCATCCAGTCCCCAGTTCCTTGCGAGGATTGATTTATGTGTTCCCCCATCCATCCCAGAGCATTTAAAATCCTCTTCATTTTGACTTAATCGATCAAGGGGACTCAATCAGGAGAGAAGTAGATCATGTCCTCAAGGAAGATTGTGTCCACGACTCTCCAGCAGGGCATTGGGAAGAAGCATGACCATGGCTGAAGAGCGTTCCGTGGCCAACCCAGGTCTCATTCTGAGGGGAAGTGCTTGGCTGGGTCCACAAGACAGTCTCTGAGCTTCTCTCACCCCAAGTTCTACAAGCCAGTCAGACTGTGACTTTAGCTAAGAATCTTTCTCTCAAATCTGTAAAAACTCCCTCCTAATCTTATCATGATAACTGAAAATAAATATGAATGTGCTTTAAAAAGTTAGAGCTGGGCTATAAATACCTAGAGTTGTTGTTTATGCTTATATCTCGTCCTATGTTACAGCGTCAATGAAATCCACTGACGTGTCTTTCCATCCACGACTCCATTTACTTCTCTGCATCACTTTATGTGCGTGACTGGGAGTTGAAATGCAGACATAAACATATTCATAAAGGCGGCTGGCTGTGACTGTGGCTATAAATGGTTATAAATGCGCTTTTAGCTTTTCCTTCCTCTGGTGCAGATGACTATGTGTCTTAAAACCCCTCTAGTGAGCTATGTTTTGCCTTAAAAAGCTGGCGCTCCAAAAATAAGGCTGTGGCTGAGTCATCAAGCCCTGGGACAGGGAAGGGATGTGGTAGAGGAGAAGCAAGGAGGCATTTTCAGTGAAGATGCGCTAAACAGAGTGGAAGGACTTTCTCTCAGGGATCGGCAACCTATAACCACAGGCTAAATTTGACCCTCTGTCTGTTTTGTAAATAAAGTTTTATTGGAACCCAGAACATTCATTCATTTAGGTATTGTCCATTGCTGTTTTTGTGCTATGATAGCAGAGTTGAGTAGTTGCAATAGACAATGTATTTGGCCTAAAAACCTAAAATATTTACTATCTGGCCTTTCAGATAAAGTTTGCTCACCCCTGCTTCTTTTCTAATATCTGTAAACATGCCATATTTTCCACATTCTTCTGTACTTTGATTCATTTTAGTAGCATATATTCCCTATGAAGTACCTATGGCTTGTGCCTTTGTGCCCAATTTGCTGATGAGAAAAATGAAGCTCAGCAGGGTCACAGAACTAGCCTCGATTCCTTCCTCTACAAGTGACCAGGAGGGACTGGCACTGAGATGTCCCACTGTTTGTCTGATCCTCTGTGCACTCTTACCCTGCATCAGCTTCTGAGTGGGAACCTTCCTATTATGTATGTGTGGGAGTGAATAATCTACCTACCTATCTATCTGTCTATCTATCTATCTATCATCTATTTATCTCTATATACATCTATCCATCCATCTATTTATCTATCTATCCATCTATCTATCTGGCCATCCATCTATCATCTATCTATCTTTCTATCCATCCATCCATCTATCTATCCATCTATTTACCTATGTATCTATCTACCCACCCACACACCTATCTATCCATCTATCTATCTATCTACCTAGCCATCCATCTATCTATCCATCCCAGCTTTATTGAGATAAGTGGGATGAAGAATTGAAATTCAAGTTATTACACATGTGCTTTTTTTAGACTTGCACCTAAAAACTGGCATTCACCATCTGCCTCTATAAGGATGAAGTTAGTAGCCACTGCAGTCCCTGACCTTCAACTCACCCTCAAAGGAGTTTAGGGTGGAGATCAGGAATGAGACCCTCTGTGCTCTGGGAAAAACTGGAAGAACAGGCCTCAGGTAGTTAGAGATTTTCAGAAGATTTTATGAGCCTAATTTCTTGCATCTCCTCATATCTAGAAAAGCACTAAAATCATGAACGGAGACATCTGCTCCTCGTGAGTAGCAGCCACCTTCTGCCAAAATGTGTACTTGATTGCACGTACCCCCTTCACTAAAATCATATGTAGTACTGAACCCCTGTCCCCACCTTTGCAGCAGTTCCTCAGAGCTGAGATGCTGTCTCCTGGGCTGTAGTCCTCATTTTGCCTCAAATAAAACTTAACTCACAACTCTCACATTACACATTTTTTTTTTTTTTGGTAGACAGACTCAACACTGCACCAAGTTAGAGGGTAAAGAACATTAGTTTGGGACCCCAAGTTCTGACTGTGCCCCTAAGTAGCTGAGGCTCCTTGGCCAAGTCTAGTCAATTGGTTCTTTTGATTCTAAGTTCTCCACTTGTAATATAAGTAGGGAAGTATGACAAACAAACAAACAAACAATGACAAAACCTCTCTAAATCGCTGGCACCTTGAATTTTTACAAAGTCCCTCCATTCTTCTCCCCCTCCAGTACCAGGTACTGCAGCCTTTCTCCAGACAGGCCCCTGTGCACCAGCCATCACAGGTACTCTCGCTAAGGCAGGGAAGTTCTGTGGGGACTGGGGAGACCGCAGGCAGAGGAAGGGCGGTGGTCTCACACTCCCCTGTCCATAGCTCTGTCTCTTCCCCTTTCCCTGGATCCACTTGGTATCACGACTGCCTGTCCCTTACATTTCCTGGAAAACCACAATTCTGCAAAGAGTCTGCTGAGGGGGCTGGTGTCTGTATAAAAAAGGGACAAAACAGAACAGTCACTTATTTTGTTACCAAAGAGTCTTTTTTCCCTTTTAATGGAACGTGCTATTTTTAAGTCCCATCCGCCTGCTGCAAGTGCCTGTGTGGCAATTGCCCTGAACACATCTGAACAATGTCTGTGCATCCTTCTGTGATGCGGTGCAGACCAGTAACTTTGTACTTTGTGGTTTTATTGTGATGAAGATATTTTATGACAGTATTTGAATCTCAACGACAAAAAAATTCCGGAAAACAAGGCATTTCGAGACCACTTATGCAGAAGGAAGGGGCCCAGACCAATCTCCTCCTGGGAAATTTGGCCCGGGGCAGGTCTGATCCCCAGGGCAGCAAGGAACTTGGGTAATCTGTAGAAGTGAGTGGCCACCACATTTGGAACCATGAATTAGGCCCATTCTGCATCCTGCCCACCCAGCAACATCAGGGTCAAACCCAGGGGAAAATCGGCAATTCCGAAGTCTGCGTTAGTAGTGCCCTGCAATCTTCTTTTCTCTACACTTTTCTTTTTCCTACACCAGTTGATTGGCCTTTCAGTGTGTATCAGGCAGGTTCCTGCCAACAGAAGTATTTCAGCATGGGGAAATAGTTGGAAGATATTGGAGTACCTGAAATTTCAAAGAGGGCCCTGGGAGGCAACCCAGAGATTTAGCAATTTGAGGAAACCACCATCAGTCACCCCTGGATCTGGAGAAACACAAGGAGCTTAGGAGAACTATGCAGTGGGAGCTGGACCCATGCCGGGGGCCACCTGTGGGAGCTGGGCCCAAAGAGAGGTGTAGTTTGACGGGAGCTGGTACCATAGGGGAGACACAGTCCCTTCCAGAGATGCAGCCCAAAGCAGAGTGGGTGAGGGAGAGAAGTTCCCTGGCCTCTCCCTTCCTTCTACCCTCCGGGCTCCTGCCAATTATTCCCAGTAGCTGGACCCAAAAACTTAGCAGGAGAGCTTTAGAGAAATGTAGTTTTCATGGGTCAACTTCTTGTAATGTAAGCCAGAGTAGAAAAGATGTGGGGGGGGGAAGTAATTTGAGAGAAACAAGCAAAAAAAAAAAAAAAAAAAAAAACCCAAAACAAAGAAAAACAAAACAGGTACCTTGGACAGCAGTTCATTCTGTCAACCTCTGTTACCCTTAAAGAAGTCTCCATTGTCCCGAGAAGATTTCCTTCTGCATCCAGTACATGCCACACAGAGGTGACAGAAATGGAGCGAGGGGAAGCTGGTGCGACTGCAAACCTGGGCCTGGGCAATGGGTGGGAAGAGGGGGAAGGCGGGGTCATGTGGACTTGTGTTGATGTCTGGGAGTAACAACTGATGGCATTGGTGGAAAAGGAGGCTGCAGCAGAAATACAAATCATAGACGATACTCATGATCGGACGTTGTGATTGCATTGTAGCCCCGATGGCCCGGCTCATTTGGGGGCTTGATTCCAGCTAGCAGCTAGCGATTTAAGGAACAGGCTTCCTTGGGGAGCAATTGGCAAGCTGTGAACCCAGGGTTTAAGCCTCCATCACACAGAGCAGGACTTAAGCTTTGGCCCCAGTCACAGCAGTGCCAACCTCAGCCTGGTCCTTCCTGCAGAATGAATACGTTCACGCGTCACGCCCTCCAGGCTTGCAGAAGCCCATTTCAAACACCGAGCTGCATTCAAGATAATCGCCCTGGTTGCAAACCCACTTTGCCCCTAACCTATTTTTCTTGGTCTTGATTTTCTGATTCCAAAGATTTGACTTTGATATCCACCTCTGACTCTTCCAAGACTCTGTTTTTTCATTTCTGATTTTGGCTTAGTGTGCTCCCGCTTCCCTGATACTTTTCACTATCTTGGACAGAACTTCCTGCTCTGGCTCCTGGCCTTAGGGAACGCTTCCCCTGCCCCTGTTCTAATGCCGGTCCTCTTCCTGCCTTGGTCAGCCCTCACCTGGCATGAGGATGCATTCTGAGGGGCAAAGGGTCAAGCAGCTAGAGGATAGAGTTTATATTGCATAGGCTGGATCAACACGGTAGAAGCCATGGAGGACTGAGGTCCCTTATATACTCACCCTGGGACAGGCAGGGAGATGGGGTTGTCAAGAGCTTAATAGGTTACCCTTTTTCACATATACCACAGGGAGTCTGTCACCTCTGCTTTCTTTTTTTCCAAAATGGAAACCACTTCCTCTGTTTTTATAAGTTTTTCTGTTTGTTAAGGGGCACTAAGTCAAACTTTCTGTATTTGAATACTAATCCCACCATTGACACCCTGTGACTTGAGAATCATGTAACCTCTATAAGTCTCAAACCCTGCATCTGTCAAAGAGATATTAGTATCTTCCTTCCAGGGTTGCTTTGAAAAATCAAATCAAGTAACGCGTAAAGAACTCAATACAATAAATCTGATGGACGTCATCATTGCTATTATCATCCTCACCATCCAAGACTGAACAGTAGCAATAGTCTTCCTGGCCCTCTGCTACCTTGATGATTCCCACAATAACATTATCAGCTTGTTTTTAACTACCAGTCACTGCCAGGCAGAAGATACAAATGAACTTATTTACAAAACAGAAACAGACTCACAGACTTAGAGAAAGAACTAATGGTTATGGGGGTGGGGGGCGTATGGAGGGATATATTGGGAGCTGGGGATTGACATGTACACACTGCTATATTTAAAATAGATGACCAAAAAGGATCTATTGTATAGCAGCAGGGAACTCTGCTCAGTATTCTGCAATAACCTAAATGGGAAAAGAGTTTGAAAAAGAATAGTTATATGTATATGTATAACTGAATCACTTTGCTGTACACCTGATACTAACACAACACTGTTAATCGACTATACTCCAATATAAAATTTTAAAAAATAAATTTTTAAAAAGATAGCAGATACCATATATGTGACACACACACAAATTTTTTTTTTAGCTCTTGCAAAGTTATCTTTCTCATTGTCCCTGGTCAGTAATTCCTAAATCTTTTATTTCTTTTGAGTCTCAGTAGACTTGTGGGCCTCCTGTGTTTATTGAGAAACATCTGAACCTCCTCGGGTCTCTTTCCAGCCTTTGCCAACTATTTGCCTCACGGAAGCCCCACTTTGCAGTGTCTGTGTTCAGATTCACGTTTTGGGTTCCTTAAGTCTCATCTGTAAATGACCACTGACCTCTTAGGCTTCTATCATCCTCATGTGAACTCAGTTTCCAAATGTTTCCAAAAAGAATAAAACTCTCCTTTTTAGGAGTTTGAAGCCAAGAAAGAAAGTATTATTTATAAAAAGCTCAAACACAGCCAGTTCTCTGGAATTGGGCGTTTCCTGGCTATCCACTGAGTCACCCACGGTTGATTTCCGGGCACATGTCCTTGTTTCTCCAGTGTACTGTTCACTGGATCAGGCCTTGAAAATGTGGGTCATGAATTGGCAAATAAGATATCTTTTTTCTTCTAGATTGTTCCCATTTGGGCAATCTTGCACTCCTTATTGGTAGTGGGATCAGAACCCAGGGCCCCAGACTCAGCCCAGTGGATTTCTCATCTGATATGCTCAAAGAAAGATTTAAAACCCCAATAGTTTAAAACAGATTGAAAATGGACCATAAAGAATAGAAGAGAGAAAGGAAGGAAACTTCTGCTGACCAGAGTATAATCCTGTAGTTAATTTTAAGAACTCAACACTACCTAAATTCAAACTGTAGCTCCAACGTCTATTAGTTGCATGACCTTGAGCAAGTTTCTTAAAGGCCCGATGTCTCAGTTTCCTCATCTGCAAAATAGAAAGAATAATATCTACTCTGTAAGACTGAGGGGAGGTTGAGATGAATTAATACATGTAAAACATTTAGAATGATTCTGACTGGCTCAGGAAATAAGCAACCTGACATAAACAATCACAAAAATTTCGATGGCATGAAACAATCAGCACTGATCTCTCATATGTCTGTGAATCCAGGGGGAGCAACTCCAAGTGCACGTTGCACTGGGCTGCTCCATGTCTTTCTTATCGTACTTGGGCCAGGCAGGAATAGTCTCCTATTCCTATGGCAGAAGCACAAGAGGGCAAACCCAAACAAGCAAGTTCACTAAGCCCCCGATTCCCTCTCATCTGGTGACATCTTGTTGGCCAAACAAGTCATATGGATGAGCCCAAAATCAAGGACCAGGGAAATATAGTCTGTCTCTGGTGGAGGAATTTAAAAGTTCTATGGCCAAGGACATGCATTTGAATGGGAAGCAGTATAAAGAATTAGGACCAATAATTTAGTCTACTACATGGACATGTAATCGAAGCTCTGTTAATGTTAGCTATCTGCAGTGATGCTGTTCCCAGACATTCTTCAGAGAAGGAGCCTCTGCTTCCCTACTGCTTCTGCCATCATACCCTCTTTCTCTTCCTGAGCACTGACTTTCTACCCTCCCACTATTCACTGTTAGGATGTGACTCCCCGACCACCAGTGGTTCCACCTCGCTTAAGGTCCCTACAGCAAAGCCCCATGCAGGCTCACACTGGCAATATAACTTCTCGTGTCATCTTCTCCCCTAATAAAATTGAATTGGTCTAAAGACGATTTCTCCTTATCTCCAAGATAGGTGCAGGTCGACAAGGAATGAAAAGAAGAGCTGACAGCTTTATACATTAACACTGCAAGTTTGTTTTAATAGAGGTCTCTTGATAAAAGTTTTAATTGCAGAAAAAATTAATGGCAAAAAAGACGATACGGTAGGCTTGCAGAGGAAGAGATTTTGGGATCTGGGAAACACAGGCCACTAAGTACACACAAGAGGATATCAAACTGACCTTAGTGTTTGTCGGCTGAATGATGACCTCCCAGAGATGTCCATGTCCTAACCTTTGAAACCTGTGAATATGTCACCTGGCATGGCAAAAGGGACTTTGCAATTGTGACTGAGTTAAGGATCTTGAGATGGGGGGTTAGAGGGACGGAGAGACAGATTGGAAGATCCCGAGCTTTGAAAATGCTTTGAAAATGGAGCTTTGCAAATGGAGGAGGGGGTCAGAGTCCAAGTATGCAGAAAGCCTCTAGAAGCTGGCAGAGTCAAAGGGATAGATCATACCCTAGAGTCAGAAGGAACACCTCCCCGATGACCCATTTTAGGACGTCTGCTCTTCAGAGCCATAAGGGAATAAATTCTGTTTATAGCCCTGTTTATGGCAACTTGCTACAGCAGCAATAGAACCCTAGCACCCTGGGAATAAAGAAATCAGGTAGCAGGCTCTACTTCCTATTTTCACACAGTCATAACTAAAATGGAAAAGCCCAGGAATTTTCTCTCTGCGGGGCCATGGGACTTATAACTCTTAGTCAGTGAAACCAATAGTATGCTTTTGATAAGACAGGGGACCAAGCATCTAGACTCCGTAGACTTGTAGCAAGCTAGCTGAAATGCAAACTGTCCTCATGTCTGTCTGTCTTGTGTGTACTTGGACTTGACCTATCAACGGTTCCATTGTCCAGCAGTCCTAGAGAACCCAGACACAGCTTGCTTTGCTTCAGAGGTCATGCCCCATGGAGTGTGTTTCTTGCTTTATTCTAACCATAGGCTTTTAGAATCTCCACTCTCACAGCATAAAGACTGGCCAAGGCTGAGGACATAAGTTAGGATTGGGGTCTTTATTGTAATTGTAGTGGGAAACCATTGAATGATTTTTTTAGAAAATTCTTTTCCATTATGGTTTATTATAAGATATTGAATATAGTTCCCTGTGCTATACATAGGTCCTTGTTGGTTATCTATTTTATATATAGTAGTGTGTATCTGTTAATCCCAAACTCCTAATTTACCCCTCCCCTCATCTTGTTTTCTTTAAAGTTGACCAAGTATCCAGACTTCTTGCTTCTATTCAGTCATATACAAAGTGATTGCAGGCTAAAAGGAGCTTTTTAGCAGGAAGGGTCTCATTTTTTATTTACTGGCCTCTGTGCTCTGCTATGTCTTGCTTTCTCAACCACTCAAATTAATGGTCACTTCCTGGACTAATCTGATACACTGAACTTGGATGGGAATGTAATACCTTTAATCTTATATTTGTCAGCAAGTTCCTAACTTCCTGTGAAGGGATATCAATCTTACCTCTCAGCAATTTTATAGCCACTACTCATAACTGCTTCTGTTTGGGGTACAAATGCATTTGGCTTTTTCAACCCTGAGAGACTTAAATTATGAGACTCCTATTCAACCTAGATTGCAGACTATAGGCAGGAATGTCTCTCTTGGTAAATTGGTATTTCTTTCCATCAGTGCCTACAGTGCGGCTAGCTCTCAGACGAGCTTCTTACTCTCTGGTAGGACTCCGCTGACGGCAGCAGGAGGATGCTAGCACATACCAAAATGTTTAATTTTCCTACCACTTTTCCCAACACTTCGACTGTGGTCAGCATGAGGTCTGATTTTCAAGGTACGGTAGGCAAGAGATTGACAAAATGTTTCACCACCGCAGTAACGAGGACAGGAGGGATTGCAGACTACAACACCTGAAGCTTTAATTGACATTAAAGTCTCTCCACCTCCTCCGTCCAGCCAGGTTGATATTTTGGGTTCTGTTTTCTCTAGCGTCCTACTTGTAGGAACCAAATTCTGTATCGATTACAGTTGGTTTCAGCTGCATGTAACAGAAAGCCCAAATATGTGATCTAAACAAGGTAGAGGTTCATTTCTTTCTCACATGAAAGAAGCAGGTGGTCCAGGATGGCTATATTAGCACTAGGAGGGTGTTCAAGGGACTGGGTTGCTTCTACTTTTCTGGTCCATCATCCCCAAGGTCACTTCATTTTTCGAAATCTCTCCTGACTCTCCGGCCATCACGTTCGTGTTCCAAATAAGAGGAAGAAGAAGGGCAGGGGGTGCTGAATGAAAACTAAAGCCTAGCAGTGGAGTCAGCTTGATTTGAAATTTTTCTTCTGTGTGTCTCCCAGTGACTGTCACTTACATCAATTTGGCTACACCCAACTGCGTGGGGGCCTGGGAAAGGTAGTCTTTTAGCTTAGCACATGGCCACGCAAAATAAAATTCGGTTTCTGTCAGCAAAACAGAAGACAGGAAAGAAGACTGGGTGGGAGACTACCCGTCTCTTTCACGTTCTCCAGAAGTCTGTCTTCTCTGCCTTGTGCTGCCAGGACTGTGACCAATGCGTCATCTGCATTAGAGCTGACCGCCAAAGATCAAAGCTAATATTTCATGGGGCGGGGGGAGAGGAAAGGGAACAATGATTATGAGTCATCTACATCTAATGCCAGTAAACTTCATGTCATTTCCCAACAGTGGTTTGATGTAAGAGAGAGAAGGAGGTGAAGGAGAGGATACAATCAGGGCACCAGGCATCAGAGCAGAGAAGGGAGTCGGACACCAGAAAAATTCCATTTGTTTTTCCGAGCGTCTTCACCAAGGGTCACGGGCAGATGACCAGCTTCCCTTCCACATAGTCCCACCAGTATCAGGGTCACAGTTGGAAAGCATGTTTTCTGCCCAGAGTGTCACCCCCTGAGCAGCCCTCCAGATCACCCGTGCTGTACCATCTTGATTCTATGAATATGACGGGGTGGGGGGCAAGAGGCCGTGCTAGGTGGTGCCACGTGTTGGCTCCTCTTTGGGATGTTGAGTGGAGGTGGCATGGAAGATGCATCACCTTTATGGTGAAATGGTCACTCCACCTTTACGGTGAAATGGTCACTCCGCCCCAGGGATATCAGTTCTAACAATGGGTTGTCCCCAACTTGCATGACCAGATACTGTCATCTGGTCAGTGTCTAGGAGCCCCACTTTGCTGGATGTGCCCGTGCCCTGTCCAGGATGGGACACTCATGTCCCCAGCTGTTGGGAGCATCAGTGGCCAAAGGGTCCCTCCTGAGGACCGCTCTAGGATTTGCCCTCAGTCAAAGAAGCCACTTCATACAAGGTCACACACCCTCCCCAGGGGTGGGAGGGTTGATAGAGGCCTGACTCCCTCTCCTCGAAGCAAGGCCATCCCAGCCCTGGAGTCTCCCACAGCACTCAGACATCTCTGTCACAATTGTATCACAGCCCAGAATCTCCCTCTGCTTCGTCCTGCTTCCCTCATTTCTTTTAGACGTTGTTTTTGAAAGTGCATCCCCAGTAAAAAGTCTGCACACAGATCTAAGTCTCAATCTGTTTCTTCGAGAGACCTGACATACACCTGCCTGGGGGGTGAAGAGGCAAATCAGAAATTGCATCTGTGGGTCATGATCCACGTGGTCCAGTGTCATCTCTTTAATGGCCGGACCCGGGGTTTATGCTGCAGGGGTACCTGGTACCCTTCACTGGTAACAGCTTCAGAGGCTCTGGCTGACCTCCAAACTCCATCTTTCCTTGAATAATCTATAAAAGGTCTGTCAAGAATTTAATGAGACCTTCAGGTACCTATTATGTTGTTAACCTGTATCACCTATTTGGGAAATTGATTTCAGAATTTTACATTATTAGTTTATTAAAGAATTATCCTTAAGGACAATATGGAGGTTCCTCAAAAAACTAAAAATAGAGTTGCCGTATATCCCACTCCTGAGCATATATACAGAGAAAACTCTAATTTGAAAAGATACATGTGCCCCAATGTACAAAGCAGCACTATTTACAATAGACAAGACATGGAAGCAACCTAAGTGTCCATTGACAGAGGAATGGATAAAGATGTGATACATATATACAATGGAATACTACTCAGCCATAAAAAAGAATGAAATAATGTCACTTGCAGCAACATGGATGGACCTAGAGATTGTCAAACTAAGTGAAGTAAGTTAGAAAGAGAAAGACAAATACCGTATGATATCACTTATATGTGGAATCTAAAATACAACACGAATGAACTTATCTATGAAACAGAAACAGACTTGCAGACAGAGAACAGACTTGTGGTTGCCAAGGGGGAGGGGGTGGGGGGATGGAGTGGGAGTTTGGGATTAGCAGATGAAACTTTTATATACAGAATGGATAAACAAGGTCTTACTGTATGACACAGGGAACTATATTCAATATCGTGTAATAAACCATAAATGGAAAAGAACATGAAAAAGAATATATATATAAACTGAATCACTTTGCTGTATACCAGAAACTAACACAACATTGTAAATCAACTCTACCTCAATGAAAAAAAAAGAAGTCCTTAAATGAGACCTCTTTTAAACTTTAAGGGGTACCCTCTGCTTAGAGTGGATTACCAATGAGGCCCTGTACCCTACCCATATTGTAGGTAACACATAGATATTCTCTGTCACCCTTCTACCAGAACATTATGTGGTGGATGTGAGCCTGGGGTGGGGAGGAGGTCTGAGTTGTCCCCTAAGAGCTTGGAGATAAGAGAAATAAGATTCACTTCTGAGGGTTCAACTAGTAAAATCCACATGCGATGTTTAGAAATGTGGATACGTAGATAAGAGACTGTCTGTAAATATGTGACCAAAGGATTTGCATTGTCCCTCAATTCCACAGAAGGTGACCTGGGTCTCAGAGAGGCAGGACAAGAATGTTGTTAATATTTAGGAAGCAACAGCCTACTCAGTTGTATTTTAATGCGTGAACATAAAGGGACAGTCTGGATCACGAAAGTTGCGCTCAACAGGACAAAATTTGGCGGTGTTTTTCCAGCATTGGCCAAGCTAAGAAGACACTGAATCTGCAAGGCAACCTTAATTTAATTACTAGAGAGGAGTTCTGTAGCAAAGGGTAGGGATGATTCATCATACCACACCATTGCCTGGACAAAAATCTCCCAGACTCTCCGCCACCACCCCCCCTTTGCTCTGATTCTGTGCTTACTACACAACTTGAGAGCTGTCCCCCAGCAGTAAAAATGAGAACTCTTTTCACTGGATCAAAATAACTTCCATTGTATCCAAAGAAGCTTTCAATCTCCTGATGCACTTCACTTTGATTTTAATTTGATTAGTGAGAGTTAGTGTCCCAGCTTCCATGTGACTCCAGGACAATGACAGAGTTTGGACTTCAAGGGCATGGTGAATTCTCCAAGGTAATACCTCCCTGTTAGATGACTTGGGAAAGAGCCATCTGGCCTTCATCTTAAGACCCCTCCTCTCTCAAAGTGAGCAGACATCTTTTGGAAAGCTTATCTGTGTCTGTCTGCTTAATATTTCACATTCAGGAAATGCTGAAAGGCTGAATGTCATTGGCAACTTTGGGGATATCTCTGTAAACTTGCCCTTCCAGATCGCTCATAAAAATCAGAGATAGAATGTCTCCCAGACCCAAAAAACCTGTTATACATACATCCTCATAAGAGCAATGACTGTTCACGTCCATAAATATACCAAAAATATTACTCTGCCTCTGACAAAATATTTTCTTCCACCCACCGATGCTTGGTTGGAGCAGGCAGCGTTTGTCAAGAGCTTTAGGAAAGTTTGCATTAATCAATCACAGTGCTGGAACTTTCTCCACTCTGGATTCCTAAGCTGGTTCTTTAGACATCTACTGTCCAGCAGACCCCAAAAGCAGGCTGCTTATAGCACAGCCCTCCACTCAGCTCACCTTCCTCTGGATGTGAAGCTTCTTCTGGGTCTCTGGCCTTGAATTCTTGGCTTCTTGTCCCAGTTCTGCGTGCCATATCTGGCCTGTCGAGATTCAGTGCACACTGCACCCTCCTTCCAGGGCTTTAACCTCGGTTTCCCAGATGCTGGCAGGACTACCCTGTCTTCCAGCTCTGAAGGATTAGGGTGTCTCTGGTTATGTATCCAGGACCCGGCCTTCATTCCCTTCATCCAGGAAGACTGTGGAATAGATGCAAACATCTTCCTGAAACCCACCTTCCCTGGAATTCAGTCTCCCTCCTGGGAAAAATGAATGAATCCCTCTTGCGCTCTACACATATTGCCTGCAGCAGGCAAGGCTGAGCTGGTGGATGGAGGGCTGAGCCAGCAGCACAGGTAGCGGAGCTGGGGGTGCCTGGAAGCAGCCACTGTAGCCCTGCTCTGTGTCCCGGCAACGTGTGAGCAGCAGTGGCTTCTGAGACCCACAGGCTTTCCCCCGAAATTACAATCTTCATGAATCGCATCTGTATGGGAGGAGGGTACTTTGAAATAGGCAATGCTTCCTTTTTCTGCCACCCAAATTTCCTATCTGTTTTGTCTCCCCTTTCATTATTCCAGGGGAAGGAAGACATAGCAGAAAAACGAGAGGAAACTAATTCTTGACTTTGGAAGACTATATGAAAAAGAATACATTGTCTCTATTCCCAAGAATATAAATGATTCTCTTGGTTGTGGGAGGGGAAGGAATCAGAAGGGAGACCAAGATAATTTCACTTTGGAGATGTCTAAGCCCTGGGGAGGAGGTGACTGAGATACTGGAAGAGTGTGAAGACTCTGAGATCAGAGGGGATCAGTGACAAACCTCAGCAGCCTCCATCCTTCCTGAGGAGAGGTCAGAGATGGGAAGACGAGGAGGACCAAATGGCTGTGGGGTGCACCTAGGAAGGTGGACCCAAGACAGCCTGGCAACGTTTCTCACATACGGAAAGAGTGGGAAGAGAGGAATGCCCCAAGCAATGGCACAAACAGGGTACATGGAGCTGTGGCCCACAGGAGGCCTTGGGGCTGGACCAAGGGGCAGCAGGAGGGGCCTGCATGGATACAGGATGACATCAAAGACCAAATGCCCACCCCCAAACCTGGCATTATAGAAGCCACTGTGTAAAAAGGCCCTTGAACTCAATGGAAATAGGTTTTCGAGACCTGCAAAGTTGAGACTCAAAGTAGGAATTAATGTCAGCTATAGAAAATAAAGAAATTTAGATGTCTTAGCCATCTGTGAATTTGTGGATTTAATCTCATAATCAATACAATGGAAATCTGGATTTCCCAGGACGCCAAGTAGAGCAGTTTTTTGCCAAGTCATACTTACTGGTGTAGGTGGAACAATGGGTGGTCCTTCTGCTGTAATTTGGCCTCCTCTTCTGAGGGTCCTGCACTAGTCTGCTCGGGATGCCATAGCAGGATACCGTGGGTTACGTGGCTTCAACAATGGAAATTTACTTTCTCAAGGCTCTAAAGGCTGCTATATGAAACTCTGCTTTCTCAAGGCTCCAACATGGTCAGTTTCTGGTAAAGCCTCTTTCACTGGCTTGTAGAGAGCCATGCTGCTTCTGTGTGCATTTGTGTGTGTGTACCTATATACAGGAAAAGAGGGAGAGAGAGAGAGAGAGTATTCTCATGTCTCCTCTCAAAAAGACACCAATCCCATCAGTTTAGGGCCCCACCCTTTGACCTCATTTAATCCTAATTTCTTCCACAAATCCCCATCTCCAGATATTAACACATTGGGAATTAGGGCTTCACATATGAATTTGGGAGGGGACACAATTTAGTCTATAAGAGTCCCTCGAGATTCCAGGCCACCTTGCAGAGCACAGTGGACAATTCAGAGCATTCCAGCATGACCATTGGCTTGTCAGTATTTGTCCCTCTGCATCTGTGCTCCAGCCTTCTCTCCAAGTCTGGGCCTATGAAGCTGATGCCCACATGCTGACCATTCAGGGATACATTGCTTTTTGGATTACAATTGGGTTCATCCACTAGGAGGCACTGGCAGAATTGGAAAGAAAGAAAAGAGAAAGTCTGGGGTATTTCTTCCTCCTGCTTCTTCCCCACTGAGAGCCACACTCTCTGTGGGGCAGATCCCCACTTCCAAGGCTGCATTTCTTGCTGGCTCTGGTAACAGCAGCCTCCTCTTGCCCCTTCAGCCTAGCTGTGGTGCTGCTTGCGCTATTGCTTGTCCCTCGGTGCTTCATGGTCCCTTGTTAGTCCAGTAACCCTGGCTACACCTCTGCAAATTCCCTTCATTAAGCCCTCTTCAATGAGACCCTTTGAGTAAACCCTTAGTAACAATGCAAAGTCCCAAGTGAGTTCCACCTTAGCAGCTGAGTGGAGCCATCTGATGCTTCTGACTGAGCTTCTTGTAAAGAACAATCCCTCAAAAGAGCACATGATCAACCACTCCAGCCTCTCTGAGAGGCCAGAGTGGCTTGACAACATAACAAAGCTCCCTCCTCCTGGGACGGGATGGAGCAAAGTGCCTGGTCACTCCCCGATATGTCTGTGTCTGTCCCAGGCCACGGAGCAGAAGTAGCAGACCTACTTGATAAATGACCACAGCTTGGAAGCCTTGCTGTGGACGTTTTACTCCAGGGAGGTGATGTGATCCAGAGTTGGAACCCCAGAAGACCAAATGGCAGGTGACAGGGAAGGGCAAAGTACACAGGGGGACAGAGTCAGATCCACCTTTGCTCTCAAGGGGTTCACAGTCCAGCAACCAGTTACGACACAATGAGATGAGTCCTGAAATAGACGTATCTACTAAGGGCTTCCAGGGGTGAAAGGATGGAGTGTCTGTCTGCCTGCTTTATGCTGAGTCTTGGAGAATGTGTAGGTTTTACCCATAAGAAAAGGGTGGGCAGGACACTCTGGGCAGAGGTGCTGCATGGACACAGCATCTTGGTGTGAAGGACTGTGGGGCAAGTAACTGTGTGCCTTTAAAGGAAGATTGCAACAGTCAAGATACTTTTGGAAACTCATTAGGAAACTGATACATCGTTTCTTACTAAATCCAACAGAGATTGTTTCCCAATATTGAAAGGAGATTGTGTTTCTCCGTTTAAGCAGCAGATGGAGTTGGCTTGAGTTTCCTTCTTTTTTTTAACATCTTTATTGGAGTATAATTGCTTTACAATGGTGTGTTAGTTTCTGCTGTATAACAAAGTGATCAGCTGTACATATACATATAACCCCATATCCCCTACCTCTTGCGTCTCCCTCCCTCCCACCCTCCCTATCCCACCCCTCTAGGTGGTCACAAAGCACCGAGCTGATCCCCCTGTGCTATGTGGCTGCTTCCCACTAGCTATTTTACATTTGGTAGTGTATATATGTCCATGCCACTCTCTCACTTCGTTCCAGCTTCCCCTTCCCCCTCCCCACGTCCTCAAGTCTGTTCTCAGCGTCTGCGTCTTTTTGAAGTTGTGTTCAACAAAACATGTTTCTCCTCAAACCCCAGGCTGAGTGGTGGAGCTCATGCTAGGAGGGGCAAGGGAGAAGTGCAGGAGAGGGCTAAGCACGTTTACAGCTGCTGTCTCTGCGCATCTTGGAACAAATGCTCTAGCACAACAGGAGCTAGAAACACCATCCATTCAAAGCCTGTTTCTCTCAGGCCAAGATGGCACCACCGAATCTGCCTGTGATGGTCACGTGTGGCTGGACTGCAGAGTTCATATGTGGCCCGAGGGGCCACATCTGGGAGCAGGGGAGGAGGCGTTGGAGAGCAAGCAGGGAAGTAAGTCAGCTTCACACTGTGATGTGTTTTGTGTGCCATGCTGAGTTCTTTGGACACTGTCTTTTAAGGACTGGGGACCCGGGAAACAATCTGCAAACCATCGTGTTGGGAACAGAAAGGATGGATGAAAGAGGGGTACAAGTGGAGTCAAGGAGATCATTTAGTTGGCAGCTGGGAAACCCAAACATGCAATACTCAAGATCTCAGCTGATAAGGCCATCACTGGGGAGAGGAAGGAAATGACCATGTCCAGAAGCATTTGGGTGGTACGTCTGACAGGGCTGGATGGCTGGTGCGAATCAGGGGTACAGGAGAGGGTGGATTAAAATGACTTCTAGATTTGAGCATCAGGAGAGATACAGCCCCCGAATCAGTTAGAATTCATGCAGGACACAGATGACCTATCAAATTAGGATAATTTGAGTAGGTTTTGTTTTGTTTTGTTTTAGGAAGGGTCTAATTACAAAGCTGTAGGGGACCACGAGGGATTGTATAGGAAACTGGGGTGAGATTCTAAGGGAGAGGGAAGGAATCTGTTATCAGAGGGCAAGTTCTGTAGAGCAGACCCCTTGAGGGGAGCATTGATCTTCTGAGAAGGGACCCTGCCAGCCCAGGTCAGCTCCCTGGGGAAGGAACCAGGGGATAAACACCCTGACCTCACCCTCCCACTCTGTTCTGGTCTCCTGCTCAGGCTCTCTATTGACACTCCCAGCTACAGACAAAGTACCCACGAGAGCCTGCTGTCATCCTTACAGGCAAGTGGGTCTCCAGGGACAGAGAACAGAGCGCAGAAGGGTGGGGAGAGGACCTCATGCCGGGAAGAGGGGTAACTTAAGATCTCCAGCCTTCAGATGGATAAGGAGTTAGGGAGGAAAAGCAGGCTTAGGGGAGAAAATGACACATTTAGTTCGTACATGATGAGTATTCGGAGATTTGGGTCCTAGTTCTAAGAGGATCCAGGAATGCCAGAGAGTCGCCATTGAATGAGTATATGCCAGACCCAGTTCTATATGCTTTATGTAACTTACCTCATTTCAGTCTTACTGCAGCACTCAAAGAAAATTTAGTATGTCCATTTCACAGATATGGAAATTGAAACTTGATGAAAATGTGACCATTCTCAAATCAGATTAGTAAGTATGAAAGGCAGGATTTGAATCCAGCCCTGCCTGGCTCTGAAGAGTATGCTATTTCCTGTCTGAAAGTTAATTAAAGTTGTGCAAAAATCAGAGAGGATGGAAGCCCTCATGCCCCACTCCAGTGCCTACAATTATCCCGACAATTTATAAACAATTTCACACCCTTCACCTCCAAGTTTGGATCAACGTCTATTTTCTATGGCTTTTCTTGCAGTGGTTCATTTACCCATCAGTTCTCTGCAGACTTGGGAGGCCTGTTTGATTACGATATTTGGGGTTTTCTACAGCCTGAGGCTCCAGTTAGAACAGAGGAAGGACACAAATGGAGATGGAGTCAGAGTGAAAGAAACAGGGCTTGCAAGGAGCTCCCTGCAGGGAGAATGGAGCACAGCCTCCTGATGGGTTGGTGAGAGTCCCTGAAGCTGGTGCTGTATCCCCGGCATCTGTGAGGGGGTCCTCCCTGGATGCCAGAGGCCATGGCCAGTGGCAAGGTGCCCTGTGAGTTTCTTGGAGCTGATCATTCATAAGGCAGAAGCCCAGTCTTGTTGGTAAACAGACTCCTGGCATAGTACTGCTTGCTCTTAATCAGCCTGTGGAAGGACTGAAGGACTAGTTCCAGTTGGATTCGGTTGCTGGTTATGATCTTTCTTATATTAATTTTTGGCTGTGTTGGGTCTTCGTTGCTGCGCAGGGGCTTTCTCTAGTAGCCGCGAGTGGGGGCCTTCCCTTTGTTGCGGTGCACGGGCTTCTCATTGTGGTGGCTTCTCTTGTTGCAGAGCACGGGCTCTGGGTGTGCGGGCTTCAGCAGTAGTTGTGGCGTGCAGGCTCAGTAGTTGTGGCTCGCGGGCTCTAGAGCACAGACTCCGTAGCTGTGGCGCACGGGCTTAGTTGCTCCATGGCATGTGGGATCTTCCTGGACCAGGGCTCAAACCTGGGTCCCCTGCACTGGCAGGCAGATTCTTAACCACTGTGCCACCAGGGAAGTCCAACAAGTAGTTTTAAAAGGTGGTCAAGAACATAGGCTTTGGGGCAAGATCTGAGTTTGAATCTCCGCTCTGCCATGATGGCCATGTAAACTTGGACAAATTGCTTAATTTCTCTGAGTCTCAGTCCTCTCACCTGTGAGAAGAAGATGACGATGCCCCACCTTTCACATTATAGTGAGAAAGTAATAAAATCGTATTTGTCAGGTGTTGGCACGAGGTTGGCACACAGCAGGTGCTTGTTTTTCTTTTTCACACCAGTTGCGTCCATTCAAGATCTAGGTGCAGCCCTGCTTCAAACCAACTTTCCCAAGACCCAGAACTTGGGAAAGATTACATGCAATTATGCATCTACTATAGATTTCTCCAATTCAGAGACTGTCAAACTAGAGGCCTCCAGGCTGAATTCTACCCTCTGCCATATTTTGTTCGGTGTGTACAGTGCTGAAGGCTATTAAATGAGGTGCCAATATAGATCACAATAAAGTTCCAATTTCTAGCTTTTCTTAAGTAACTCAATCATCTGGAGCACTGGGGCTGCATTTCCACCTCACTGACAATGGGATGACAAAGATAGAAAATGCCGTGTAATCTTCCCATGTGCCAGGTACTGGTCTAAGCATTTTGCTTACAAAGTCATCTAATGCTGTTAATACACTTGGAGAGAGGTTCTCCCATTATTCCCATTTTTTAGAAGAGAACACTGAGGCATGAGAAATCAATCGACATGTCCAAGGTCATGGCAATGAGACGTGGCAGAGATGCGGTCTGCACCCAGGCTGTCCGGCTGCAGGGCTAAACTCCACCACTGCCCTCCCACTCCACCTCTTATGTTAACCGGACCATCGTTGGTGCTATAAACACAGGGTGTGTGTGCGACACGCACTTCTGCTAAGTTCTCTTGGTGAGCGACCTGCAGGAGAATCTAGATGGAAATTCATTTTTTAAATTAATTCCTGAGAAAACACTGCAGAGGACTTCCTCTGCACCTCCCCCTCCTTCTTTCTCTCCTGTTTTTCTTCTTCTTCCTTTTCCTGCTCCCCTTTTCTCATCCCACTATAATCTACTAACTGGGTCAGTGTGAAAAATTCTGAACCTGTAAAATCAAGGCA
Source organism: Monodon monoceros (assembly GCF_005190385.1). Lineage (NCBI taxonomy): Eukaryota > Metazoa > Chordata > Mammalia > Artiodactyla > Monodontidae > Monodon > Monodon monoceros. The sequence goes on along the minus strand of NW_021703773.1, from coordinate 3,832,620 downwards.
CTTTGCCAAAACCTATTGAATTTCTCAAAGCTGGGGGTGCACGAGAAAGGAGACTCAGATACTGTCACCATGCCATCCCAGGCTGCAGTGACTGACAGTGAGAGCCGTGGGACTAAATTATATGTAAACCAAAAGTACAGAGGCGAGGCGATAGCCCAGCAAAGTGTGACAGGGAGGTTTTCAGAGATTAAAAGCCTCTCTCTGGCAAGCATAGGGCAAAAGGCAGGGATACAGCAAAATCAGAGAAAGACAATAAGGTCGTGGAGTGGTAGGAAATGAGCTTTCTCATCTCCTGCGGGCAGGAAAAGGATTTAGTGTCATGGGAAAGCGTCGGCTAAGTATTGGGAGATCATAGATTCTTGAGGGTGGCAGCCGTGGGACATCCCCACAGCCTGCCTGAGAGGGTTTCCCGCCCAGCAATAACACTTAGGGCACACTGGGTGCCCAGCAAGCCTGGGGGAAGGAGGCTGTTATCCCAGTGGCAGGGTGGAGGTGGGAGGGCACAAGGTCTGTGGGGATCCTGAGAGTTGGGGAGCTAAAAACTGAAGCAAGTGCATCTCTGGGCTTCAAATGCCCATCTAAAAAGAACCACCTTATCCATGGAGAGGGGGTGAGGTAAGTGGGTTTCATGGCCAAATCTAACTAGGAATTGTCAGTTTCTATTTGCCGTCTCCACTCCTGGCATTTTGTGTAGAATTTTCTGCTCAGTTGCACTTCTTAACATTACATTGTGATATGATTGTCCATAGTTGAGATAGTCTCAGGAGTGCAGAGATTGGAGTGAGGGATGGTCCCTGGCAAAAGCCCATGAAACCAAACACCTGGAGAAATTCATGTCACAGTCATTGATTCAGATGTTATAGACTTGTGGCATATTTAAGGAGGAAGAGAAAAGAAAGATGCCTCTTGCTTAAACTGTAAACCTGTTGTCACTGTATAAAATGCACCAAGCACCCCTCTTTTCATAGTATTTTCACACCCGTTCAGTGGGCTTGGGTATATGGGGAGAGAATTTCTAGAAAGATCAACATTGCTAACTTGGTTCATCATTATGTACCACCTCACATCAAGGGTTCATTCTGCAGACAGTACTTGAGATCCAGGAACAGACAGAGGGCAGTTTCTCCCTGAAAGCTACGAGTTGTGAGTCCTTTGTCACTGGAAATTATATGCCCGCACCCTCTGTCTTCAGCAACCCAAAAAACATGCCATATGTTACTGGAACTTAATGTTTTTTCTGAACCAGCCAGGTTGTGAAATACAGGTTGCTTCCAGAAAACAGTTATCTACCCTGCTACCCTCTCTTCATCTCAATTTTCATCCGTGAAGCTATACTTGACAAACCTGCATCACGTGTCACAGAATCTCACCACCCGAATGGCTGAGCCAGGATTGAGAGAAAGTCCTTTGCAGCCTACATCTGACAGCCCTCATCAGACGCTGGGTTCAGACTGAACGCTGGGACAGGAAGAGGAAGGTGATGATCTGGAAATGGAGCCAGGGCAGCCGGGGCACAGCCAGCCTCGGGCTCCCTCCCTGTGCTCTGCGGGGGTGGGGGTGGGGGTGGACACGCCCTAGTCACGTGTTTCTCACCCCTCCTCCTCCAGCCCTTCTGGAGCCCCGCCTCCCTCCTCCCGCAAGAAGGGCACCCGAGGCCTCACGCTACAACTGCCCTTGCCCTGGCTCATATTTTCCGGGTCACTTAGTGCAGCCCCGCCTCCTGTCTTCCCAGCCCTCAATTCATCCTAGCCCGCCCTCCGGGGTTCTTTCCCATGCTCCAGAGATCTGGACTCTTTCTTCTCTTTCAAAACGTTCCTTTTGTATTAATTTCCATTGCTAGTGTAACAAGTCATCACAAACTTAGTCCCTTAAAATAACACAAAGCTGTTATCTTACGATTCTGTACGTTAGAAGTCCTATACGAAAGTCTCATTAGGCTAAAATCAGGATGTCGGCAGGGCTGAGTGCCTTTCTGGAGGCTCCCGGTGCGGGGGAGGTGGCGGGGGAGGGAAGCTGTTTCCTGGCCTTTTCCAGCCTCTGGAGTCCGCTCCCGCCACACTTCTCCAGGTGCTACGGCTCTGGCTTCCTCCCTTCGTCCAACAGCCCGCAATGGCCAGTTGAGTCCTTCTGTGGTCCCAGCATTCTTACCTTTCCGCTGTCATCACCTCTCCTTCTCTGCCTCCCCCCTACTTTTAAAAGTTGTGTGATTTCACTGGGCCCACCTGAAAAATCCAGGATAACTGCCCCATCTCCAGGTGCTTAAGCAATGGCATCTGCAAAGTGCCAGGTAAGGTAACCTATGCACAGGTGCCAGGGACTAAGATGTGACCATCTTTGCGATGCCGTTATTTCGCATCCCACATGCTTCTTGGCCCCATTCCCTCAGGATTGTCTAGGTTCCTAACACTAATTTGATACACTAATTCACGATCAGGAGTGAGTGGGTTTATATGCTCACTATAAACACACACACACACACACACACACACACACACACACACAGTGTGTTTGCCTTTCAGCCACTACTTTCAATACCCAGCCCAATGTAGTCCGTCACACAGGACCTGGAGCTATTGTGATGAGCCCAGGCAGGTGTCATTTCCATTTTGGGTAAACGGAACATTCTAGCCCTTCAAACCACAACATATTGACATTTGCTTGTGCTGTGTAAGGTCAGAGCCACGTCCCACAAGCCCTTCATCAGAGCATGAAGCTTTGGGATCCAGAGTGAGCATCGTGAGCTGGGGCTGAGTAGCATCCCTGGAAGCCAGGTCATGTTATTTGCCGGCTGCAGCGGGTCATTAGCGTAAAGGAGTTATTCCATATGACATTAACTTACAGGGACGAATAAATCCTTCTGCACTTTGTTCCCCCTCTGGAAGGTTCCATTCCCCGAGGGTGCAGAAAAGTAGTTGTTATTGATCTTCTTACATTTAAGAAATAGATGTTCATGGGTGCACGTGCACACACGCTCATTCGCACACACCTGTGAACACGCGTGCCACAGGGGTGACACAGCAGTGAGCACGAGCTTGGCGAATTTAGGACCAGCTCCTCCTTTTCTACCCCGAGCATCTTGGAGAGAGCAGACCCAGCCCAGAAAACAATAAGGAGAAATGAAAAGTGTGGAACCTCTGGGAAAGTTTTACAGTCAGGCAAGACTATTGATCGCCACATGATGAGAAAATGAAGAAGGATGGGGCGCCTTTCGAGATATTGATCCGACCCATTAGCGACAGTGGCAGGTCACTCCATCCTCCCCAAACCTTCTCCAAGTTCCAAGCGAGAGCAGGGTGTGCGCGCGTGTGAGTGTATGTGTGTGTGTGTGTAACAAAGAGAGCAAAAGAAAGGGAGAACAGGAGAGAATAAAGGGCGAGAGAGAGGAGTATTTAGAATGGGGTGGACAATAGCATTGATCAGCTTTAAACAAGGAAAACAGCTAGTGTGGACGTGGCAGATGTTAAGGTCATAAAGTTTTGAGGACTTGAAGAGTAAGTAGTAGTCCAAACGAACAGCATGGAGGGACAGAGAAGTCTTTCAGGGGCATAAAGACTAGCCTTCACAGCCAGATTTCAAGAGCTTTTATTTCTATTTTATTTTATTTTTTAATTAAAATTTTTATTGAAGTATAGTTGACTTACAGTGTTTTAGTAGTACAGCAAAATGATTCAGTTATATATGTATGTATGTATATGTGTATATGTATATATATTTTTTTCCAGATTCTTTTCATTATAGATTATCACAAGATATTGAATATAGTTTCCTGTGCTTTACAGTAGGACCTTGTTACTTATCTCTTTTACGTATAGTAGTGTGCCTCTGTTAATCCCAACTCCTAATTTACCCATAAAACTCTTCTTTCCCCTTTGGTAACCATGTTTGTCTTCTATGTCTGTGAGTCTATTTCTCCTTTGCAAATAAGTTCATTTGTATCTTGTTTTTAGATTCCACGTATAAATAATATCATATGGTATTTGTCTTTCTCTGACTTGGTTCACTTAGTATGATAAGCTCTAGGTCCATCCATGTTGCTGCAAATGGCATTATTTCATTCCTTCTTATGGCTGAGTAATATTCCATTGTATATATCTACCACATCTTATTCATCCATTCATCTGTTAATGGACATTGAGGTAGCTCCATGTCTTGGCTATTGTGAATAGTGCTGCTTCAGGAGCTTTTTACAAGTCTCTCTTCTGTCCTCCAACATTTGCCATACGTGAAAGTCTACCATTAGAGACTCACTGTGGGAAGGGAAGGGAGATCTGTCTTGGGAGAGGGGTCCTTTTAGAAGAGAAATAATACTTCTTGGGGGGCAACTTACGGTATTAATTGCCATAAGGTGTTAATGTTATCAGAGCTGATTTTGAATGAGGGGAAAGTGGCTGGGAGTGAGGAGATAGAGAGTCTGGACAACAAGGCATAGAGAGTGAAGAGCCCAGAGGGAATGAGAGGAGAGAAAAGTGATGCAGGGAAAGAAAACTGGAAGAGAAGCCTGGCCAGGGAGAGAGACTAGGCTTCTGGTTTTGTAATAAAGACAAGGATTTGCATTTTAGCTCTGTGTCCTGTGAGCTATGATAAATTCCTAACCTCCCTGAGGCACTGCCATGCAACTTCTCCATTCTGTAAATGAGAGATAAAGCTCTGGGTTATTGTGAAGTTTAAAGTTAATGTTTACGAAGTACAGTGCCCGGTGGCTGGCAGGTGCCAAGAAACTGGCTCTTCCTGCCCTGGAGGGAGTCATGGATGCTCTGAAGCCAGAGGGGGAGGTGTATCTCATTCACTCTCTAAACAGCCCCTCAAAGATGACAGGAAGATTCTGAGCCCATTTCCACAGAAGACACAAGAGCTAAGACACAGCTCTAGGAATTCTCCCCTCTTTCTCCAGAATCATTCATTTCTTCTCCACTGGAACATTTCCATCATCACTGGAAACATGCTGCTGTGTATCCACCCCTGATATTTTCTCTCGACCCTCTTTTCTTCCCTACTTTCTGACCCACTGTTATGCTCCCCTTTGCAGTAAAACTCCTAGAAATAATTGTTTACCTTGCTGTCAGATATCCCTCTCTTCCCATTCTCCCTGAAGGCCATTCCCCTTGGGTGTTTATCTCCAGCACACCCCAGAAATGGCTCTTCTCAAGGGCACCAAGAACTTCCAAGGAATACTACTCAGCCAAAGAAAAGAATGAAATTTTGCCATTTGTAGCAACATGGATGGACTTGGAGGGCATTATGCTAAGTGACATAAGTCGGACAGAGAAAGACAAATACTATATGATATCACTTATACATGGAATCTAAAAAAATAAAACAAACTAGTGAATATAACAAAAAAGAAGCAGATTCACAGATATAGAGAACAAACTAGTGGTTACCAGTGGAGAGGGGGAAAAAGGGAGGGGCAATATAGGGGTAGGGGAGTAAGAGGTACAAACTATTAGGTATAAAAGAAGCTATAAAGGATATATCATACAAAATGGAGAATATAGGCAATATTTTATAATAACTATAAAAGGAGTATAACCTTTCAAAATCATGAATCACTTTATTGTACACCTGTAACTTATGTAATATTGTACAATAACTATACTTCAATTTTAAAAAGTATTTTTAAAAAAGTGAGTTCAGGAGTTCCCTGGTGGCCTAGTGTTTAGGATTCCGGGCTTTCAGTGCCATGGCCCAGGCTCAATCCCCGTTCAGGAAACTGTGATCCCACAAGTCAAGTGGCATGCCCCCCCCCCCACCAAATAAAAGTGAGTTCAGGTTGTGTCACTCCTTTGCTCAAGAGCCTGCAATGGTTACCCATATTCCCCCAAGTAAGAGCCAGATCCCTTACAATGGTCTAGGAGGCCCTTCATGGCTCGCATGACCCTTAGTCTCTGTCATCACTCCACACCAGCCGCTCTGGCCACCTGTCATTCTTCCAATATTCCAAATAACCTCTAGTTTTAAGGCTTTCACACTGTTCAGGTCCTCTGCCTGGAATTTTCTCCTCTCATATGTGCCTAACACCTTCACTTCCTTAAAGTTTGTTTTTTAATCATATATCACCTTCCCAGTGAACTTGAGGCTATCCCGATCACCATATTTAAAATTGCCATGTAGCCACCTCCTATATTCCCAAAGTCCCTTCACTGAAATTTTTTGTTCCTTACAGGACTTGTCACTTGATAACAAACGATATAATATTTGTTTTTATTAGGTTTACTTTTGTATTTATTTTGTAATTTGTAATAATAGTGTAAGCAGATAGGGTAGGGGTTCCCTGGAGAAAGAGGGCCAGGCATGGCTTTCTTGACAGAAGAGAAGCCATTTTTGGCCTGAGCCATCTTGTCATCTAAGCCTGTCAACTGTGCTTGTCCTTGAACAGGTCTCAGTAATTAACGATCTTAAGGGGACTAAAGAACGCAGAGACAAATGACTATTATCAGGCAAGAGAAGTAACAATAGCAAAGATAATATATCATTTGGAAAGACTCCCAGTTCTTTTCAATGGTAAGGGTTGGCCTGAAGTGCTCAACCACCAGACCAACTGAAACCTGAGGGGTGACGATGTTGACCTTTTCTGACCCTCATGACCTCAGTCAGCTAAAGCTTGGACTCGGAGGACTGACAGCCCAAAGCCCTTCATGAATATGCATGTATCTTTAGCTTGGAACTTCCCCAATTTCGCAGTTTGGGGAGGCACTGGGTTCGGAAAGATCTGCAGTGTTCTCCTCACCTGCTGCAAGTAAAAACATCCCTCCTTCTCCGGATCTTTGCCTTGGTTGTGTCTTTTGGCTCGACACGTACCAAGAGGCAAACCCAGTTTTGGGGTAACAATGGTTTGCATTATATTTTGATCAGTTATTATTTTTTTATATATTTATATATTTTGGGCTGCGTTGGGTCTTTGTTGCTGCACGCAGGCTTTCTCTAGTTGCAGTGAGCACAGGCTTCTCTTGTTGTGGAGCACGGGCTCTAGGCACGCGAGCTTCAGTAGTTGTGGCACCTGGGCTCAGTAGTTGTGGCTCGCGGGCTCTAGAGCGCAGGCTCAGTAACTGTGGCGTACGGGCTTAGTTGCTCTGCGGCATGTGGGATCTTCCCAGACCAGGGCTCGAACCTGTGTCCCCTGCATTGGCAGGGAGTTTCTTAACCACTGCGCCACCAGGGAAGTCCAGTTTGCATTATATTTTGTAATGTGTTTATTAGGTTTATGTTTTTATCTTCTGTGGCCTCTGCCACTATTTGAAGCTTTATGAGGACAGGAATTGCCTATTTTATTCGCTAAAGCAGGGCTTGGAGTATAGAAGCCACTTTAAATATATATATATATACTTTTTAATGAATGGAAGATAAGTAAATTAAGTTTACTAAGGACAGATCTGTCACTTGGAACCCTATCTTCTCTTCCCACCCCTGTGTTCCTTTAGCTGCACTATATACTCTACACAAGATATAGCCTTCCTTGTACACACCACACACGATGTAACCTTCATTGTATACTCTATGCAGGGTATAGCCTTCAACAGCAGAGCAATATGGTTAAGGAGAAGGATCTAGAGGCAGACTGAAAGAGTTCTGAGCCCAGCCTCACCACATGCTTGCTTTGCAATTGGGCAAGTTATTTGGTTGGCCAAAAGGTTTGTTCATTTTCTTCTGTAAGATGGCTCTAGTAGCACTTCGTTGTCCTTAACTTCATTTGAAACAATTTTGTTAGATTGTATGTAACAGCTGTCATATTAGCGTGCATTTAAAAAAAGACATCAGAATTGGTGAATTTTTGTGTAGCCACTTTAATATTAAAGATGGAAGGAAAAAAGCAACATTTTTGGCGTATTATGCTTTATTATTTCAAGAAAGGTAAAAACGCAACTGAAACGCACAAAAAGATTTGTGCAGTGTATGGAGAAGGTGCTGTGACTGATTGAACGTGTCAAAAGTGGTTTGCGAAGTTTCGTGCTGGAGATTTCTCGCTGGACGATGCTCCATGGTCAGGTAAACCAGTTGAAGTTGATAGCGATCAAATCGAAAAAATAATTGAGAACAATCAACGTTATACCACGTGGGAGATAGCTGACATACTCAAAATATCCAAATCAAGAGTTGAAAATCATTTACACCAGCCTGGGTATGTGAATCGCTTTGATGTTTGGGTTCCACATAAGTTACGTGAAAAAAACCTTCTTGACCATATTTCTGCATGCAATTCTCAACTGAAACATAATGAAAACATTCCATTTTTAAAACAAATTGTGACGGGTGATGAAAAGTGGATACTGTACAACAATGTGGAACAGAAGAGGTCATGGGGCAAGCGAAATGAACCACTGCCAACCGCACCAAAGGCCGGTCTTCATCCAAAGAAGGTGATGCTGTGTATATTGTGGGATTGGAAGGGAGTCCTCTATTATGAGCTCCTTCCAGAAAACCAAACAATGAATTCTAACAAGTACTGCTCCCAGTTAGACCAACTGAAAGCATCACTCAACGAAAAGCGTCCAGAATTAGTCAACAGAAAACACATAATCTTCCATCAGGATAACGCAAGACCGCGTATTTCTTTGATGACCAGGCAAAAACTGTTACAGCTTGGCTGGGAAGTTCTGATTCATCCCCTGTATTCACCAGACGTTGCACCTTCGCATTTCCATTTATTTCGGTCTTTACAAAATTCTCTTAACAGAAAAAATTTCAATTCCCTGGAAGGCTGTAAAAGGCACCTGGAACAGTTCTTTGCTCAAAAAGATGAAAAGTTTTGGGAAGATGGAATTATGAAGTTGCCTGAAAAATGGCAGAAGGTAGTGGAACAAAAGGGTGAATGCGCTGTTCAACACAGTTCTTGCTGAAAATGAAAAATGTGTCTTTTATTTAAAAAACCGAAGGCACTTTTTGACGCACCCAGTACATAACCTCTCTAAGACTCATTTTTCTCATCTGTAAAATGAAGTAATAGTGCTAAGTCTTAGGGTTATCGTGAGGGCTAAGTCAGAAACACGCATGTGTGGTGTACAAGTTGCAGTTGGCAATGTGCCCGGATCAGGGTAAATGCTGTGAAGAGGGCGGGGAGAAATGTCACCGGTGTGGGTGTTGAAATTCAGTCCTGTACCTACTTCCAGCCTTCCTACGAGGAGAGAACCATATTTAAACCTGAAGATCACACCGTTCCCTTAACACTTGACTCTTGGAAGTTATCATTTCTGGGATCAGCATTTACCCTCCAAACAGTTTAGAGTCTTTATAAAGTCCTATTCTTGGGGATTAACCCATTTATTCTCTTCCCAGCCATGGGAACTAGGAACTTGTTTAAATTCTAAGACAATCCTTTCTATATCCCGAGGCTGTTCTAAACCAGATAGAAAAGAGTTTTAAGTTAAGCAATTTATCCCCAAAAAGGGAGTGAGAGAGGACTTTGGCCAGCTGCCCAAAATGTGGGCCTATGGCTTTAGGTTGAACCCTGAACACCCAGATACCCATTTGTCCTACAGCCCTGGATACGTACCATCCATGTGTGAGCCCCTGCTGGTCACTCCAGGACAGAGCTCTGCCTTGAATTCAGACCAAGTGATGGAGCCCTGACACCTGCGCAACGCTTGCAAGTATCTCTCCTGAGAATCCTGCCCCCTTTGATTACTAACTGCTGGCTACTTTTCCAAAGAGTAGTCCACACTGAACCACTGCCACCGTCTTTTCCTGAGAGCCCTGTGGAGTGTCCTGACATCCACACCTTGGACAGCCTGGATAGCGGTACCATTCTGGGTCATTGGCCATGACTTCTGACACTGACCAATATCTAGTGCCTGGTCCAAGCCCCAGACTCTCCTCTTTTGCACTGTTTCCTACTTATATCCAATAGTCCCACCCAGATTGGATTAAGGGAAGAAGAGCTGGGCAACCACTCATCATACCGATCTGAAAAGGACATTAAAATATCACTGCAATAAATAGGAATTATAATGCCAATTAATTCAGGTTTCCATGGGGACTAATTAGATAACTGGTGAAATGTGAATTGGCCCAGCCTTCCCTAGCATCCTCGAAGGTAGATTAAAATTAAAAAATATAAATTAAGTACTTACATGTTGCAAGTACAAATCTAAGATAAATCAGGTGCTAGTCCTCTGAAACTGGCATTCAGAAACTAAAGTCCCAATCAGGAGGATGCGTGTGTTGGCTTCACCAGGCCTCATAGTTAAGAAGTGTTTTCCAAGTTGAAGCCCAGATCTTCTGCTGTTCTGTCTAAAAATGAAGATTGCTGGCCTCAGTGTAGCTCTACTAAATCAGAAGGAAAAGACTAGGAATCTATATTTTAACAAGTAACCAAGAGTAATTCTTACGCATACTCCTAATCTCAAGGGTTATTAAATTCATAACTGAAGGATTATTAAATGAGGGGGAAGAGGGATGAATGAATGAACGAATGATAGAACCTAAAATGCCACTTTTCTTTTTAGTGGAAAGATTTAAGTAGCATCCTTTCCCTACGCCCTCCCATACCCCTGCACTCAGAGTGGACCTCACTTTGAGCAGCCAAGGTTACTGAGCCGGGAGCAGTGACAGCGCTCATCAAGCAGCCAATGGACTCTCATCCATCTCTTCGGGTAATTAATTCTATTTACAGCTCCATTTAATACAAAGGACAGAAACCCTTGAGGGCATGGTTTTATAAGATATTGCAAAGCCTAACTGCAAGTTTTTTACATTATTTTGAAAACAACTTTCCCTAAAAGGGTTTAGAAGTATGTAAAAGTAATAAAAAGGCAACTTAGCAACACTAACTTCTGGCTATGGAATTTTGCCAAGACACATCCAAGACTATGGAAACATGTTTAATTCCTAGGGATCTTGATATGGGGTAAAGCAGGCATGTTAAGTGCTGGGCCTAGAATTACAGATTTACATAAAATGAAAGCTAGACTAAAAGTAGCCAATACTTACATGATGCTCAGTATGGACCAGGCACTATTCTGGGCACCGGGGAGGCCTTGGATCCTTTCTCCAGGTGTGGAATCTAAAGTGCGGGGAGGTTAACTTAACTCCCCCCATAGTTCCAGGGGTGGTTAAGCAAGGCTGTAAATGGGGGTAATCTGCCCTTAACCACTGCACTGACTGTTCCTCAGAGAGTCACATCTTTTCCAAATAGAGAAAGTGAATCCAAGAAATGCAGTGGAGTCCAGGGTCACATGGCCAGGGAGCAGCCGATCTCAATTTCTCTGACTCTACAGCTCAGTACCAGTCGACCATAGAAAGACTGAATTCCAGAGCCAGAAGGAAAAGCCTGGAGCTCACCTCTACCCCAAGGAGGTAGACAGCCCTCACCTGTAAACTTTTCCTGAATTTCCCAAGGCACCTGTCAAAACTGACCCTTTGGTTGCTTATATCTAGCATTGAATCGACTTTTTCTCTTTGACTTAGAAACACTGTCCATTAGGTCCTTTTCATGTACATGGGAAATGTCCTCTAAATAAGAGACTAGAAAGCTCTGAAGTTGGGACGGTCTGCTGAGCTTTCTTGCCCTCTTCTCAGGCTAGTCAGCTCCTGCAGGTGGGAAGGGCTTTGCTTCCCGTCTGCTCCTGCACACTTGGGAGGGAGGTTCTCTCCATCCCAGCACCATGGGGCAAGCCTGCCAGGTGGGGGACTGCCAGCCAGCAGGGCCAGGCTTGCAGTCCCCATAGCTCCCAGAAGTCTAGCAGACTCAGATGCTTTCTCCCCCTGCATGTTTGTTCTTCCACTTTCCATTTGGTAGAATGAGATCCCCATACTTTCAGTTAGATTTGACCTTAATATTCTTTGAGCTTTTGCTAAGGTCCTCCTATAAGATTGTCAAGCTTAATTTATTACAGCTAATAGGGAAGTCACCAATGACAGTCTCACCAAACCTTTCTTTCCTTCTCTTTCTTTCTTTTCCGTCTCTTTCTTTCTTTTCCTTTCTTTCTTTCCTTCTCTTTCTTTCTTTTCCTTCCTTCCTTTCTTTTTCTTTCTTTCTTTCTTTCCTTCTTTCTTTCTTTCTTTCTTTCTTTCTTTCTTTCTTTCTTTCTTTCTTTCTTTCTTTCTTTCTTTCTCTCTTTCTCTCTCTCTTTCTTTCTTTCTTTACCACACTACATGGCATGCAGGAATCTTAATTCCTCAATCGCGGATCAACCCATACCCCTGCAATGGAAGTGCAGAGTCCTAATCACTGGACGGTCAGGGAAGTCCATCATCAAACATTTCTTCATTCCAAGAGAAACCATGTAGCCTATTAATCATAGCTGATTATTTGTGTCATAAAAGGTTTCCAAACACTTTGACAATCTATGAAGTATGTATTACTTTAGGTCCAATCCCATTGCTAAGAACGCCAAAGCCCTTTTCATACTATTTAGTGAATTTTGTTGAGCGGAGAATGTTGTTTTAAAAATAATGAGCTGTCTAACGGAGCTTAGAAATCATTTGGTTATGTAGAAATTTTCATGGCCACAGCTATCCAAATTCAAGAATACCTCTTTGATATGCAAATGCATTTAATTCATTCCAGCCTATACTTTGGCCTTTCCATGGAGAAATTCTTCTCTTTGTCTCTCCTTACTCACTTCCTTGGGTCATCTTGTCCAACAATGACCTCACTGTACACTTGTGTGCCATGTTACTTCCACGTGCCAATAACTTCCAAATACATATCTTTACTCCAAACCCTTTCCTTAGCTTCAAACTGTCTATTTGACATCTTTACATAGATATCCCTCATGCCCTTCAACACTGATCTTCTGCCCAAACCCACTTATCCTGCTTCATTTCTGATCCTGGTGAATCTACCTTATCACCCAGTTCAGTAAACCTGAGAATCGTAATGATCACCCCCTCCACTTCCCCACACCCAAACAATTCCTACCTGTATTGAGTAATGTTGACTGCTTGCTACACACCCACTTTCACCTCCCCCATTCCTAGAAAACTCTGATTTTGTTCAGCTTTCTCCCCTCTTCTCCCCTCAACACAGCCCACTTGCTTCTTTGGAGGTGAATCCCACCATCAACTTCAGGGAAGTCCTAATTGGTTTGACAGTAATCCTATCCCCCTTGCCAGTGGTTGATTCAGGGATGGGCATGTGACCCAATCATGTGAGAATCAAGGAGAAGTATATTAGGAGCTTTCAGGAAAGTCTGTCCCTGTTTGCTGGGCAAGCTTCTGGAAATGACCCTCTCTCTGGATGATTTCATACATGGATAGATAATAGGTCTAGAATTGCTGTGACCATATTGCTCTCATCTTGAGAATGAAATCAACACAAAGAAGTGAGCATACAGGGACGGGGAAGGGTAAGCTGGAACGAAGTGAGAGAGTGGCATGGACATATACACACTACCAAATGTAAAATAGATAGCTAGTGGGAAGCAGCCGCATAGCACAGGGAGATCAGCTCGGTGCTTTGTGACCACCTAGAGGGGTGGGATGGGGAGGGCGGGAGGGAGCGAGACGCGAGAGGGAAGAGATATGGGAACATATGTATATGTATAACTGATTCACTTTGTTATAAAGCAGAAACTAACACACCATTGTAAAACAATTATACTCCAATAAAGATGTTTAAAAAAATAAAAAAGAAGTGAGCATAGAAAATAAAGTGGACACACAGAGTAAGAATCGCTGTAAGCAACTCCTGAAGTCTACCTTCTTTCTGGATTTAATATCTCATTAGCAAACAACTGTTGAGGCTAGCTTGTGCTGTTTATTTTCCTATTATTTGCTGCAAAAAAGCTCCTTAAATGATCCATCAAGTCTCAGCAATATCTAATATCTATCCCCCCATCACTGTCTCCACAGCCACTGTCTTAGTTCCAGCTCTCATCATTTCTCACTTGGATTAATAGAACATCTTCCCATCTGGTGTTTCTGCCTCAATCTATAGCAATCCATCCTCTGCAGCTGCCAGAGTGATCATTCTAACAAAAAAAAACCCAAAAAACAAAAAACAATCTGCTTATCTCAGACTCCAGCTAAGAAAAACCTCTTCAGATTTATCCTTTTTCAACCACCACTTAATGCAAAATGACCTTATGGTTTACACTAATTTGGAAAGCACTAAAAAAGGGTGGGATTCGAGAAAGAAGGAACCAGCATCCTTCAAGGTCAAGACAGAGGCTTAGACAGAAACCCCAGAGACCAGAAGGTAAAGTAGCCTCTTGGAATGACTCTGGTCCAACTTGAGTAAGTCTCTCAACTGACTGTGTGGGCAGACGCTAAGGCATGTGGACCCCACAGGCCTTTTTTAAGGTCAAGGTCAAGGTCAGGTATGTTCCAATTACAATGTGATGGGTTATCAACGTCCTGGAAGAGCTAGGAGCTGCTCTGCCAATGCTAAAGACTTAGGAAGTATTTAGCTCCCTCTTTCTTCCCCACCAGCTTGCCAGAGTGGACAACACAAACCCAATCATCCAGAAAGCTAGAGAAATACCAGGGTAGAAGTTATACAAGTGATTGAAATCAATCATTTCATCAAATGCATTCTCTATAGCAACCTGAGTGCCTTTTACAGCCTAGCAAATTAGCAAAACTTTAAAAAATAAATAATAGTGCTGCAATGAACATTGTGATACATGTCTCTTTTTGAATTATGGTGTATTTAAAATAAGAAGTTACAACTGGAAATAAGGGGGAATTATTATGTATTAAATTTTTAAAAAGCAAAATTGTGAAAGGGCAGATTCAGGATGTTTTTTAAATTTTCAAGACTAAATGTCAAGCCTGGAAAGTAAATAGGCAAAAATGCAATAGTTGTGCCGAGCAATGGGATTAGCAGTACTGTATTCTCTTCACAAAAGTTTTATTTTAGTTGCAAAGATGTTATCGCGACAATATTTATTAAGCAGGGGAACGATTAGGACTGCCCTCCATGTTGTGAATTCTTCCTGGTAATTCCTGCAAAACCTCCTTCTGGATAAGGTATGGATACACCTGCCTAGAAAATTCTTGACCCATGAAATTCAGTACATTCAACTGTGAATCATTCTATCAACATAGTCACAGTCGGCAAATTTGCATAATGATTTATGGACATTTGCCCTAACAGTTGTGTGGGGATATGAAGGAGCTGTTCACTAGCTCGGCTTTGGCTTTGCTATCAAGAGGTGGACAGCTGTGGTTAATGAAAAACAATTGCTAATAGATAATCCCAATTATGCCTTGAAGTGCATTTTGGAATGGCCAGTACACAGAGGGACCTAAATACAGATCTAGAGCCTCATACCTGCTTCACCCCCTTCCTCTCCTCAGATTCCACCCTCTTGAGCTGGATGTTCTGGAGAGATAGTTCCAGAAGGTGATCTGGGAGTATGTTGCATGGGAGGAGCTGGATCCAGTTAGGGCTCATGGTGATAAAACATAAACCCAATAATTTACACAGTCTGTAAGGAGAAAACCAGGAAAGCTCCATTCCTAATTGTACCTTCTTCACTGCTTCATCAACCGAAAACACGAGGACCCTCCTTACAGGGCCACTAGAAAGTAAATGTCACCCTAGGACACAAGTAGTAGCTAACCAGACTGGGACAGTACTGAGACAGGCAATGGGCAGGACCCTTGTTTAGCCTTAGTTCTGCTACCTTTGTTGAATGGGTCGCTCTCTTTGGACCTCAGTTGACTCATTTAGAAGAGGAAGAATTTGAAATATCTCTGAGGTCCCTTGCCTTGATTTTCTAAGTACCAGTTAGGATGGGTATCCTTTTAGCCAGGTTGTCTTTAAATAAGCCCCACTGCATTTGGGACTTATTTGTGACTGCTGAAGCCCTTCATCATTTCTTCGGAGTTCAAGTGCGGATTTGGAATGACAAGGGCACTCACAGTAGAAATTGGTTAATTGGTGAACTGTGCAGTGGAATTATTTGAATATATTGTAAGTTTCAGTTCATATGCCACAAGTTAATTGAATTTGCCCTAAAGCCCTTCAATTAAAAATAGTGCAGAAACTAGCATTTTCAAGATAAATGGGGGGCCTTGATCAAACTCCAGGAAAACAAAATGGTAAGTGTTTGAAGGGTTAACAACATCTTTCTAATCAAAGCCACACTGGAGATGGACGGGCTATTTTCTTTTTTGGCGTATCAGAGTTTGATAGCTTCATCCCAGGAACAACCTGGTACTCTCAGGAATTCAGCTGAGAAATGAACAGCCTTTGAAACCGCTGGTAGCTCAGGACCACCTTTGGCAAAATGTGTGCTTCAGTCTCTGCCTCTGTGAGGTGTGTTAGCACAGCCTTGAGGCTCTGCACAGCCTGGTCCCCCCTCCTTACCAGCCTCCTTCTCTGGGTTTTTTGTCCTTTTCCATCACGATGTTCCCAAATTCCCTGCCTTTTCATATGCTGTTCCTTTGGCCCAAATTAGGCTCCCTCCTTCCCTCCTTCCCTCCTTCCCTCCTTTCCTGCTTGACAAACTCCTTCCTCCTAATCCTTTGAGAGTCAGCTCACCTGACTTTGGAGTCAGTTAAATCCAGGTAAACCTCCTGGCTCTCCTGATGATAATTTGTGGAGCTTGGACCCAGTCTCTTCTGCAAAGGACTCATATTCTAGCAAGAAAATGGGTCAGCTCTGTGTTGCTTCTTCAGAGGGGCATGGGAGCTTGCCCCTTGCACGACGGGGTGGATGGTGGCTACAAAAGGGCAGCAGCATGTACAAGGCATAGATGTGGGAAGAATGGAAAACTTGACTTAACCCACTGATAAGAACACAGGATCTAGGGGGAAGGAGGAATCTGGAGATGAGACAGGAAAGCAGGCAGGAACCCAGATAATGAGGGACCTTTTATGATATTCTAAGAAGTTTGAAATAGGACCTTTAAAGAAATGGAAAGACTTTGAAGGATTCCATTCTAAGGAGCTCTTGGTTCCCTCTACTAGCTCCGTGATATTCTCGCTGAGGTTTTCTGTTTAAACACCCTGGCTCCAACCTGGTACAGTGTAAATGAAAAGCTCAGTTCTCAACTCCTGTGTAGGGAGAAACCCAGTTCATCCTTGCTGTGTTTTTCTTCCACCTGCGAGTCTTACAGGAGCACGCCTGGCACTTCCGGTCACCCCAAATATGAGTTTTTTCCCCCTCAACAATGAGCAACTCTCAGACTGGACGCCAGCTGGGTGTCCTGCGATTTAACTCCACTTGACACTAGCTGCCTGGAGATGGTGTCCGATCCCACGGGTGAAGGGCTCAGTCCCACAAGACTCCCCACCTTGTCCCCTTCAGATGCCAATCACAAGTCCAGGTTGTCACCTGTGCTTCTGACCTATAGTCTGGAAGTTCTCACAACCTCATCCTCGGATTCAGTTAATTTGCTAGAGCAGCTCACAGAATTCCAACACTTTCCCCTCTCTGGAGAATGGGAGGGAGGGTAGGGCTGATCATTCCAAGCTTCTGATCATGACTTCTTTCTGGTGACCAGCCGCCTCCCAGGAGCCCACCCAGAGTCGTCTCGTTAGAACAAAAGATGTTCCTAGTGTCGGTATCACTCAGGAATTTATGAGGGTTTTAGGTGTCCTGTGTCAGGGACGGGCTCAAAGACAAATATTCGAACAAGAGATGCTCTTAGTATTCTTATCACTTAAGAAATGACAAGGGTTTTAGGAGATCTGTGCCAGGAACTGGCGGTAGAGACCAATGTATAAATGTTCTACTGCCTTGCACTCGTAGTCTGCTGTTCCTCTCTGGGAATAAACGATGTGGTTCTGGTAACTGTTCACCCTGGCTTACCTGGAATAGTCCTGGTTTCACCAGTTGTCCTGGTTTAATTATTAACAGTGCCCACCTTTTATTCTCAAACGTGTCCCAGATTGACACTATATGTATATTATCTCCATCACCTCAAGAGGTCACATATGGAGAAACTCTGAATTATTTCTAAAAGATTAATGGCATAATTTTGAAGAGAAAGCCAGACATCATAAGGGAGGCTAGAAGATATTCACCCACCAGAGGTCATGCCCAGTGGGATGTTTAGATCTCAGAGAGGGAGAAGGGCAGTGTGGATGCAGAGGGTGACTGAAGACAAGCTCACATTGCTCAGATGCTGGCCACAGTCTGCTTCCTGTGTGTCCTTAGGCTAAGTACTTAACCTCTCTGTGCTCCAGTTTCTCACTGTAAAATGAGGACGTCATTAACAGTGCCTACCTCATACTTCACTTGGAAAACACGAAGATGTTAAAATAGGTAAAATGCTTTGAAAAGCCTGATATGGAACAAGAATTTGATAGATGTCAGCATTTGTTATCGGACTGGTAGTTGGGTGTGACTTTATCTGTGGGTGAGATCCAATATACTGTGGTTTTGCTAATCGTCCTTGAGTATCCCACGCTTTTCCTGCCCTACACAGACCTGGGAAGCCACTCCTTAAAAAAAAATATGTTAGAACCCTATGTACCTAAAGTTCTTCAACTGATCAAATAAAAACAAAGACCTCTTTAAAAATAAGATGTGAGTGTAGCACTTGACTACTCTGCTAAACTTGTTTCTTGGCATACCTGTGTTGCCCCTTAGAAGGAGGTCTCTATGAGCACAAGGACTGTGTTTGACCCCCCTGTATATCTTTGTATCTGCCTTTGTACCTCATTCATAAAAAGAACACAGTAAGTATTTTTGGAGAGAAGCTGGGATTTTTTTGCCAACCTAAACAAAGCTGTACTCTGAAACACAGCTGTGTGGCCATAATTTAATGGCTTTTACATTCCACATTTCAAGTTCTCCCATTGCAATCAAGTAGACCTTGCCCGCTGAGAGCCGACATCCTTTCATTGGGGGATATGGAATAAACAAAGTTAGCAGTTTGTATAGGAAACTTCCAGCACCCAGCCTGGAGCAAAGTGAAGGTTAGATCTAAGCCCGGAGAAAGAAACGAAACAGCAGCCATACACTTGGCAGATAGGGAGAGGTTATTTTTAAAGGTGATGTTAACTTTATAACCCCGGGTTTCAGGTTTTCCTTTAGGGATAGTATACTGAGTGGTTAAAAATCACAAACGCTGGGAACAGATTCCTGGGCTCTAACCCTGGCAGTGGCACTTACTTGCTTTAAAGCCATGGGTGAGTTACAAGTGTTATCTGGGTTCCCTAGACACTCAAGTACAAGGCACAGGATGACATGCTCAGATTTTTGGGGGGAGTGTGAGCCTCCTGAATACGCAAATGAAAAAAAAGGGAAGAGGGACAGGGAAAGGAGACCAGATACAAGGATGTGTGGAACTGGGTTGATCACGGCTTCAGGACAAGCTGATTCTTCAGTCTTGTCAATACCTTTTAAGAAAGAGTATGAAACTACCTCCCAAGGGTTAGAAAAAAGAATTTATCTGCAGAGCCTTAAATTCCATTGATCAAAGCTCACCACTGCTGGGAGTTAATTGCCCTGACCTTCTGTTTGCCCATGTCTGGGTGACTAGTAGGTCTCACCCTGTAGAGGCCATGGTGAACCCCAGGTAGGAGCTGAGGGACAGCCCAGTGTGAGTCTAAGGCTGTGGGTTGTGCTCAGAAGCAGCAGGAAAGGCTGAAGGAGCTAATGCAGGTGTCCCCTCGGCCAGCAGGTGCAGACAGAGCAGCATCAGGGGCCAGGTTCCTCGATGCTGAGGGCAGTGTTGGCCATCACTGGATCGGCTCTGGCTAGACAGTTCCTGGACCTCCAGTGAGGTGTAGGCTGGATCCAGTACATTGCTTGACCTTGACTGAACAAGTTAATATAGGTAAGGTGCTTCGGACATTGCCTGGCTCACGGAGAATAACATCAAACGTTAGGTCCTGTGTGTACACAATTCTACCTTTCCCTGGCAGCCTATCCTCATCTTTTTATGTTTCCTCTGAGGGATATATTTGAA
Organism: Monodon monoceros; assembly: GCF_005190385.1. Lineage (NCBI taxonomy): Eukaryota > Metazoa > Chordata > Mammalia > Artiodactyla > Monodontidae > Monodon > Monodon monoceros. The sequence goes on along the minus strand of NW_021703773.1, from coordinate 3,812,815 downwards.
AGTGGAGCTATAAGGCCTGAGTTTGGTACTGAAGGGTGTCTCAGAGCATCAACGTCCCTCATACCCTGTGCCTTGTCCCCTGCCACACCAGTTGATACGATGCTCAAGGAAGAGGCAGAGACGAGACAAATCCCAGCAATAGCCACCAAACTCATCACCACCTTAGTCCCAAGGGGTTCTCTGGAAAAAGTTACGAAGTTCTTATCATGCTAGCGATACCCATTGGCTTGACTGGGTTTCCTCCAATGGAGTTGTTCAGAAAAGTACGAGAAGTTCAGAGACAGAAGTGCAGGTTCAGCGATGCAAACTATTATATAGAGAATGGATAAACAAGGTCCTACTGTAGGGCACAGGGAACTATAGTCGATATCCTGTAGTAAACCATAATGGAAAAGAATATGAAAAAGAATATACATATGTGTATATATCGGAATCACTTTGCTGTAGAGCAGAAATTAACACAACATTGTAAATCAACTATACTTCAATTAAAAAAAAAAAAAAGAAGTGTGGGTGCAGCAAGGACTTAAAGCAGAGCTTCCATACCTGGGAACTCTCTGGATAAATCTAATTTGCCGGGGTGTTCTGTCTGGACTTCATGGTGTTAGTAAAAATATTTCAATTTGAGCCTCCCATAATGACTTCCCAGGCAACAGGCTATCAGAAGCTGCTGTCTCTGCTGCAGTCAGTAGAAGCCAGGATGTAAATTTGTTGAAACCAACATCTAAACTTATAATATCGTCTATAAAAGTCCTTATTCATAACTTCCCTTTAAAAAGTAAGCAGTCCATCAACAGACGAATGGATAAAGAAGATGTGGCACATATACACAATGGAATATCACTCAGCCATAAAAAGAATGAAATTGAGTTATTTGTAGTGAGGTGGATGGACCCAGAGTCTGTCATACAGAGTGAAGTAAGTCAGAAAAACAAATACCCTATGCTAACACATATATATAGAATCTTAAAAAAAGAAAAAAATGGTTCTGAAGAACCTAGGGGCAGGACAGGGATAAAGACGCAGACGTAGAGAATGGACTTGAGGACACGGGGAGGGGGAAGGGTAAGCTGGGACGAAGTGAGAGAGTGGCGTGGACATATATACACTACCAAATGTAAAATAGATAGCTAGTGGGAAGCAGCCGCATAGCACAGGGAGATCAGCTCGGTGCTTTGTGACCACCTAGAGGGGTGGGATGGGGAGGGCAGGAGGGAGGGAGACGCAAGAGGGAAGAGATATGGGAACATATGTATATGTATAACTGATTCACTTTGTTATAAAGCAGAAACTAACACAACACTGTAAAGCAATTATACTCCAATAAAGATGTTAAAAAAAAAAAAAAGTAACCAGAAGCTCGCATAACCTGAGCCTGAATTTTCACCTGGCAATAATTAGCTGGGGCAGAATAGTGACTCTCTAGGTCAGATAGAAAATACTTACGCTAGCCCTCTCCTCTCCGTATTCTCTCACCTGGCCCATCTCACTCACTTATATTACGCTCTATTGCAGACATTTCAGTTTTCAGCTCTGGACCTGAATCTCTTTGGACTGAGATGGTCATTTATTGTGGACAAACAGGCCCTAGGACTCTAAAGTTACTTTAAAGATGATCTGGCCCAATCCCTGTAGCCCCACCTCCACCCTCGTTCACTGGATACCTGTTTAGTTTGGCTTTTTCAAAAATGGAATAGCTTTTTGGTTTCATTAATAATGTCATACAGGGCTTCCCTGGTGGCGCAGTGGTTGAGAGTCCGCCTGCCGATGCAGGGGACACGGGTTCGTGCCCCGGTCCGGGAGGATCCCACATGCCGCGGAGCGGCTGGGACCGTGAGCCATGGCCGCTGAGCCTGCGCGTCCGGAGCCTGTGCCCCAACGGGAGAGGCCACAACAGTGAGAGGCCCGCGTACCGCAAAAAAAAAAAAAATAATAATAATAATAATGTCATACATTTTCTTTGTTTAAAATTAAAAACAGACATGGAGAATGGAATAGAAATAAAAAGAAAGGCTTATCAGCACATGATATGGAGATGCACTGGAAATTTCGGGATAGATCCGTGGCAGGTACTGCAGAAAAGCTCTCTAAGCTCCATTCAAATTCCCATAGCAAGTCTTACTTCACCTTGGAAGCTGGAAATGTAAACTGCATATTCTCAGACTCCCTTAAACCTCAGGTTTGCCATGTGATCCACCTGTCCCCAAGCCAAAGCACCGTGGGAGGTTTGGAAATGAGATACATGTCGTGCTTCTGCTGTGTCTCCAGTTTCCCCTGACAGCTTGCAGTTTCTCCTGATCAGCTTTGTGACCACCTAGAGGGGCGGGATCGGGCAGGTGGGAGAGAAACGCAAGAGGGAGGAGATATGGGGATATATGTATACGTATAGCTGATTCACTTTGTTATAAAGCAGAAACTAACACACTATTGTAAGGGAATTATACTCCAATAAAGATGTTTAAAAGGAAAAAGAATGGAAAACAGTTCATTCATTAAAAATGATTTTCTCCAAGAATATTTAGTGTGGGAAGATGTGGTGTAAAAGCAGGGCACAAAATACTAGATGGAGTATTTCATTGTGTTAAAATTGTAATAACACAAGTGCTGAACAAGTGATTAAAGCAGTAAAGGCAGTAGCACAGTGCCCACGCTGTGTCTGGTCCATGCCTGGCACAGAACACCGAGTTGCTGGTGTGACGGCAGCTGAAGTAGTGGATCTTGAGCCAGCGGGGGCTACAGTAGCTTTCATTGATGTGGCTGCTGATTGCTGTGGAGACAGCAGCTTTCTTGGTGCATGTTCATCAGTATTGTTTGGGGACTCATGGCTGGAAGCTCAGGCTAGAGCTCCTCATACTTTGTGAGCGCTTGATTCCCTTCTGTTGAATTCCTTAGTACCTAAACCAGCTAGAGTGGATCCTGCTACGTGCAGCTGAGCCCTAACTAACAGTGTATTCTTCCAGCTCTCAGCATGCATCACCTTCAGGGGTAACAGATAACAGGGAGAGATTTCATGTACCTTTAACATCTTGGAAAACTACAGTACAATGTCACAACCAGGATGCTGACGTTGTTACAATGTACTGATTTTATACAGATGTTCCCTGTTTTGCTTGCAATTTTATGGATAGTGTGTAGGTTTGTGGACCCATTACTACAGTCAGGTTAAAAAACAGTTGCAGCACCACAAGGATTCTCATGTTGTTTTTTCATCTCCCTCCCAATCCCCTCCCTAACCTCTGACCCCTTCAGCCTCTAATCTGTTCTCCAGTTCTGTAACAGTATCATTTCAAGAATGCTTAATATAAATAGAATATATGAGCTTTAAAGATTGGCATTTGGGGATTGGGGTTTGCTCAACATAATACCCCACTGATTCATCCAAGCGGTTGCATGTATCAACAGTTCATTCTTTTTTATTGCCAGAGTTGTAACTCAGGGTCTAGGTGTCCAGTTTGACCTTTCACCCATTGAAGACCCGTGGGTTGTTTCCGGTGTTTGGCTATTATGAATAAAGCTGCTGGGGACATTCATGTGCAGATTTTTGTGTAAATGTAAGTCTTAATTTCTCTGGGATAAATGCCTCAGGGTGTAATTACTGGTTCACATGGTAATCACGTATTTAGTTTTACAATGAATGGCCAAACTGTTTTCCAGAGTGGCTGTGCCATCTTACTTTCCTGCCAGCAATGTATGAGTGATCCAGGTTCTCTGCATGTTTGCCAGCGTTTGGTATTCGTTTGCCAGCATTTGGTATTATCACTTAAAAAAGTATAGCCATTCTGATGAGTGTCTAGTGGCAGTTTATTGTGGAATAGGCTTCATTTTATGCCAATTTGTGTAGCGCTGCTTTGTAATTTCAATGGTAGTTTAAAACTGTTTATATCATTATATTCAGAATTGATACCCCACAGCATTGCCTTTCACTTCCATAGTGTTTTCACATATTTTAATCACATTTAACTTTTACTACCTTATGGCTTGTTAGTATCATCATCCCCGCTTCTTTGGTGAAGAAATGGAGACAGCAAAAATAAAGAATTATGCAATGTCTCTCAGGGGAATGAAAATGTTTCTTGAGCAACTACTATATGCTAAGCCCGTCATATCATATTTAATGACACAGCTATTTCTGCAAGTATATGCTGTCATTCCTCATTGAAAGGGGATTTGAAAGTGCTTATAGCCACTAATACGTGACTGAGCTAAAATTGTCATGCATTTTCTTTGTAAAAAAAAAATACAGACATAGGGACATATAGAGAGAAATAAAGAAAAAACTCTACGTATTATCTATAAACTATAAATACAGTTAATATGTTGATTATATATTTATATATACATAATGTATGTTATATGTATATACATATCACATATATATTATATGTATAGAGATAATATAATAAATATATCACATTGTGAATATATGTACAAATATACATATATATCATGTCTATAATAATATAGACATGATATAGAGAGACCCACTAGGAATTTGTGTGTATATATTTATGGCAGGTACTGCAGAATGGCTCACTGAGCTCCGTTTGAACTCCATACCAAAGGCTTTTTCTGCTAAGCTGTATTGCTCAGCTGGCAAATTAAAGACCTGGCACTAGAACCTGCGTATCTGATGTCGTGTCTGGCAGGCTTTCCACCACAACAAAGCTACCTCTCCTTCTAACTTGAGAAGATAAAAAACACACCAAAGCAAAAGTCTTAGGGGACATTCTAATTTTGCATTTCTATTGATTAAAGTGTTTTCAACTTCATGTTTCATTTCTTCCACCTCCTTCCTCATCTCTACTCCTGAGACAGTATCTTGGGCAAACTCTGTTTCCCAGCTCAGTGCTTCATGATAGGATGAGTGTACATCCCGGGGAGCATTTGTTTGATTGGAGCATTCGGTACTTCATTGATTCACAGGGCCACGTCCTCTGGGAGGTGGACTGGTGGGATTAGGAGACTGAACTGAGAACAGGGAGATGTAAGTTCAAGAACTAACCAACCTGGGGCTTCCCTGGTGGTTGAGAGTCTGCCTGCCGATGCAGGGGACACGGGTTCGTGCCCCGGTCCGGGAGGATCCCACATGCCGCAGAGCGGCTGGGTCCATGAGCCATGGCCGCTGAGCCTGCGCGTCCGGAGCCTGTGCTCCGCAACGGGAGAGGCCACAGCAGTGAGAGGCCCGAGTACCACAAAAAAAAGAACTAACCAACTTTGGGAAAGTCAGTTCACCACATTCTTAAAATGCAATGTTTGGACCAGAGCATCTTCAAGGCACCTCCCAAATTTTTGATTGGCTTCGGTCTGTCTTTTGATTGTATCACTTGCTCTACATCGCAGCCTTCAGTGAGCAAGGGTGGGTTGGAAGTCATCAGCTACTTGATCAGCATCAGGTTTTTTCAAGGATTCCTGATACCTTGGCCCCTTCTCAGAGTTAAGATGTCCAGAGGGAAAGCAGAATGTAGCCTTGCACATATGAAAGAATCTGGTTACTTCCTAGGGAGTACAGTTTCAAACAAAGGCACATACACACAAGTACATTCTCACTCCAAGAATTAAGATAAACAAAAAGAAAGCAGTCAAATTGCAAGCCTGTAGTGACTTCCCCTGAGGTCCCTAGGATGGCCCTGGCTTAGGTGATGGATTAGCTGCTTGTTCACATCGGTCACTTACCTGGCCGTGAGACGTGGCTTACGTAGGCACAGAGACGGTGTGTGGATCTCTGTAACAGGATACTCTCTGTCCGCCAACATCCCTCTTGGTTTTCCCATGTTCCCTTTCCTCCACCAGGAGACATGGGGTCGGGGGGGGGGGGGCTGTTAAGTCACCAGGCTTCTCTGCCTCGTGCCACTATAGGGGTTAATAAATAATCGTGAAAGCCACGACTTGGCCTGCTGACATGGGACCTCCCAGAGCCCATTCTTATCCAACTGTTGTTGCATCCCTTTAATTAGGGGACCAGCATCTGCTGAATAGTAATCCCTAATTGGAGGCCCATAATAGAAAAATGAAACCCAGCCTTAGCTGGCCTCCACTTCTTAGACTGTGAACGCCGGGAGGGGCTTGGAGATCATTCGGTCTAATACATTCATCTTAGAGGCAAGTGAACAGAGGTTCCGAGACTGACAGCTGGGTAGCAGGAGAGCCAGGCTGGAGCTCAGGTTTCCTGGTTGCACTATTTCTCAGAACCTCACTGCGTTTGAACCTGTGGCAGCTGCCAATGTAAGACTGTTATAAAGAAACAGAGTCTGTTTCAGTTTTGTCTTGTTTGGGGAAGTGGGATGGCAGTATTTGGGGCCAGTATATGTGGGGCGCGGGGACTTAGCTATTAACTACTCCTGTGCTCCTAAGGCATCAGCTCCTAAACACTGGTAAATGACAGTGTAGCAAAACTGCAGAGACGTGAGTGTCTCCCTGTCACTGGCGCAGCTGTGATTTCCCAAATTCTAGAAAAAATGTTGTAAAAATATGGATCAGTATAATGATTCTACCACCTGAGACCCATTGCATTTGGCGTGGAGAGTCAAGATAAGCATCAGAAAAAGATACACTGGAAAGATATCAAGGGTTACATACAAGGAAGGCAATTCGGCCAGCCACAGCATCTCAAATGGCTTGTAATCTAAGACTATTGCTTCTAACACACGGGACAAAATAGAAAACAATTTACAGTAGGCTACGGTCGGCTGGTATAATGAGGCAGAAATGCTACGGGAAACGCTACAGGAGTGGAAAATATGAATGTGTTGCTCACAGTTTTATTTCTGTGCCCGGGACAGCTCCTGGCATATGGTAACAACTTATTAGAAAAATACTCCATCTAATCTAGGATAGCGTTAGTGTAAGAAATGCCATTGTATTTTGTACTCTTGAGAAACAAAAACAGTGCCAATTAAACACGACATACCAGTGTTGGAGATGTTAAAATTTAAACAAAAAATGCACCTTAAAATCAATGAAATACAGTCTTTGTGAACAAATAGATGAATGAGTACCTTGGGTTAGAATCTTGGGGCAGTTGATCACTGCATTTGTGATCTTTAGCAAATCACTTCAAGTGTCATGATCTTGAAATTAGAAAAAAGTAATAATAAACCCTACCTCAAAGTTTTCTGATAATTATTAAAATATGTAGTTGATGATAAACTCTTTGTAAACGCAGAGTTTTAATAGAAAATGTTAATTCATTAGGTTTCAAACTTAACTCCTAAGCAAGAGTTGCAATGACTTGATAGGAAAGGATTTTTTTAGAATTGCAGCATCATGAAAGGCTTATTGGAAACTGCAGGATGGGCACTGTGCCTTAAACAACGGAGATGATTTGGACCAGGAGGGCATTTTTCACAGGCTTTAAATTGTCAGTAAGTGCAAGTCTTTGGTGAAAGCAGACTGAGAGAGACTGACATTAGACCCAGACCCAGAATAAAGGGCAGAAAGAAAGGCTGTTGCCCCTGATGTTTGTCTATAAAGAACAAAAGGTCAAAAATGTAGCATCGCTTAACTCATTTCCAGGCACAACTTCTCATGTAGCTGGTCAACCACAAATGACTTCTAAACCAGCAGAAGGAGACATGTCTGGAGCAAACATTTAAAACACTCCATTTCAGTGCTGACCTTGTCTGTTGAGTTTTTTTGTGTCACTCATGTAGGCAGTCGAGGTTAGCTGAAGCTCTGAACAGAATAATGCAGGCTGTAATATGGCTTACGAAAATTAAATGAGTTTTTAAATTATGTGCCTTTTAAACCAATTATATGTGTCCCCAAAAGTTGTCCACTCCTGGAAATAATGAAAGTGAAGTGGAGAACAATTACAGAAAAATAGAAAACGCTTTACAAAGTTTCCTTGTTTTTCTGTGCACATTGATGCATATTTAGCATATTCATGCTGCTTTATCTATTCTGCTTTAGCAGAAGGGTTTCCTTAAACATTTGGTAACAACAAATGAACCTATCTATGAAACAGATATAGAATCACAGACATACAGAATAGACTGGCGGTTGCCAAGGGAGAGGGGTTGGGGGAGGGAGGGAGTGGGAGGCTGGCGTTAGCAGATGTAAGCTTTTATATAGAGAATGGATAAACAACAAGGTCCGACTGTATAGCACAGAGAACTGTATTCAGTATCCTGTGATAAACCACAGTGGAAAAGAATATTAAAAAAAGAATGTATGTGTATGTATAACTGAACCACTTTACAGCAGTAATTAACACAACAGTGTAAATCAACTAGACTTCAATAAAAAAATTTGGTATCATGTTCTGTTTAAGATATTTATTAACAGAAATCCCTTTGTTCTCTCCTCTACTGAATAAACAATGAAAAATATTTAAGAAATACTACTGTGAAGATATTATCCTGTCTAGCATTCTCTCCTGCATTTATCTGGCTTTGACGAGACCTGAGCCTTAATCTTTCTAATGTGACTATTTGGAGAAATGTTCCTTCTGATCATTTGACACAGGAGAAAGGTTGAATAAACATCCAAAAATGTAGATTTTCTCCAAGCCTCTTTTCCTTTTCTAGCAATTATCCCTTCAGGGAGCATTTTGGTTTCGTGTGACACAGTGATGTAGTGCAAGGATATTTTGGGGAAAACTGGCACCTAACGTTTAATGAGTAAGCATTGAGTGCATAACCTGGGTGCTATACCCCTTCCATCCACCCGATATTTGAGAAGAAGGTGCACCTAGTCGTCTCTGTCATGGGGTTCCCATCAGAAGAATCATGGGGGGTTTATATCCCTACGAAACTTCCATTCCCAAGGAACAATCCAGAACAGACTAAATCATTCAATTGGCCACTGAAATTCTCTAAAGCTGCCAGCTCCTACTTCCTCTGCCACTGCTTTTGTCCCGTGTTTCCTCTGTTTTCTTGGCTATGCAACTAGCGTGTCCATGTCACTAATAATATTCCATCTCCTAGCATGGTCCTTGGAACGCACGCCTTCCAATTCATGGGAATCTGCCATTCCCGGTAATTTGAGACCTTTGCTTATCTCCTCATGGGCCTTATCCCTCTTTCTTTCTCCATCACATACACATTGCACAAAACAGTAGTGAGAGAAGACCGTCTCCCCGCTCTTATTAGAGAGGTATGCAGAGTTTCCTAGGGCTGCTGTAACAAATTACTCCAAACTGAGTGGCTTAAAGCAACTGAAATCTATTCTCTCACAGTTTTGGAGGTGAGAAGACCACAGTCAAGGTGTTGGTCGGCCCGTGCTCCCTCTGGAGGCTCTGGAGGAGAAGGCTTTCTTGACTCGTCCAGCTTCTGAGGCTCCAGGTGTTCCTTGGCCAGGGGGCTGCCTGGCTTTAATCTCTGCCTTGTCTTTGCATGGTCCTCTTCTCTGGGCTCTCCTCTGTGTTTCTCTTACAAAGACGCTTGCTGTCATAATCCAGGGTGATCTCATCTCGAGATCCTTAGCTCAAATACGTCTGCAAAAACCCCTTTTCCAAATGAGGTCACAGTTACAGGTTCCAGGGATTAGGGCATGGACAAATCCTTTTTAGGGGTGAGACACAATTCAACCCACCGCAAGGCATAAAAAGGTCTTCAGTTAATGTCTCCATGCCCACCCTGGTGACTCTTACTTGACTTACTTGTCAGTTTCTCACATCCTCTTACCAAGAAAATTCAATGAAGGTACATCAAGTGTTGAATTATATATAAGATGATACAAGTGGGAAAAAAAAGTGCCTTACCTAGTTTTTTTTTTCCCCCAAACTTGAGCTTTTTTCAGAAAGGTACCGTATGCAGGTAGGAAAGAATATTTTATCAGATACCATTTGGTAGGTGACCATGATCTGATGGCCAGGGAATATTCACTGCATTGAGCATATATACAGTATACCTACTGCCCTAGATCCCGTGAGCCACAACTACTGAGCCAGCGAGCCACAACTACTGAGTCTGAGTGCCACAACTACTGAACCTGTACGCCTAGAGCTGGTGCTCCACGACAAGAGAAGACACCGCAATGAGAAGCCCGCGCACCGCAATGAAGAGTAGCCCCTGTTCGCTCACCTACAGAAAGCCCACATGCAACAACAAGACCCAACACAGCCAAAAATTAATTAATTAATTAATTAATTTTAAAATAACTAAATAAAAATACATGCTGATTTCCTATTCTAGACCTACTGAATCAGGATATCCAGAGCCCACAGGACCCCGTCCTTAAGGATTCTCCATAAGTCATTAATGAATCCATCTCTTTATCATGGGCCGTAATCAACATGCATTGAGGATTATAGATGACAACCAGTGGGAAATAAAAAATTTAGCTAGAATGCCTAAACTTGGACTTGGCAGGAGAATTAGAATACTATGAAATCTAAACTTAAACTTAACATCTTTTAATGGAAAGAACTGTCAAGTCATATCTGTTTTACATTCTTAGAAAAATATTGTTCCACAAAAGATTTCTATCCTACTTGCTGCTATTAACTTTTCACCTAAAGAGTGGTTCTTTATTTTTTGGAGGAGCTTCACAGCAGGTGGTTTCACAGGGGTCTTACTCAGAGACCTTATTTCCTTTCTCCCATAAAGATGAGAACAAGAAAAGAAAAGCCCCCGGATCAACAACTTATGTCTATGCCATCACCCTTCCTCGCTTACTCACCGTAAACATCTCATGTTTACCTTGATCTGACCCCATCCAAGAACTGGTATTAATCAAGTTCTTGCAAGTCTAAGTCCAAAGTCATTTTGGCCACATCTTGGACTTAGGGATTCAGTTTGCTCAGCATTAAATGCTCTTTATTTAGAAGATGGTTTCTTCCTTTGTTTTCTAAAGTTTTGCAGGAAAGTCAGTTTCATCTCTCTCTCTCTCCCTTCTTTTTCTTCTCATTGTTGACCAGGTTTCAAAAAAGGTGTTTCTTGGATTGTCTAAAAGCTGATATACAAAGTTATTGCATGTACGGGAGAGAGGGCATACGGATTAATTTACCACTTGCTCATGTCTGGAGCTTTCACAATAAAAGTGAGAAGTAGATAATACAGATTGGCAAGAAATATTTTATAATTCAATTGTTCTCTTGAAACAGTAAAACCTACTACCGGTGAACAACATATAAAGACAACTTTTGGGTCATCAGTTGAGAATTCACCTTCTCTTTGGCTTAAATCCCCCCAAATATACTGCAGATGAAATCCTGCCCTGTCTATTTCCATTGAATATCTCTTATTGAAGAACTTTTGACTTTCAGAACCCATTCAGTTCCTGCCTGCTCCATGAATTTGATTTTATGAGCAAATCAGCCCACAGTGACCACTGAGCTTCTACCTTGGGCTCCTTATTTGTTCACTGTTTGTTCATGTTTCCAAAGTTTTTATAAGCTCCTAGGAAACAGGAATTGTGGTTACAGTGCAGTAGAAAGAACTCAGGGTTTGGAGTCAAAAGACATGATAAGGATGTGGAAAATTTATTGTGAATGTTGTTTTCCATAAGATCCAAGATTTTCTTCATCCTTTTTTTTTTTTCTATGCCAATCAGATGCAAGAAACCAAAGAAAATAAGGGTTTACTGAAGGTTTTGAGCTTGTAAATGAGCCAATAAATATTTAAATGAAGATTAGAGAAGGCCTTCTCATCTAGCTGGTTCTATCATTAATGAGTTGTATAAATCTTTCACACATGCTTACTTCATGTTTGCATGAGAGACATGCCTTTTAGCTTCTTGAAAATTATATTTGACACTTTTTTGGAGGTCCTACTGAGATGACTAGTTGGTTTACCTTCTACAGCTACTTGAACTGTGTTGCCCAAGAAGTGCCATTATGGGCTGTTTAGGTCTAAACATGACTTAGATCTTGACTTCTAGGGTGAATCTTGGGTCACCCTAAGATTTCTTTCCTCTTCCTTTCATCCTTCTTTCTTCCCTCCCACCATCCCCTCCTCCTTTTCTTTCTTTCTCTCTTTCTCTCTTCCTTCCTTTCTTTCTTTCTTTCTTTTTCTTTCTTTTTATCCTTCTTTCTTTCTTTCTCTCTCTCTCTCTCTTTTTCTTTCTTTCTTCTCTTTCTTGTTTTTCCTTCTTAATGCTCTGTTGTGACTTGTCTTTGCTTCTTCTGCTTCTTCCCTGAGTTCACCTCTAGTTCTGATTTTCATGTCTCATAAGTTACTGCCCACTGGTGGCAACAGTGATTGGTGGGTTGATTTTATGGTATTACCATTAGGTAATCTCTAACAGATAGAGAGGGATTAGTCTCACTGGAGGAGAGATAACAGAGAATTTGGTTTCTTAGATTTTTTCTGTGTGTGTTTGGGCAAGGACATGCCTTGCTTCCACGAGAAAAGAGAATAGATCTTTGAGATCAGGATTGATGCATTTTTGTTTTCTATGTTATTCTGTCCTGTGACAGTAGCTGTAAAGCATAAGCTGCAAACTCCCTGTGTCTGTAACTGGGAAAAGCTTTCACTTCTCATTTTGTCTCATGTATGTATACATGTGTGTATGTGTGTGTGTGTATATATATACATATACACACACACACACACATATAGAGAGAGAGTGCATGCACACAAGTGTATGTGGGTATATTAATATACAGGGTATTTTAATAAATTAAATTACCAAGTCCCTTAAAATAAATGTGCTCTGTTCTCATTGATTTATGGACATTAATAAGAACTTATCTAAATCTCATATTCCCACAATTCCCAGAAAATAAAAAAACCCTGAGTTTCTAATGCTTTTAATCTGCTAACTTTTAAAGAAAAGAAAACTTCTCATAGAAAGTGCTAAATCAGAAGCTAAGCTCATGTTATAAAATGAATCCTTGAGCAGATCAGTCTCTGGTACAATTAATTTGCTTTCAAACAGCTATGTTTATTTCCCTGACTTTACCAGTGTAGAGTATATACAACTGCACATTTCATTTCATTTTTAAAAGGAAGATGTAGTTTTTTGTTTGTGTGTTTGTTTTTTTAATTTCTTGATGACAAGTTTGGTGAATCTAATCTTCCTAAACTTCTTACACTGATTTACTAAATAAAGAAACTTACATTACTTTCACAAATGTTTCAGATTATGAAAAACATAAAATTATGTGTTTAAATTGAATTATAACTCTGACAAGTGCTTTTATGTTAGTAGTAATTATCTCAATTTAAACATAATTACCAAACCTCATAGGTGACTTTAAGGTCTTCAACAAGTATTAATTGAGTTGCTTAATATATATAATCTTTGAATACTCGACTAATTTCTAAGATAGAATACTATCAAGAAAAATGTATGTATGTATGTAAAATATATATAATAGTATATGTATATGTGGTGTTTGCTTTGTAACTTCTTACTTTATGCATTTTGGAGTGGCTGTATCCCTAAGTAATGTTAACAGAAGTCTTCACTTTTGCTGCTTAAAAACATTAAAAAGGTGTAAAAAAGGTATGTGTGGCCACAAGAGTCATGCTGTATATGTAAATGAGCTTGAAATTTTGTTAAAATGCTTGTATTTGTACATGTCACCCACCTCCAAATTCTTTCTGTGAAATAGATGTTACATACTTTGGTAAAATTTTTATTTACCATACATGAATGCTCTACTAGGAGCAATAGTAGCATATAGGTACAACTTAGTATGCAAGGTCATTAGATGTGATTTTGTTTGCTTAGGTGAAAAATATGACAGTTTTGTTTAAAATCAAGTGACTGGATGTTCTAAAATGTTAAAGAGGATTGTGATGAAAAACACCTGAATTCCTTTTGCAAGAGGGAATTTTATTTTCCTTAGATTATGATAACATTCAAATAATGAGTCTGAAAAGAAGCATTAAACTGTGTTAACATTTTGCCAAAAGTGGCTCAGTTTTGATGAGTTTATTCAAAAGATTCTTTTAAAAGAGTTTTCATTCCTTTAGAATCAAATATTATATTGATGCATAACTAGAATTAGGTTTACTCTCTATTAAAATGATAAACCTGTCTTCGAATATTGATCTGCTCTTCTCTACTTTCTATGATATCTGATGAGAAACTAGGCTATTACCTGCTCTATGGCTGAAAGCAGAGGTTGGCAAACCATGGCTGCCCATCAACTGTTTTTGTAAATAAAGTTTTATTAGAACACAAGCACACCCATTTGTTTACATACTGTTGATGGCGCTACAACAGCAGAGTGAGTAGTTGGAAAAGAGTTGTTATGACCTCAAAGTCTAAAGTGTCTACAGTCTGGCCCATTACACAAAGTTTGCTGACCCCTGGCTTAAAGCTTCCAGTGCTTATAGGTAGTATGGAAGGCCACTTCCTGGCTGGCCATGAAACTTAGTTAGAGGAGAGAGAATTTCACCAGTATTTATAGACACTGGATTTGATTCCCTGGCCTTAAACTAAAAGAGAAAATGAGAGGAATGAAAAATAATAGAAACTATTTCATTTCTCCAGAGGGAAGTTAATTTTCCGGCCTTACAATCCCCAACACCATAGAGCTCTAGATCTGCTGACAGCATCAAAGTGTGGCTTATATGCGTAAATTAACACTTTTTACGGCAACTGTGTAAATGAATTAGAGTCAAACACAATGAGGCCAGCTTTTTGTGATCAAGAATAATCTTGGGAGATTATTTACGATCAAAGGAAAGACTGCTAAGAAAAATATCTGCTGAGAAAAAAATAGACCAGAGGGATTACTGAATGTTCTTTCAGTATCTCTGAGTGTTTTCTGGCAGGCTCCCCTGTGGATTATCTGATTCTCCAGGTCAGGGGTTGGCAAACTGTGCCTACAGGTCAGACACTGAAGCCACCTACTTTTTGGAAATAAATACAATTGAATAGAAACAGCCACACTTATTTATTTACATACTGTCTATGGCTGCTTTCATGGATAGAGAAGAGTAGTTGCCCCAGAGACCAAATTACCCACAAAGCCTAAAGCACTTACTATCTGGTTCTCTATAGAAAAATCGTGCCAGCTTCTCCACTTGGAATGTTATCCTTAGTTTGATTTATTATTCACTGTTGATTAGGATAGTTTTCAAGTCTGTAAGTATAGATGATATAAAAAATGTATAGCAATGTAAATTATTCTGGTCTGATATGAGTGCAAAGATTTTTTTTCCATTTGACAGATGCAAAAGATTTATGTATATAGAAGTGATAATCCTCCAAATTGAAGTTTTATTACACTGTAGGATTTTAACTAGTTTTGTGTAGAAATTAGCCACCTCATTCAAAGCATCAGCCACTACAAATTCTCCACTCTCTTCAATTCTCTTTGAACAACCTCACGATTTTTTTGGTTTTCTCATTAATTGATGAAAAATATATGTCAGGTGCTCACTTTAAAATAAAAGATGTGTAATATATAATATATGTTTTACCTTCAGAGGAAACATTGATTAAATCCTTTTGATGTCATTATGATTTCAACATTATTACTAACCAGAAAAAAATGTAAGTTGAAACCACAAGGGATACAAATTCATAGGCATCATTCTTGGCAAACAATAAGGTCTGATAATATCAAATTTTAGAGAAATTATGGAAAAACTGTACTTATTCATGATTTATGGAAGTGTACATTGGTAAAACCACTCTAAAGAATAATTTGGAGTTATTTAGTAAATATGAACCTGCAGATGAAGAAAGATTCTTCTTGAAGATATAAGCCTTAAAGAGACCTATGCACAGGTGCACAAGGACATGTACAAGAATGTTCATAGCACAGTAGTTTACAAGAGCAAATAAATCTAGAAATAAAAATGCTAACAACAGCAGAAAAAAATCATAGTATATGCATACAACATCCAAAATGAATGCATTATAATTACATGCAACAATACGGAAGAATCCCAGAATACAGATCTTTCTCGATTTACAAAGTGGTTACTTCCCCATAAACCCATCCTAAGGTGTAAATAATGTAAGTCAAAAATGAATTTAATACACCTAACCTCCTGAACATCTAGCCTACTTAAGTGCATTAGCCTACAGTTGGGTAAAATCATCTGACACAAAGCCAATTTTATAATAAAGTGTTGAATATCTCACGTGGTAATATTGAATACTGCACTGAAAGTGAGGAAGAATGGTCGTAAGTGTATCTGTTGTTTACCCTCTTGATTCCATGGCTGACCAGGAGCTACGGCTCTTTGCCTCTGCCTAGCATCCTGAGAGAGGATCATACTGCATATCACCAGCCCAAGAAAAGATCAAAATTCAAAATTTGAAGTGCAGTTCCTACTGAATGTGTAATGCTTTCGAACCATCTTAAAGTTGAAAAACCATTAAGTCAAACCATTGTAAGTCGGGGATCGTCGGTACAGAGTTGAGTTTAAAAAGCAAGCCAAGGGCTTCCCTGGTGGTGCAGTGGTTGGGAGTCCGCCTGCCGATGCAGGGGACACGGGTTTGTGCCCCGGTCCGGGAAGATCCCACATGCCGCGGAGCGGCTGGGCCCGTGAGTCATGGCCGCTGAGCCTGTGTGTCCGGAGCCTGTGCTCCGCAACGGGAGAGGCCACAACAGTGAGAGGCCCGCGTACCGCAAAAATAAATAAATAAATAAATAACTAAATAAAAATAAAAAGCAAGCCAAGGAAGAAGATGTATACCATGACTGTATTCACATAAAGTTAAAAATCATGCAAAACTACCATTCATTATTTAGAGATACAAACATATGATAAATTAATCAAGAAAAGCAAGGGGATCTAACACAAAATTCAAGGTAGTGGCTACTTCTGAAGGTGTAGAGTTAGGTGTAGCATCTAGATGAGGCAACAGAGAACTTTAAACGGTCATGTTTTCTTTCTTAAACTGGGTGGCAAAATTTGGGAGCTTGATAGATAGCTACCTTAAAATTATTCTTTTTTATATCTTCAACATTTAATACACATAAATTTTAGAAAACAGGCTAGCAGTGACAACCAAAATGGACTACACAAATAAGGAACATGAGGCAGAAGGAACTCGATATATCAGTCAAGATTCTTTTTCTTTTAATTGAAATATATTTGACATATAACTCTGTATAAGTTTAAGGTGTAGGAAGGGTGGATTTGATACATTGATATATTGCAATATGGTTGCCATTGTAGTGTTAGCTAACACCTCTATTGTGTCACATAATTATTATTTTTTTCTTGTGGTGAGAATAATCAAGACTAACCTCTTGGCAAGTTTGATGTTTATTATTTAGTATTATTGTGTGTAGTCAATATACTGTGCATTAGATCACCAGGACTTATCTACTAGCTGCAAATCTGTACCCTTAAATCAGTCAGGATTCTTTGGATTGTAAATGAACAATAACAACAACAACAAAATGGTTTACACAAAAAGGGAATGTGTTGTTTGGCTCAAATAAATAAAAAGTCTAGGGCCTCAGCCATAGCTTAACGGGAGGGAAGAGTGTGGTCAAACTATGTCACCAGGTCCTGGCTTCTCGGAGCTCTGTTTGCTCTATGTTGGATCCCTCATGAGATGATTTCCCCCTTGGGTTAGTAAGATGGCTGCCACAGCCCTGTTACATTTTCTAGGTTCAAGCGTGCAAGCACAGTGGAAAATACTGTATGCCTCTTATCCAATAGTCCTATAGCAAAAGTTTTTATTGTGTCACATTGGCTCAGCTTGGATCATGTGACCATCCTGGATCAGCCATTGGCCAGCAGGTATACAGTGCTCTGATTGGCTGGAAGCAAACCACACGTTCACTCCTTGAGCTCCACTTGGAATGAACTTCACTGGATCTACATAACCAGGGGTGGTAAATGGATAACTGCCCAAGGAAAATCAAGGTTCTTTCTCCAAAAGAGGCAAATCAAGTCTCGGTGGCCAAAATCAAAATTAAAAATCAAATCAGTCATAGAATCTAGCTTGCTCTCTCAGTAAGCCTGACCAGAAAGCCTGGTCCAGTTTAACTAGAAGCAGGAGAAATGGTACGGAAGGTAAGTACCTGTCTATGCCCAGCTTCTCCCAGAAGCTGAGACTGAAGCAGAGCCTTTCAACTTTCAATTCACCAGGGAACCTCACAGAGCAGGAGAGAGGGGTAAGGAGAATGAAGCAGGGGGCAGGGGAGAGAGACAACCCGAAAGACACTGAGGAAACAGTCACCATTAAATGTAACTGGTCCTGGAGGGTTATCCACAAAGAAGTGCTAAAAATCGCCCCTTTTCCCCCCCAATCAAAGTTTTACTCTGTAGGTCACAGATGCAATGTGCTGAGCAGAGATGCCCTGAAATGGGAAGCAAGAGGCGACTGGCACAGGGGTGATGTGAGATGTTGCCAGGTTGTACCTGTGTGAAGGTGTCGGCAATCCAGGCCGAGCTGGTCGCTGCCATACCAGCTGGGACAAGAAGCAGGTGAGACAGATCAGATCAGCTGCTGTGCCTTGGGTAGGGAGGTTCACAGGGGTGGATACCATGGCTGAGTCAGGAGGCCCATCACTTAGTGATGTAACAGGGCCCCTTCCAATAGCATTTTTCTCTCTCCTGCCCTAGAGGCTTCAAGCCTCCATCATTCCACTCGTTACCTTTCAAAACCTGTCTGGTGCACCAGGGAGGGTTTGCTCTCTCAAGTACATCAGTTACCTGCCTGATGACCTGCTAAATTGACTGCCCAACTCCTGGGGCAAATTTCAGCAAATAATCACTATCCAGGCAGGGTTCCTGAGGGGCCCCTCTCACTTTGCCCTAAGCCCAGCAACCGTGCACGAAAGTGGAAAACTGGGGTGAAATCAGGACAGCAAGGTGAGGATGATAAAAGGATGGAGGGATTTGGAGTAATCTAACTGAAGGGAGTGGAGAGGGCATCCAGAACACGAGGCTTGCAGATGGACGGGACAGTGGTACTCCCGTAAAGGGACTGTTTTCTTGTTGTGGAAGCAGTTCTAACCCCTTGAAGGTTAACTTTTCATGTAGCATTCGGCACTGCTCTGGTGCGTAATTGGTTTCTGGGAGGTCAGCGGTGCCTCACGAAAAAGCCCATTTGAAAAACATCAATCTGCAACGTTAAAGTGGAACTAATTCCATGCTTAGCTACAGAAACTCCAGAACCACATTTCACTGATGAAAAGCTTTTAAAAATAACATAGACCTTCATTTCCTAATCCCTAGAATGAGGGGGTTGGATTAGGTGATCTTGAGGTCACTTGTTTCCCTTTGTCTTTGTTGCTAGGAAGCATAAAGCTCCAGTTGCTGCCAGTTTTAAAAAGGAGTTTGGGGTTTGGGTTTGTTTCTCTCTCTCTCTCTCTTTCTCTCTCTCTCTCTCTCTCTTCTTCTTCTTCTGTCCCTTTCACCTTTTCAGTCTGTGTTAACAGCTTCAGTATATATGGGTCTCTCTGTTTATGGTGAGCTATTGCAAATCCCTTTGGTAACATATACAACCAAGATTCCTTTCATTTCTAAGACTCTATGGTTCTAATGATGTCCATACTTGCTTTTCCCATCTGAAAAATGTAAACAAGAATTCCTGTAGCTCTCTTTGCTCAGGTGCTGAATCTTGGGTACACTGAAGCATCAGATGTGAATAACAGTTCAGAAAGGCTACAAGGTACCCTGTGCCTGTTATCAGAGCTCTGACCTTGACCACAGCAAGCCTGGGATGCCCAAGACGATTCCTCACTGTCCTGGCTTCCATCATCACCAGACTCCCTCCTCACGCACAATGTTCCAGCTCTGCCATCTGCTTTGAGGTTTAGTCACGGAATTTATCTTGTAAGTTTCTTACACTCAACCTCCTACCTCAGCGGCACAAAGACATCTGGGAGCCCTGAGGCTTCCTCTGCGCAGGTGCGTGCCATCCGCTCAGGGAACCCAGCAGACTCAGGATGGCCGGGCCCCTTCTCAGGTGGTCTCTCTCCATTTCAGAGCCCATTACCTAAGAGGCTAGAAGAGGACAAAGAAGTGTCACATGACCCCACTCCTTTTCCTGTCCTGTCCTGTCACTCCCCCTTTGCCACTGTGCTAATTTCTCTGTGTCTCCATGGACCCGAACTCTTTCTGTAGCATTCTGTTTTAGCTGCCTAAAACAGTTTCCCTTTGTTTTCTTTGCTTTTTGTTGCTTTTTCTTCTCTCCTCAAATGCCTCTTCCCTTCAGGAAGAGCTTAAATGCTATTTTATATCCTATAGCTTCGACCCCATATTTTTCAACAAAGGGAAATGAGTTTTATCCATTCTCGGTGTGAGCTGGATGCATGAACTCCTTGGCAGGCTCCTGACAGGCAAGTCCTTGCTGGCCTCTATAAACTGGCGATGGTGACGGGGGAAATCACTTCCTACACAGGCACCAGATGAGTGAGAGCGAGCTGTGTCGACAGAGGAAGGGAAACCAGCATCCTCATGCCTCCGGTATGTGTGAGATGTTTTCCTAGGTTCATTGATTGTCACTTAATTCTAATAACAACTGACTAGGAAATGAGCGTTGAGCCATTATACAGATGCATACACTGAGGCTTTAACATGTTAGGTCTCTCCCAAGCTCCAGGTGCCAGTAGGTGAGATTACAGCCTAGGTTTGTCTGATTGCAAAGCCCAGGCCCTTTGTACCAGGCCCTGTGTAAAGCGCTTTGCATATAGTTTCTCAAGTCATCACAGTAACAACCCTCCAAGATAAGTATTAGCATCCTCGATTTACAAATGAGGAAACTGAGGCTTAGAAAAATCCATTAACTTGCCCCAGATCATGCTGTTGTGAAGTGACAGGGACATTCCAACTCAGGCTTGGTCCAGAGGTCACCTGTGTTATGTACCCCAATTAAAAAGCCAAAGCACTTGCTCCCCAAGGAGGGTGGCACGGAAGGCTCAAACCTCAGGCTCAGAGCAGGCAGGTCTGGGCCCGCAGCACGTGAGATTTCTCAGACATCCTCTTCGGCTTCCATCAGTATGTACTGAAGCCCCAGGGAGCCTGGCAGACAGTGTTTAGTCTTCCCTTGTCAGGCCCCATCCGTTCAGCGCAGCTCTTGCGCTCGGCCCTGAGTGTGCTGCTCTGATGTGGCAGCTGCGCCATTAGTAGCCCATATGGCGGAGCTGCAGCCCACTTATCTGTAAAGGATGTGTCGGTGGAAACTGACAAATGGCAGCAACTTGGCCACCCTGGGGATGGTTCCATTTGGAAACCGAACCAGGGGGCCCGAAGTCCTGCAGTCACCCCACCGCAGGGCCAGCCTTGCCCCGGCAGCCGGGAGCCAATTGCCACAGGGCAAATCTGCTGACTTTGGTGCAGAGGAATTGCTAACCAGATTTGCAGTCCTCCCAGCTGTCCCACCTCAAGCAAAGCAATGCCACCAGCACCCCTGCTCTGAAGTAGGACAATATCTTTGGAGACAGAAGCAACAGGAAAAATATGACAGAAGCGAAACAAACCCAGATTTTCCCATAACAAAATGGCTCGCGTACTGACTACTGTAATGCCTGTCCTCCTGGTGCGCTAGAATTTCTATTTTAGAAAAGAACCTTTTCTTCTTCCCCTCTTGTGGAATGGCCCTGTGACTGTCGTGGCCTTTGTGTTGATTTAATTACTATTAAAGAAGCAGATGGGAAAACCATGAAGCGCATCGCTGGGGAGAGAAGAACGTTGGGAAGGAGGAAATCAAACTGAGAGTGGGCTTTGACACTGTGGCCTTTTCAAAGACTGGAGGGCAAGCGACAGGTGCACCTGTGATAGCAAAGGAGCCACAGAAAGAGGAGCTCAGAGACCTCCGTGCGGCTCGGAAGGAAGCCTGTGAATCTGGGAGATTGTGAAGCACATCCAGAGATTCTCCCAAGATGGCAACATGATCTGGCTTTTAAGAAGGGCGAGCTGAAGGCTTCCCTGGTGGCTCAGTGGTTAAGAATCCACCTGCCAATGCAGGGGACACGGGTTCGAGCCCTGGTCCGGGAAGATCCCACATGCCACGGAGCAACGAAGCCCGCGCACCACAACTACTGAGCCTGCACTCTAGAGCCCGTGAGCCACAACTACTGAGCCCGCATGCCACAACTACTGAAGCCCGCTCGCCTAGAGCCCATGCTTCACAGCAAGAGAAGCCACCGCTATGAGAAACGCACACACCACAACGAAGAGAAACCCCCGCTCGCCGTAACTAGAGAAAGCCCGCACGCAGCAACAGACCCAACGCAGCCAAAAATAAATAAAATAAATAAATTAAAAAAAAAAAAAGAAGGGGCAAGCTGTAGTCCATCTGCATCTGGATTGATTGGACATTGTTCTGTCCAGAAGGAAGGCACCTGTGGAAGGAAGGAGCAGAGGTGATGCTGAAAGGGATGGGTGTGGAGAGTGAAAGGCAGCGCCTGGGTGTGAGGACTGAAGAGAGGGCTGGGCTCGGGCGCCCCAGGCAACCGCAGCTGCCAAACTCCAGTGTAAACTGAGCAAGGGCACGGACTCTAAGTACGGTGTGTTTCAGCACCAGGGTGAAGCCTGCATTTATGGGAAATATCTTGTTCCCTGGGGCAATATGTTCTCTCTCCAGGACCCAGAGAAACTTGACTGATAACAAAAGGGGAGAGAAAAGAGAGTGAGATCATGGAAAGTTACTGTTTGGGATGTAGGAGTCTGTTCTCCACAGGGAAGCCTGGAGATCTATCACAGAAGGTCAAGTGTATTCCCAGATAAACAACCTTAAAGGTCAGGAATGCCCCGGAAACAAACAAGGTCCAAATCCTTGAAATTGAGAAATGCATTCTTTTTACTAATGTGTGATAACTTCACCTCTCCCGGGGCGGGGTGCCAGGTTAATGAGAAATCCATCATTCCCCCCAGTTGGGGGCCACCCTAAAAGGGACACCAGCTAAGATTGCCAGCTGGGCACTGCGCTGGAGCTTCCACAGAGCAGCCCATGTGTGAATCCAGTCATCAGTCCCTCATGTCTAGACATCAGACGGTTAGAACTCAGAGCCTCAGGCTTAGGAAGGTGTGATTGCTTCAACCAGCCATGCATTGCGGAAATAATTCCAGGTGACACGATTCTCTTGGAGAGGATCCCTCTCAGAACCCAGTAAAACTATTACGTGAGAAGCTCGAGCAGCTTGGAGATGCCATGGGTAGGTATTTTAAGACTTCAAGTAATGTCAGCCGAGGTACCAGGCATGGGAGTGATTCCAGCCCCCCACTGTTTTGGGCACTCCAGCTATGGACCAAGACAGCACTGAACAGAGACAAGACATCCCCACTGTGCCCTGTATCTGGCTCTTGGGACTGGCAAGCACAATAAAATGGTGGTTTTATATCATTAAGTTTGAGGTAGTTTATTATTTAGCGATAATGACTAGGAACACTGGCTAAATGGGTAAACACACTAACACCAACATACCCAATGTACAACAAACAGCAAGTACCCCTTGATAGAGACCGTAAGTTGTAGATTCTAATGCACTAAGAAAAACTAATCGGACATCAGAAACTTGCTTGAAAATTAAGGAAGAGAAGGGTAGTGTCAACATGTATTTCATTCAGCCCACTGTGATAGGGTCTGATGAGGTAATTTAGCTATTTCCAGTCAAAGTCCTATTTTCATCTTTTGAGAAAATTTTAGGAGCTAGGCACCGTCCTAAGTGCTGAGTATATAAAAATAAATGTCTCTTTTCTCTGGTTTATATTCTAGAAGAGAATATAGACATATAAATGAACACTCTAATCACGATGGGTTAAGGTCTATGGGACAAGCAGGAACAGGGTAGAATAAGAAGGTGCTGACTGAGAAGGAAGTAGTCAGCTGAACAAAGAAACATGAGTATTCTATGCAGAGGGAACTTCATATGCAAGGCCTGGAGGAAGAAACCCACACAGTATATCTGAAGAACCGTGAGGTCTTTGGCATCTAAAATATAAACAGGGAGGAGAAGGGGATAAGGCCAGTGCAAGGAATCTGTGAAGTGCCTGGATACCGTGGTAGGAGCTTGGGTTTTACAGTGTAGGTGACTCAAAACCAGGGGACATTTAAAATTAGGAAGTGATACAGTCACATTGAGTTTTAGATAAATCACTCTGGGGGCTATACCAATGATGTCACTCAGAGGGTAAGTGGGAAGGCAGAGAAACTCACTGTGTTATTGTTTCAACAGCCCAAGGGAGAAACTGTAAAAGGCTAAACTTGGATAGTCATAGCAGGGATGCCAAGGAGAAGATGGATTCCAGAATATTTTGTGGGTCAGATTCTCAGGATTTTGTAATCAATTAGATGCAAGTTGAAGATTAGGGAGAATTCAAGAATTATGAACTTGAGGTGTTTGTGAAATACACAGGTGGAAATGTTCAGCAGAATTTGAATGTGTGATCTAAAGATGAGGGTAATTGAAATTTGGGAATATATTTAAAAGTTATAAAAGTAAGTCTCCCAAGAAAGAAATATAGAGTGAAGAGAAAAAATTTTTTTAAAGATAAAACCTGGAGGAACTTCAAATGTCATTCAAAAAGAGAATGGATACATAAATTAAACTATAATCACACAACAGAGTATTATACAGCAGTGAAAATGAATACTGCAGCCACTTGCAACAAAACACTCTTACAAAATTGAGAGGAAATGCAAGTATTGGAAAATATATCATATAAATTATACAAAGTTGAAAATATACCAAAACTCCCAATATATTGCTAATGGATATATATATATATATGTTATACTGTGGTGAATAGGAAGAAAATGAAAACCAGAGACATCAGTATAGTGGAACCAAAGGTGGGTGGGAAAGGGACTCCACTGTGGACAGATGCACACTGGTATCACTATCACTCTTCTTAAGATGGGTGAAGGCTTCACGGGTATTAACATCCATAGCTTATACGTGCATTACATACATTGTTGTTGAATATTTGAAATACTTCATAATAATAGTTTTTGATGAACCCAGAAGTGACTAGGAGAGAAAGTCAGATAGAAAATGTAAATGACTCTTTCAAGTCACTGGACTGAGAAGAACAAGTGCAGATGGAGGTTGGTGTGAGGAACGCATGAGATTGAGAAGGTTGCCTTTAGTACGATGCTGCTGTGAGAAGCTGGATAGATTTACGGAACTGAGCAAAGAGGGGAGAGAGCAGAGAATGTGTGGTTCAGCCACCCTGGAGGGTCTAAGAGGTAGAATATATACACACACACACACACACACACACACACATATACATTACTAATAAACTGATAATCAGATTGGCCCAGGAAACACTCTGTCTTTAAGTAGTTTTCTTTCCTGGATGGGCCCCTCTGGTCTCTCTCTACCATCTCTCCCGGAGCTATTGGTGTGGCAGTGTCTTCTGAGCCCCAAGCATGCAACGTGCCTGACTGCACAGTAGGAGAATGACCAGATACTTCCTACTCCAACCAGACAGGAATAGGATTATCTCTCTAAACTTCAGGAGAAAACAAGCACAAACTATTGGTAGGTGACCACATTTCAGAGTGTGCAAATGTGCTCACCACATTGGCTCCTCAGTCATGCTGGAACGACGGCATGGTGGTTTTCATTCCCAGCCTCTCCTTGCTGGGGAGCTGGGAATAGTCATCTCACTGCAAATGACTGGGAGTTTCTGTTCCGTTTCTGTGTCTTTATGTCATCACCTGCCATCTGCCCCTTCCTGTAGCAGATGACAGACCCCGCACTGCACCTATGTGGTATCCAGTCAGCATTTTACAGGGGTCTCGCTGCCTCCGCTGGAGAGCAACCACTTTGTATCTTTGGCTTCTTCTGTTGTTTTGATAAGGTCACTGCTCATTTTATTCTCTCGACCTCACTTATTGTTCTCTCTTGGTCTCTTTTTCTTCAGTCGTGCATAGTCTATTGCCCCAAACTCACCTATAGGCTCTAACCTTAAATTATTAGCTCTGTGGCTGGGTTACCAAAAAAAAAAAAAAAAAAAAGAAAGAAAAGGGGTGGTGTGGGAAGATTATCTGTCTTAACAGCTGGCACCCCAAATTTGATTTTAGAGATAGGACTATTTTTTTTTTTAAAGAAGGTGTTGGGGGTAGGAGTTTATTAATTTTATTTATTTATTTTTGGCTGTGTTGGGTCTTCGTTTCTGTGAGAGGGCTTTCTCTAGTTGTGGCAAGCGGGGGCCACTCTTCATCGCGGTGCGCGGGCCTCTCACTATGGCGGCCTCTCTTGTTGCGGAGCACAGGCACCAGATGCGCAGGCTCAGTAGTTGTGGCTCACAGGCCTAGTTGTTCCATGGCATGTGATATCCTCCCAGACCAGGGCTCGAACCCGTGTCCCCTGCATTAGCAGGCAGATTCTCAACCACTGCGCCACCAGGGAAGCCCTATTCTTATTTTGGAAAACATCATCAGTCACTTGGGGGTGGAAGGGAAGACCCTGAAATATGGGTTGGAATAAGATGAAAAAGCTGCAAGAGATAGTTATCTATTTAGCATAAAAAATGAATGAGAGGTTGGTGCTGGTGATATAAAGGAATAAGCTCCTCACAGACTGACCCAACCACAGAGAGCAGCTATGAACGTTGCACAAAATTCAAAAAACAAATAAACAAAAAGAGCCGAAGGCACTGGAAAATGAACAAAAGCAGAGAGATTCTGAAAGGGTGACCAAAAGGCAGCTATCTTTCTATACTAGGGAACAAAAGGGAAGAACATGAGGTGACTCCGGCCAACAGAAGTGAAAGGGGATCCTAGAAACGTAAAAGCACAAATGAGGGCCCCGAATTCCATATATAAACGTTGCCCAAGTTTCTGGCTGGCCCCTGACAAAGGCAAATGTAAGCAGACTCAAAGTAGCTTTCAGCTAAGGCTAAAAGATGTGATCTGAGTTTTGAGCAGTGCCCACTATAGGTGAGAAAGGGGTTAAGTCTGAATCTAATCAAATGAGTTGTTTGCTAAGACCAAATATCAAAAATCTTTGAGGAAAAATAACAGAATCCAGAGTTACCATAAAATAACATTCATAATGTCCAGTATCCTCTGAAATTGGATGCATAATGTCCAGTAACCTCAAACTAAAAAGAACCAAGAAAATGGGACCCACTCTCAAGGGAAAAGACATGAATAGAGGCCAATCCTGAGAGGTCCCACATATTAGAATCAGCAGATAAAGATTTTTTAAACCACTGTAACACATGTATCAGACTGCACTCTAGAGCCCGTGAGCCACAACTACTGAAGCCTGCATGCCTAGAGCCCGTGTTCTGCAACAAGAGAAGGCACCGCAATGAGAAGCCCGCGCACCGAAACGAAGAGTAGCCCCCGCTCGCCACAGCAACGAAGACCCAACGCAGACAAAAATAAATTAATTAAAAAAGAAAAGCATGAAGAAACTTGTGGCAAAGGAATATTTACTTGCAATGAATACAAAACAGGGACTTGCAATGAATACAAAACAGGGACTCTTAGCAAAGAGATAGAAAATATAAAAGAGAATACAGTGGAAATTCTAGAGCCGGAAAATAAACGTCATCCTACTACATACCCATTTAAATACTAAAACAAAAATAAAAACAAAAAACTGACAGCACCAATTGTTGGCAAAGATATAGTGCATCTACCTGTTTAATAATACACTGCCGAGGATGTCGTGAAATGTGCAGCCAATATAGCAGCTTCCTAAGTGAAACACACACTAATCATATGGGCCAGCCATTCCACTCCTAGGTATTTACCCAAGAAAAACAAAAACATGACCACACAACAGCTTGTACACAAATGTTTCAGCAGCTTTCTTGGCAAAAGCCCCAAACTAGAAACAACCTACACATTCATTAGCAGGCGAATGGTAGACAAAATGTGGTGGATCTGTACAATGGGATCCTACTCAGTAATGCAAAGGAATAAACGTGGACGCACCTCAAAATCCTTATACAGAGTGAAAGAAGCCAGGCACAGAAGAGGAATACAACATAGTAGATACTATGATTTGAGTTTTAGAAAATTCTTAAAAATTTTAGAAAATGCAGACTAATCAAGAGTGAAAAGAAGTCACCTGCATCTGGGGATTGCATGTGGCTGGGGAAGAGAGAGGTTAGAATGAAAAAAAGCATGAAGGGCTTCCCTGGTGGCTCAGTGGTTAAGAATCCACCTGCCAATGCAGGGGACACGGGTTTGAACACTGGTCCGGGAAGATCCCAAATGCCGCGGAGCAAGTAAGCCCATGCGCCACGACTACTGAGCCTGCACTCTAGAGCCCCCGAGCCACAACTACTGAGCCCATGTGCCACAACTACTGAAGCCCGCATGCCTAGAGCCCGTGCTCTGCAACAAGAGAAGCCACTGCAATGAGAAGCCCGCGCACCGCAACGAAGAGTAGCCCCCGCTCGCCACAACTAGAGAAAGCCCGCGCGCAGCAACGAAGACCCAATGCAGCGAAAATAAATAAATTAAAAAAAAAAAAAGCATGAAGAAACTTGTGAGTGATGAAACCTTCTTCATCTTGATGGTGGCACTGGTTTTACTGTGTATACGATTGTCAAGATTCATCAGATTGTATATTCTAAATGCTTACAGTTTGGTTTCTGTGAAATAAACTAATAAAGTTAATTTTAAAATGGATGGTCAATCAGGAATCAGTTAGAACAAGGCAGAGAACGGGGAAGGTCAAGTAACATGGAGCTTAAATTGAATCCGGGAAGGCCTTGAAGGCCATCACTACTTAAGATCAAGGATATTTAATATTCGGTCAGAACCCATCTGGCTCACTCCATCCTAACTCCATTCCACCTTCTACAAAACTTCCGTAATTCTAGAAACGCACAACAATCTATGAGTGGTTTTCCATGAAAATTAAGGACAGGAATTCAGCTGTACCTATGGCTTGATGTAGGGTGGAACAAGGAGACCTTACAAACACACCATAAACTGAGTGACTGCAGCAGAAACTGGAGCTTAGGGCCAAAGGTCAACAGCCAAATATTCCCCAGATTGGAAGAAGTCACAGTGAGGCTGTGGCCTTTCTGTGGGGTTTAGACTGGGATTTGTGACAAGTGTATCCAGCTCTTCAATGACAGCATATACCTGGCTAATAATCTGGGTGATATCTATAAATGCTCTGAATGCTACACTTTCCCTCTGGCCACCTGCCTCTATGGACCTGAATGTGGAACCTCTATAATTTAAGGTAGTAAGTAATCTTCAATCGGGGGGACACATCAGCATCTCATTAAAATTATAACCCAGGTCAACCAAGTCATTATCTCTAGGGTATTGCCTGGGCATGCGTAGCTTTCAAATTGCTCTAAGGAAATCTGCACTAGTCTCTGGGCCACAGAGAACGACGGGTTCACCTTTTGATCCAGATGTGACTGACCATTTTAACCCTGCAGATTCCTGACCCCAATGGAACCACAAGTCTCAGTGGTGGGCTGGCCTGAATCATCTGGTCACACAGTCTCGGTCACTCCCTAATCAAAAACTAATCTTTGACACAGAAATCCACTGGGCAGAGAAAAGACTCTTCCAGGATACACCAGAAGCTATTTCCTAAGTACCAAAGTTGTCCTGTCTCTATAAGTGCTTCTTGGTATTTCACTCTGGAACTTTCTGCCGTCTGAATTCTGAGGCAAGGAACAGAATGGTCAGGCTTCTCAGTGTGCCCGCCAAACTGCTGCCGTCCTAGTAGAAATGCCTTTCCACACTGTTAAACATCCAACTCCTTTCAGTCAGCAAAATGAACCATACAAATACCCAGAACTGATGGATTCCCAGGAGGAAAACAGAAAGAACAAATGTGAAATAATGTACAATAACCATCTCCATATCTGCTATCTAGAGTTTAACTGTTTTTCTTTTTTAATGTGCAAAGATTAAAGGGAAATATTATTCATCTTGGCAAATAAGATATTAGTTTTTCAAAAAGCTTTTTTCGGTGTTTTGCATTCTGAATACGATCCTGAGGTAAATATGATGGACTGACTGTATCATTCCTTAGCTAACACTACTTGGATTCTTCCTATATACCGTGTATTGTTCTAACTCTTCACATATATTAAGTAGTTTAATCATCATAATTCTATGAGTTATTATTTTTATCCTTATGTTACAAAAAAGGAAACTGAGGCATGAGGACGTAAAGAAACTTTCCAAAGGTCACACGGTTATTAGTTGGGGGAGTGAGATTCAAGCCCAGCAGTCTGCCTCCAGAGACAATGAGTGATCCATGTCTTAATGACTGTGCTTTTCTGACTCTTGTGGCATAACACACTGCTTCTCCATCTGCCATTCCTCCAGGAGCACGTGTGCCATAGACTGGCGTTTGGAAAGGTCTTGGAAATATCTGGAACTGCACGTGCGGTTTTGCTGCAGCATATGATATAGGGATAATATTGTTGAAAATGCATTTTGCTACGTTGTCCAGTGTCACCTACATTCAAATATAAGGAATCTAAAAACCCACATAAGACAGTTCTTCAAAATTTAAGAATTGCCAAGACACGGAAGCCACCTAGGTGTCCATCAACAGGTGAATGGATAAAGGAGATGTGGTGTATATATTCAATGGAATATCACTCAGCCATAAAAAAGAACGAAATTTTGCCCTTTGCAACAACATGGATGGAATCGGAGAGCATTTTGCTAAGTGAAATAAGTCAGACAGAGAAAGACAAACACTGTATGATATCGCTTATATGTGAAATCTAAAAAATAAAACAAACTAGTGAATGTAACAAAAAAAGAAGCAGACTCACTGATGTAGAGAACAAACTAGTGGTTACCAGTGGGGAGGGGTAAGGGATAATATAGGAGTAGGGGGCTAAGAGGTACAAACTATTAAGTATAAAATAAGCTACAATGATGTATTGTACAACATGGAGAATATAGCCAATATTTTATAATAACTATAAATGGAGTATAACCTTTAAAAACCGTGAATCACTCTATTGTACACCTGTAACTTATATAATATCGTACAGAAACTATACTTCAATTAAAAAAACTTTAAAAACTCAAAAGTAAGGAAAATCTTTGTTCAACATTTAGAAAACTTGTATCTTATGAGTTTTTCTATACTTTTATCATTTTGCTTGGGCCATCAGGGAGCTCAGGAGCTGAATTTGCAAAACAGCATCTTAAAAACATGGGCATTTTTCCATAGCTTTGGTTTATTGGACTTGCTTTCTAATTTTTTCTGTATTTTCAGTGATGTGAATTTTTATCTTATCTATTTCACCCAATTTTTCATATCATTTTATGCTTTGAATCCTTTTAATACAAGGTGATATGGAGTAGTATAAAAATAGAAACATTTTCTTAAAATAGAATGGAAAAAATCAGTGCCTTTCAGGTAGCAAATTTGGATTTAAAGGGAAAGCAATATTATATTTTTCTAGAAAAAAATTTAATTATCTAGAGCCAACTTCTGATTGACAGATTTCCTCGTAAAGATTTCTTCTCTCCCTCTCTTCCCATCCCCCTTCTTCTCACCATTCCCTCCTTCCCTCTTTCTGTTTTTTTTTTCTCTTCCTTCTGTTAAAAATAACACTACAACTATTTTACTGTTAAACGCAACTTTGCATTCCTGCGTGAGTATGCCTCCAGAATAAAGTATTAGAAATATAATTATTGTACCCTCATTTTGTAATAGGTTGTTTGTTCTTTGTCTTATCAACTTAAAATAATCATATATATATATAGAAAATTAATCCTTTATTAATGTATTGTAAATATTTTTCCAGGTTGTCACTTGTTTTATAATTTTGTTTATGCTTTCTTAAAATTTTGGCCTCGAGGAATCAAAGGTATTATTTTTGTTATGGTTTGCCATGTTTAGAAAGGCCTCTCCATACTGCAATTATATAAAGAAATCCAGCTATGTTTGCCTCCATCTTTTCACATTCAAATCTTATAATGAATCTGCCACTATTTTTTTTCTAAAAGATAGCAGGTTGCCTTAACATAGTTTTAACGATATGTCTTTCCCCAACCGCTGTCTTTACCATCCACAAAATCCTCATTTATATTAGGGTCTATTCCTTACTATTGTATTACATCAGCTGGCCTCCTTACCCATCTATTAATGTGCCAATATAAACATTTTAAAATTTCAGTACACTTAAATGTCTGATAATGGTTATTT
Organism: Monodon monoceros; assembly: GCF_005190385.1. Taxonomy (NCBI): domain Eukaryota; kingdom Metazoa; phylum Chordata; class Mammalia; order Artiodactyla; family Monodontidae; genus Monodon; species Monodon monoceros. The sequence goes on along the minus strand of NW_021703773.1, from coordinate 3,780,879 downwards.
TACCACGTTATTCATCCTTTAAAAGTAGATACAGCTATTCTTGCATGTTACTTTAAAAATATCATTTTATCAAATCCCCCCAAAACCCATCTTGTTTTTTGACTGAAATATCAAATGTATAGATTAATTTAGAGAACATGTATGAACACGTATAAAGAATTTTTATATTAGTGAATTTTCTTATTTTGAAATATATGTGTATTTATTCAATATTATTTTAGGATCTTTAGTAGAATTTAAAGTTTCCTGTTTATCAGTTCTATATATTCCTCATTAATTTACTTCCTAGATATTTCTTCTATATTTGAATTTGCACTTCAAACGACAGCTTGTTTGTCAATTATAACTTATAGCTGATTGGTGATGGATATGTGTTTTTGTATATTAATTTTAAAACCAGCCTCCTTATTAAACTTTGTTATGGCTTCTAATATTTCAGTAATCATCCTGCATTTTCCAGGTGTTCAACAAGTAACTGCAACAAGTAACTTCATTTCTAACATTTGTACTTTTTTTTCTCTTTTCTCCATATATTGGATAATTCTTCAGAATATTATTAAATATGTATTGATAATAGACATCTTTATCTTGTTTCTAACTTTAATGAGAACTCTATTAGTCTTTTCACCAAGTCTGTCAAGGGAATGTTTAAATTTTATTAAGTTTTTTTCTATTAAGTTTATTTTTAATCAGTAAAGTTATTATATTTTATTAAATATTTATTAAAGATCTGCTGAAATGATATGTTATTATTTCCTTTTACTTACATAACGTAGTTATTTAAATGCTGTCTTTTAAAAAAAATTTTACTGAAATATAGTTGATTTCAATGTTGTGTTAGTTTCAGGTATACAGCAAAGTGATTCAGTTATATACATATATAAATATGTATATACATATGTATATATATATATATATTCTTTTTCAGATTCTCTTCCATTATAGGTTATTACAAGATACTGAGTATAGTTCCCTGTGCTATACAGTAGGTCCTTGTTGGTTATCTATTTTCTATACAGTAGTGTGTATATTTTAATCCCCAACTCCCAATTCATCCCTCCCCCCCTTCCCCTTTGGTAGCCATAAGTTTGTTTTCTATATCTGTGAGTCTATTTCTGTTTTGTAAGTAAATTCCTTTGTATCATTTTTTAGATTTCACATATAAGTGATGCCATACTGTATTTGTCTTTCTCTATCTGACTTACTTCACTTAGTATGATAATCCCTAGGTCCATCCATGTTGCTGCAAATGGCTAAACGCTGTCTTGACCCAGTTATAAGGACCTGGCTAAGGCTGGTCCGTTCTCCTTCTTGAACGGCTAAGTCTGCACCTCACCACCTCTCTTCTGGAGGCTTCTACATTGTGGACCATCATATTCCAGCTCTGATGGCCCCAGGGCCAGGTTCCAGACACCCAGGCACTGTCCCTACGCCCAGAGCCAGCTGAGATCATTCAAAGTAGCCAATTCTAAGCCTGTTTGCCTTGCCTGACCTGTTCCTTCCTGCAGACACCACAAGAAAGACCCTTGTCCGAAGTCCCCTCCCCCGGGCCTTGCCCCCAACCCCTGCTGCCCCTGAGTGGCCCGTGAGCCTGCAGAGCTCTCCCCAGGGACCTGCGAGGAGCAAAACTAAAACCCTTTATGGTTTCTCTCTCTCGACCCTCATCTGGCCACAGCACACCTCACCCAAGGTAACGTGGTAAAAATAACGTGTTGACATGGTGAATGATATTGATAATTTTTTAACATTCCTGATGAAATATATTAATCTTCTAATACGCTGCTTGACTCTATGCGCCAGTGTTTTACTTTGGAACTTTGGATTTTTATAATAAATGCATAGTCATAAGTTAGATGGATGTGTGTGTGCGTGTGTGCGTTTTAACCACGCTTTGTCAGGTTTTGTTATCAATACTATCTTGGTTTTATAAAATCAGTTTGGAATATTTTCCTTTTTCCCACATACTGGAGCACTTTATACAGTCTAGGAATTCCCTGTTCCTTGCCGACTGAAAAAATACACACAGCCTAAAAGTTGAGAGTTATGTTTTATTTGGTGGAAATTTTTAGGACTTAAAATTGTCCGGGAGGCAGCACCTCAATTAACCCTGAGAGAACTGCTCCAAGGAAGCAAGGGAGGGGCCAGGTTATATAGATGTTTTGCGGCAAAGGGCAGATAGCTGGGAACATCAAAAGATTATTGTTAATGGAAGAAAACCAGATATCCCAAGTTAAGGAATTCAGTGCTTTTCTATGTATGGGAAAATGCAAGAGTCTGGGCTCACTGAAATCATTCCTTTGCTATGGACCTCAGCTATCTGAGGCCTGTATCCTGTATTTTCACATCCTGAGTTTCCTCAGGGATCACTGTGGGAGTGGCCGCAGTCTGATGGCTGCTAGGTGGCAGGTGTTCTTTCCTTCCTGAGTTCCCTCAGGACTCACCAGCTCACATTCATGGTGGCTGCATTTGCTGAAGACTGTCACATCCTTTGTTTACCGATATAGCAGGAAATATTCCATTTCTCATCCTTAAACGTGTGAAAGAGTTGGCCGGTGAGACAGTCTGAGCCTGAGAGGGGCTGGGGGAGGAGGGATTGTGTAGATCTGGAAGCTATTATTCTTCTACAGCAATTGTTCTGTGTAGAGTCTCTACATTTTCTGGGATACATTTTTGTTTTTCTCATTTCTGACAAGCGCGAAGTGGGCATATGGAGGTCAAAGCCCTCGGATCCCAGGTAACAGGCTCTTCCCCAGCTCCCTTCCAGGGCTCCCTGCCAGCCCCAAGCTGCCCACCGCCAGGAGGCCTTTCCTGGACTGAGGGGTCCACACTGACCCAGCCAAAGCTTGTTCCGATGCTGAATCAACACTCTGATGGGCTCAAAAGCATTGGGAGTATCTGTTCATTGACAGTTTGCTAGCACTCACCTGGAAACCAAATGGAATATTTTTCTATTTTTCCTGAGCCTATGCTGGTGAAGCCGGAGCAGTATTTTCTCTGACAGAACTCAGAGCTCAGAGCCACAGGCAGGGCAAAGAAGCTTTCTGAAGTGAGCTAATACCCTTTCTAGAGTCCAAGGGCCTGTGTCTACAGTTGTATTGCTACACCTGCAGAAGGAAAACCCTGGAGGGCAGAGACCCTGGATGCAGTCACTCAGGAATGCTTAGTGCAGGGAGCATAGCAAGGGGACCCTGGGTGCTTGGTGTCTCCAGCAAAGGCAGGAGCTTGGCTGCACCAATAGCAGGAGAAGAAAGATGGCACAGGGGAGACGCAGAGAAGAGGCATAACGCACATCACAGGCTTTGGGAAAGGTAGTGAACGCTGGTTCTCCCAGTGCACAAAAACAGGTCTGAGCAAAATACAGCTAATGGGCTCCCACTCACTTGCAATTTGATTTTAATTAGCCAAGCCATTATTTGAAAGGAGGGTGGAAAGTATCTTACAGATCATTATTCAGATGCAAAGGTAGACCTAAGGCTTGGGTCCTCAATCTTCTTTATAAGTTGACAGCCCCCCCTACCCCCCGGGAGCCCAGATTCTATTCCACACCTGGACCCCCAGGGCATCATCACACGTCCCAGTCACCAGGAATTTCCAAAAGCCTTTGGTGAGGGACTGAGTAAAAACAGGCGGGAAGCTATGAGTCTGGCAAGGCCACCGCTCCGGTCCACACAGAAGACAATCCGTTCCAAGGAGTGTGGCTGTGAATCAGAAATATTGCCTGCCGTATCAGTAAACAAAGAATGTTACAGCCATCAAGCCATTGCATTACAGCCGCCTGATGGTGAGCCCTGAGGGAACTCAGGGTGGAGACAAAGAATGCCTGCCATCTAGCAGTCAGCTGCTGCAGCCACCCCAACTGTGAGCCCTAAGGAGACGCAGGATGAGAAAACACAGGATGCTGGCCTCAGAGAGCTGAGGTGCATAGCAAAGGAATGATTTCAGGGAGCCCAGGCTTTTGCATCTTCCCATACATAGAAAAGCGGCTAAATTCATTAACTTGAGAGGTCCGGTTTTCTTTAATTAACAGCAATCTTTTGATGTTCCCACTACCTGGTCTTTTGTTGCAAAAACTCCTACATATCCTGGCTCTCCCCCTCTGCCGCCCCTCCCCCCTGCTTTTTCAGAGCAGTCTCTCAGCATTATCTGAGATGCTGTGTCCCAGGCCTGAAGTCCTCAGAATGTCCACCAGGTAAAGCATAATTTTCACCTTTTAGGTTGTGTGGTTTTTTTTCTTCATTTGACAGGGTCGAACATGGACAGGGACAGGGAAAGGGTTTCTTCATGAAGGTTTCTACTCAGAGACAAAGGGTTATTAGCGTCTCCACAAGGTAGCCAAAGGGAGTTGTTTTGCACTCTGTTTGTAATAAGGAAAGGAAATCATCACCTATAAACTTTCTCCTGTTACAGGCTGTGACTGACAATGGCATCTTAAAAATGCTAATCGTCAGTGGTCTCAAAAATAAATGTCATTCAGCAGGGGACAGTTTGGGAGAGACGCAGGACTGTGACTGTGATGGGTTTTTCTCACCCCTCATCTACCACCCTCTGGCTTAGGAGAACCCACAGAAGGTTCACACATTCTGGAAAAGTCATTAAAAAATATCAAACAAGAGGGTTTGATTCTCCCTTGAGCTCCATATGTGATCGTAGTGAGAGAACTACCCTCCTGCATCCTTCAGAGTTTTTCGTGAGCGACTGATTTTTGGGGTCCACCCCAAATCCTCACATACCTCCTTTGGACAAGTAGCGTGTGAAAATGGGAATATTAGAGTCAAACCGTATGTCGGAAGAGCCAAGTTGTTCTTGGTTGCTCTCCCTCCAAGAAACCTAGCTGAGTGACCTCGGACTTGTCATTTCTCTTCTGTGGATCTAAGTTTGCTCATCTATTCAATGGAGTTTCATTCCGTTTAGTCAAGCAGAAAACATCTTCCAGGTGTCTTGTGTGCACCTGGGGAAATGAAGGAAGATTGGGTCCTGATCTCCACGCAGCTCATGGTGTGTTTGTTTTTCTATAAAATGACATGTGTTATAACTGAGATCAGCGCAGTGATTTTCTTTTGGAAGGGCACATGCGAGAATTTGAAATTGATAATCCCCAAAGTCCTTTTATTTAGGTGTCATTTCCAAAAGATTTCACAAAGGGTAAGAGAGCTCACTGCCAAAAAGATACGCCAGCTGACTGTCACAGGTCTGCCTTTACGATCATAGCAGTGCTGTTACTTGTCTCTATTTCCTCCTTGATAACCATGCCCGGCTTTGTTCAGGAGGCCACGCGCCAGGTCTCGGGAGGTAAACTGTGGTTGTTCCTCATCAAGCATCAAATCCCATCCCCTCTGTCAGTGATTGATCTGGGGCAGTATTAGCTCAGTTCGGACCAGTGAGCTGTAAGGTGACATCTGTTGAGGAATTTCTGGAAAAGATTTTCATCTCTGATGTAAGAGAGGGTCACAAGAAGAACTCTGTCTCACATGCTCTTTACTCTCTCTCACTGCACTGGCCTCTCTCCTAATTCCTACCTCGAGGCACAGTCATACAAAGGGCTAATAACTGAGGCTGAACTGGCCATTTGGCACCATTATGGGAACACTAAGAGAATCTCACACATCTCCACGGGCTCTAGGGTGGAGCCGCTGTGTCACTCTAGAAATCAGGTGCCTACAGATTTATTAAGTGCAAAATAGGCATGTCATACAGTTTGAGCTACTTTTACTCAACGTTCTATTTTTGCTTCATTCCTTATTCATATGATGACATAACATTTTCTGCTGTTGACCTTCCTATTTATGTGCAAGAGAACCTTATACCAAGTGAAGGTTGTAACTTCATCTTTCAACTCAGAGGATCCCCTGGGCTGGAATACTTAGAAGTTTTAGCTTCTTTAAATAAATTAATACAAATAATCCCCCTTTCCCCTCCCAGGAAGCAGGTCACGCTGCCCCATCTTCCAACCCAGGACTGCTCTGGAGGCCCGGTTCCTTTATGTCCTCTGAAAATGCAATGTCAAAGCATCTCTGTCTTTGTTTACAGGTGGAATTCCTAGGCTCAGCCGGGGACAGAGGTGGTCTAGCAGGACACAGTTCTTTGTCCCTTTCATCCTGTACATTTCTTTCCTATTCTGAACTGGTGGAGAAGAGATGACTAGCATTTTTAAAGTTATGCTGAGAGATGGTAAATATCCCACAAAGAATTTTTTTTAAGTCTGTACTCCTTCAGAGACGATCCATAAGTGATATAAGTCTGGGGGAAGGACCCCAACCCACATCGGATCCGGACTCATCTTCTTCAGGATGTTCGGTTGACAGAAATAGGATAACCCATGCAACGTGTGCTTGAATTACTGGAAACATGAAGCTGACGATTTTGGAGTTAGTCGGAGGGGTGGGGCAGGGGGAGAAACAGTAGGTCCCAGGGGATAAGTAATTGGAACTAGGGTTTAAACATAACAAGAAAAAAAATAAACGTAACAAGAAACTGTTAAAGGAATAAAATGTCTCCAAGGTTAGGAAATTCAGGGGATTAGGGAGAGTTTAGAGGTGGCCCATGGTATAAAAGTCATGAAACCTAAGTGGCTGCTTGCTCTAGAGCTTTTTTTTTTGGCAGATTAGAAACTGCTGAGGAAGCAGGTACTAAATTATTGACCACCTGGCAGAAAAAGGACTCCAAGTTTTTGATGAGGTTAGAAATATTTTTACATATGACATTGAAAAGAGGAAAGATGCATGAGGTGAGATAAATTCCATGCGAATTAAGAAAGTGCTGGTGGAAATTCCGTAAGCCCCAGCTCTCCTAATAGCCGTATGCATTTTGAGAGGTGTAAAAGGATTCACCCTGTTAGTTAAACTGGCTCAGGTGGAGGAGAAGTTCATCCCACAGTAAGGGAAACAAACAACAGAGGGTTCCTGGATTGAGGGGAAAAGCAGAAGAAATTATACAAGAGCAAATTTACAAGTTTCTCCTTTCATGATAAGAATGAACATATTCATGGAACATATTCATGGAATCTCCTCTGTCAGGGGAGGCCCCATCTTCTACTTCTAGTGCGTTAACAAAACACTTCTAGCAGATGGCATTGTGGAAAAATTCAGAAGTTCAAGTGCCGTCTAACAAAGGTCCTGGGAGCACGTGTAAGAAGCAGCCAGCCTCGAGAAGCTCTGGCTTCTATTCCATGTGTCTGCCTCAAGCCCACTGCATCAGAAGGGATTTCAGTCCCCTCTCTATAAGGTTGGTGGTGCCGCATGTGAACAGAGGGAGAGGGGTAATCAGCAGTGCTGGACAGCAAGTGTCAGTTATTTACAAACACCAGTTGTCTGTGAATAACCTTTGGTCCACATTCAGCTACCACATCCAATGGGGCCTCTGTGGCTTGAGCTTAGCAAACTCCCTTATCTGTTTCCCTCCCTCCAGACACTTTCGTACAACTACTTCTCCTACTAAAATCCTTGTGTGTTTAACCTGTCTTGACATCTGCTTCTCAGAGGATCCAGACTAATATCTTTCCTAATTAGTACAAGAATCTTCTAGACCATGCATTCTCAATGTGGGTGATATCATCCCAAAGGAGGTGAAAATTGGTTCTTGGGTACACAAGAAAACTTTGATTATACAATTGTTTGTGGGGCACAAATAAAGAGATAGACCGTATCTGTGGTATCAACATTTCATAGAGGAGAGGCAATTAGGAAAAAAGAATCTCAAAAAACTCCTTGTGAGGGCAATAATTTTAAAAAGATTGAGTAATTGTTCTAGGTGAGTCATTCTGCCAGAAAGCAAAGGTTTCAGAGCTCATGTCAAGGACCTCTCTGGATTGCATTATAGCCAAGCCTTAGAGTCAGTATGCCTCTTTGATTTTGATGCGTGAATTAACGGATATGGAACAGATGAACTCAGACTGTCATATACACTTCCCCAAGTTCAGGAGGTTTTAGATACTCAGTAAGAAGCCAATGGTTCTCAACGTTAGACCTAAGAAGTAAGAACTTCCTAACGCATGTATTTCTGTCATTATGCTCAGACACATCCAGCTACAACCTTCTGGAGAGCTTGTCTTTGATGGAGGAGACTAGCACATCCCCAAGTCGGCAATCAACATCTGGTTGTCCAGGAGTGCCTTGAAGAAATGGATGACAATTCTCTCTGGGTGTCTTACATGTCAGCACATCTTGCGATAAGGCTTCAGCTTATTTCCAGACTATCTTAAAAGGACGGTGGCGTAGCAAACAGCCTTTGAAGATAAAAAGTGTCTCCTTCCAAGTAAGAGGGGGTATTTGTTTCCCGATCAGGATAATGAAGATAATGTCTCTTCTAGGCAAACGTGGGGCATGTTTGCTAGAAGCCTCCTTAAAAGATTGGGGGTTTACTGAGCTTGGGATTCCCCAGCTGAGATAAGCCCATTGCACGGGCAGCATCCACCCGGACTCGTCACTACATCACCCCCATGGGGCTTGGGGACAAGAGGAACCAGTGTGAACTTGAAGCTCATGCTGTCTGCTGTGCCCTGAGTAATAACGTCCTTTGTCTCTGACCCAGGAATCTTGTGTCTCCTTCCAACATCTTTGAAAAAGTAGCAGGTTAACTTGTTTGCTGGCAAGTAGGGTGAAATCTCAGAGCCTTCATGGTCCTTACCAGAAGCAGAACCAGGGAGGAATTACATTCTTTTCTCAGTGAGGAAGCAATAAATTGGGCAAGTAGATGGATAGAGCTGATAACTCCCAGGATTGGGGAGAAAATGGCGCTCCTTCTTTGAGGGAGATGGGTTCTCCTCCTCCTACAGCACAGAGGAGAGAGTCTTTCCCACCCACCTGAGCCTTGGAGTCTTAGAATCCAAGCTTGCAAACCCCAGATTCTGAGTTCACAAGGAGAACATGGTGAAGATGATAGAGTGTTGTCTTTGCTGTACTTCCCACGTGGCTAGATCCTGCCTGACGTTTAAGGTGCTCTGATGTAATAACTCCTTCCACTCGCCTCTGTGTAATAACTGTGTGGGGACAGAGTGGGTCTCCGTGGCTGTAAAGCCCAAAAAATTATAGTAGGGGATAGAGCGTAAAGGTCACCCTTCATGCCCTTCAGTGTGTTGCATCCTTATTGGGGGCAAACAGTTTCTTTTAGTTTAATAACATTTTAAAGTTATTCCAAGAGAAAAATCAATAAAAGAAACTTCTGTTTATCTTGTAGATGCTCCATGGTGAAAAATGTATGCTAGTACGAGGGCCCTAGAGTTGGGGGTTGTGGCAGAATAAAGCTGAGATGATGGAAGAGGGGTATGAAGGAAAAGAAAGGGAAGGGGTAGATCAATGGACAAGGGACCAATGGACACCTTGGGCACCCATCCAAGTTTTATCCCAATGGACTTACCAGAAATCCAATGAGAGATATAAAGAAATGGTAAAGAAACTTATGCTGGACTTTGAGAGTGCTCATGATAAGCTACTATATTAATTTTTCCATGTAATATATATTATGTACATCTATTATATTATTATTATTATCATAACTAAAATTTATTGAGGATCCATTACATTCTGGGCACTGTTTTAAGTGCCCTCAATATATATTAACTAAGTTAATTTCAATAAGACTTTGAAGTAGAACCATTGTACTTCTTATTTTATAGATGAGAAAATGGAGTCACTGAGATGATAAATACCGTGCCAAAGTTTACAGAATTAATAAACTCAAATCCGGACAGCCTCGTTCCAGAGCCCCCATACTCGACCACTTTACAATTTCTCTAACGTTCTGTTTCTCTCCCTCAGATACTCCTAAGTCTCCTGTATCCTGGGCTCCCAAATAGTACTGTCAAGAGGAGAGTTCCAGGAACTTTTACTAATTCTGAAAGAGAATACTGAATCTCATTAAACTTTTCTCGATATTATATAATCGTCATGGTGAATCCCAAATACCCTGATGTCATTCGGTGAAACTTCACAGACAATTCAATTGACGATTCAATTTATTTTGCCTGTCATTCTGTGTCTGTTTATGTGGCAGTTTTCCTTGTCTTCTTTTTTCTTAAGCCAACTGTACACTTTATTTTTATTTTATATTTTATTTATTTATTTATTTTTGGCCGTGCTGCACGGCACGCGGGATCTTATTTCCCCACCCAGGGATTGAACCTGTGCCCCCCTGCAGTGGAAGCGCGCAGTCCTAACCACTGGACCACCAGAGAATTTCCTCCTTGTCTTCTTGATTAAGCTGACCGGAGTCATTTTTTGTTGTTTTGATGAACCTAGCATGGTTATATGACATGTTAACATTAGGGGAAGCTGGGTGAAGATTTTATGAGACGTCTCTGTACTATCTTCATTACTCTTCTGTAAATCTATAAGTATTTCAAAATAAAAAGTTAAACAAGGAAAGGCAGAGGCCAGGTGTGACTATGACTGTGATTCTTGGCTCCTTGAATCACACCTTTGCTCCGTCACTGGCTACTCTACTGCCTTGCTTTTTCTATTAGAGCCTTAGCTTCTTCATCCTTAATAAGCTTGCAGGATAACGATCGTTATATACGGCTCTCTCGGGAGGGTTAAATGAAAATGCATTGAATGGTTTTAGCATACAGCTTATCAAGCAAATGTTCAAAAATTGCAGCTCTAACTATCCTTTGTATTACCATAAAGAGAGGTTCCTAATCTGAGTCCATGGAAGATTTCAGAAAATCTGTAAAACCCATAAAACGATCCATAAAATTGCCGCATAAGCTCATGTACATTTTTCTGGAATCTAACACATTCATAAATTGCACTGGATTCTCAAAGAGGACCCCTCCCAGATGATTTTAACTCCTGGTCTAAAATAAAGGCTTTGAAGATTCTGAGGTAGAGAATGAGGGGCTTAGTTCGAAAGTACCTTTTGTATTTTTATTGTATGTTTTTTTCGGAGAGCTGGGCTGCTCAAGTTTTTTCCATATATAGATTTTTTTCCCCCCTTAGAACATGTTTTGCTTGAAGAAGTGAGAGAGGGCATCGGATTCGTGAAACTGAAGGGGTGGCATAAGAGGGTCATTTCACAGCCTCCATCACTCCCTATCCTCTTGCTTTATCCTGGATGTACCACTGCCTGACCTCGTATCTACTGATGGACTTGTTAATGGTCTGTCTCCCCACTAGACTGTAAGCTCCAGGAGGGCAGGGGTGTCTTTGTCCACCTCTACATCCTCAGCTCCTGGAATATTGCCTGGCGTGTGATAGGCCCTTGGGAAACATGAATTGAGTGAAGGAAGCTGGCAACGTGTAGGCTGAGAGGAAGGAAGCCTGGGCTGGGAGCCCCAGAACTGAATGCGACCACTGGGATTTTGGGCATGAAGCTGAGCCTGTCAATCTCACTGTCCAGACAGCCCTGGGTCCCATCTGCTGCTGCCTTCTCCCTTCTTAGCTTTCCATGTGGCCCCCCAGAATCTGCAGAGGCCACCAGGGGGTCTGCCCTTTCCCAGCAGCATTTGTGAGAGAGACTCTGTTTTCACGGAGCTAAAACCACAGAAGGGTGGTGTTATGGGCTGAATTGTGTCCCACCAGATTCAGATGTTGAAGTCTTAACTCCTAGTACCCCAGAATGTGACTGTATTTGGAGACAGGTTTTTAAAGAAGTAGTTAAGTTAAAATGAGGTCATTAGCATGGGCTCTAATCCAATATGAGTGGTGTCTTTAGAAGAAGAGACACAGAGGAAAGACTATGTGAAGACACAGGGAGAAGACGTTCATCTACAAGGCAAGGCAAGAGGCCTCAGAAGAAACCAATCCTGCCCACACCCTGATCTCAGAGTTCCTGTCTCCAGAACTGTGAGACGATAAATTTCTGTTGTTAAAGCCACCCAATCTGGCCTACTTTGTTATGGTGGCCTGAGTGAACGAACACACATGTATACCAGAATTTAGGGTCTAGCTTCAGGGTTCTGTTGAGAGTTGAGCCCTGCAGACAAGAAGATGAAAGTTCTGTTCTTCCTTAGTATGGTATAGGTAGTGGCTCTCAAATGTGGTCCTCAGAGCAGCACACTTGGCATCAACTGTGTGCTTGCAAGAAATTCACAGGACCTACTTCAGATTTGCTAAACCATATTCTCTAGGAATGGAGCCCAGGAAATTTTAAAGAGACCCCCCGTGACTCTCAGGCACGTGGACTTTGGGGGGGGGGGTCACTGGGGACAAAGCTGTAGGGTGTGGGTTTCGTCTCCATAACTGGACTCAGCCATTCCCACTGATGTTGCCACATTTCCCTTCAAGCATTGCAAGAGCAAAACAGTGAGAAAAGTGTCGTTATTGGCGACTTCATTTAAAATTAAGAAACGCAAGGCTGTCTGGTGTCGAGGCAGAGAATGAACTCACCTGAAAGTTCAATGCTTTTATATATACATGGAAGCAATAGGCCTGAGAAACCACACTGTTGGCAATTCAGTCAAGACAATCAAAAATAATTAGCTTTTTCCTAAAGGAGATCAATAAAAAATTGAGTTCTCTTGCAACAGAATATTCTAAAAATCTCTAGTGCTTCAAGCCTTGTCTCACTGCAGGACTCTCGCTGGGCCCCTTTGTCCAAAGAGAGTTTTGCTTTCTATTGCCAGGGAACACAAAGTCATGTCTGAGGCTTCTCAGGGGTTTTCCTCTTTCTGGATGGGCCATTTTAATGAGTGATTTTGCTGATAAAATGTGTAATTCCTGGAAAGGTGAAAAGCCACTGAGTGTTTCTGGCAAAACTCTGCAAAGAGTGAAGTTTGAAAATAAAAGCTTAGGGTCTCAAGACTACAAATTCCCCCCACTCCCCAAACCCATAATTCCCTTAAGGTACGCAGGACCCCTGCCCGAGGGGACCTTGTCTCCACATACATGACTTCATGGATAAATAAACGCACATCGACAAATGACTGCATCTCCAAAGGAGTTTGACAGTCTTGCTTCTGCTTCTTGCTGATGATAGAAAAGCCTGATCTCTTTTCCAGACCAACAAGCAAGAGAAGTCAGTACCTTCTCCCTCTCTGGTCTCCTGGACAATTCTGACCGCTCACCTCCATGATTTCAGCCACCACCTGTACCGAACACCAGCCCCATTTCTTCAGCCCTGACCTTCCTGATCCATTTTGCTAACCAGTTCAATCTGTGTACCTTGTAAGCAACTCAAATTCAATACATCTTAGACTTCAGCGCTATCAGTAAATTCACCTCCATCATTTCAGTGCCAAGCAGCACAATTTCAGTTCACAGCTTCCTATGTGCTTACTCCCTGCAAGCCATTGGTCTTAGCGTATCTGTAGTCTCTCTTTACATACCTACTGTCACATCTCTCCTAACCCAGCTTAGAACAATCACTCCTTTCATTAACCCTGCCTTGACCCTTTCCTTTGTCGCATCATTATCGTCACTTTGCATCAAGCCCCATCTTTCGTTCAACTGGACTCTCCTTTATTCAGCACCTGCACCAAGCAGATGAACCTGGCTAGAAAAAAAACCCTGGATCATGTTGACAGATCTCACTTTAAATTTATGTGCACAAATCTCAATGTGACCCTTCTTGCTAGAGTCATACTACTTTTTATTCTCCAGCTCTCCAAGATGACTATTTCATTCCTTCTCTTTCCTCAAACCTCCAAACCTCCTCCACCGTCCTCCTGCCCAACTGATGACTGCTTCCCATTTCACTGAAGGCATAGAAGAAACCAGAGAGAATTTCCCTCATCTCCCACCATGCTGCTACTTACTACCTCTGTCTGTGCCTCTGTACTGAGCCCTCTTTCCTATTAATGAGGGTGAACTGTGCCTGTTCCTCACTAAGCCTGACCTCCCACGAGTGGGCCTGATCTCACCCTTTCTCATCCACGCAAAGATGCATGACCGGAAATAACCCCCCCTCTACTGCATCATCCAATGTTCCGTCTCTTCTGGGGTCATTCTCATTTTCTTATAAACATAGTATTCTTTCTCCATCTTAAGAAAGAAAACAAAAAAAACCTTTTTATTTCACTTCTCCCTCCAGTTACTGCCCCCATGTCTCTGATTCTCTCTGAGAAAATGCCGCAAGAGTTATGTAGACTCACCATTGCTCAGTCATCTCCTCCTCTTATCTTTTGATCTTAGGATCTTACCCTTCTAAAATGGAACTGTTTTCATCAAGGTCACCAATGACCAACTTAGACACTAAATCTAATCATAAACGTCCATCCATCTTACTTGACCCAGCAGCCTCCTTTGGCACAATTTTTTAACCTTTTTATCCTTGCTACACTTTCTTCCCTCAGCTTCCGAGATGCCAAATTCTTCTAGTTTTCCTCTTACCTCACAGGCTACTCCTTCTCACATCCCTTCCTGGTTCTTCCTCCCTCTTCATGCTGGAGGGCTCCAGGATCAGATTTTAAAGGGCTTCTCTTTCTATATCCCTTCTCACTTCTTTAGTAATGCCATTCACTCTTCTGGCTTTAAATGTTTTTCATCGGTGAGGACTCCAGACTTTCGTCTCTAATCCAGGACTTTCCCCTGAAAACAACAATGAATATCCTACTGTTTACTACGCATCTCTTCTTGAACATCTGAAAGGCATCTCAACCTGTCCAAAACCAAAATACCCTCTTAAGATTCCTCCAACTCCTGACCTCAGTAAATGGTAACTCCATATTTTGGGGCACTTAGACCAAAAACCTTGGAGTCACTGTCTACTCTTTTTTTCTCTCATATCCTATAACCATGCCATCAGCTAATGATATCTGCTTGACTTGGAAAGTATTTCAAAACCTGACCACTTGTTACCTTCTTAACTGCTCCTTTGCAACCCCACCATCCAAGCCACCGTCTTTTGTCCCCTAGATATTTGCATAGCCTCCAAAAGGGTCTCTTGCTTCTACCCCTGCCCCTCTAGATCTGTCACCGCCATAATATCTAGTGTGATCCTTCTAAAATATAACCATTTCATCAATTCTAAGGTACGTGTTTATTTTTTCTTCACAGTTTAACATCTCTGAAATCAGCGTGAGTCTTATCATCTTACAATCTTTATCAAGTAGATTCTAGTACTTTGCACAAAACCCTCCAAAGGTCTGCCAGCCCCTCACGGATCAAACCAAAATTCTTGCAGAAGCGCACAAGCTCCTGTCAGGCTTGCCCACCACTGCCCCGGTCTCACTTCCTACTGCTCTCCTGCTCGTTTCCCACCAGCTACCCTGTCTGCCTTCATCTTCCTCTACAGGCCAAGCTCACCTACACGTGAAGGCCATTGCATTTGCCTCTTCCTCCTCCTAGAACCCCTTCCTGCCCAGAGCATCCTCTCATCTTCTGCAGGTGTGAGTCCACGTGTTACTTCTCCAAGAGGCCTCCCCTCCACCCCACCCAGTATTTCATTTTATTCCCTCCCCTGATTTCTTTTTCTTCCTAGCTCTCACCATAACACACAATCTACATTTTGCTTATTTTTCCCTTTTATCCTCTTCCCCCCTCCACTGGGATATAAACTACATGATGGCAGGGGTTTAGTCTGGTTTGTTTCCTGCTTGATACGCAACATCTCAATTAATGCCTGGCATATGGTGGACAATTAATAAATGTTAATAACAACTTCAAAAGCATGAACAAGTTAAACAGTAAATTAACATTATTTAATACATTAAAATAATAACACCAAACTACACGATATTTGTTAGAAGAATAAATGGATGACAAAACAAACTAATTCTCTTCTTCCCCAAATGCTCCTTCTTCTGTAGTCTAGGCTGAGCTCCTGGTCATCCTAGAAATCCAGGTTCCTTACCCAAAGCACCCAGGCAGTCATCAAGACCTGATCAATTCTACCTCTTAAATATGATTGGAATACATACCTCCCACCCATCCTTATTATTCCTGTCTTACTTCAACCTGATGGAATTGCCGGCCTCATGGGTAGAGGCTAGGAGTCAGGGATGGGGTTGAGGGAGTGGCAGGGGTCAAAGGAAGTTAACTGCCTGGGCTGTACTGAGACTATGTCCAGGCCGCTTGCTGGAGGGCACCACCATCCTGCCTTCCTGGCAGTACACTCCCTCCTTAGTGATAAATGAGTGTAGTACTTTGAAGCCTGGGCATTTGGACTCCAAGAAAGGTGCTGTTGCAGACTTGAAAAGGTAGAACCTGCTCTAAGAAGCTGGTGGCCCATTTTCCTTGCTAATTAAGAAGCACAACCCTGATTCCCACATACGGTACTGGCCATGCCAGGGTCTGGTAAGGTAGAAGCAGTGGTCATAGAGTTTGGACTCTTCCCCACTTTCCCGATCCCCCTGATAAGGAAAAAACTGATGATGGGGCAACATTAGATGTTCCCCAAAGATTTTAAGGGAGACAGGGAGCAATCGTTGGGCTGAAGTCAGGGTCAGTAATTTCACTGGTTAAGTGAAAGGTGAGAAAACACCCAGCAATAGAGTGGTGAAAACCCTGCCTGTGCCATTTCCCCCAGTGATGCTTTATGAGATGGGGTGTGGTAACCTTGAGCTTGAGGTGAAATATCCCCAGGACCCAGCTTGTAGGATTTTAGGGCTGGAGTGAATAGTTCTCCATCTCATACCACTAAGCAAAGCAGAACCAACGGAGAGACTGGAAAAGAGTGAGATTCCAAAATTCAGTTCATCAAAGGAGGATTCCAATAGTTCATCAATGGAGTTGCCAGAGTCAGAGAGCAAAGCCGGGGGGTGTGACTAAGGGCCGCATGCCAGGAGCAAAAGCATAAGAAAATCATGGGCAAATAAGGGGTCTAGGATAATGACCTGAATTGTATGTCATTGTTGACCATGTCCGGGCATTATTTGTAGCTCAGTCCACTGATTTTTAAAGATCTGGGTGAAGTGAGACCCCTGACACACAATATGGGCACAAAAGTGCCACCTCCTGCCTTCTCCACACATCTCTTCTTCTTTTTTTTTTTATTCCTCTTGGCATTGAAGGTGGGACCTCCAGTGTCACCAAAGCAAAGAATTTAAAGTAAATCAAGTTAAGAAGCTATATGGGAGCAGAAAGCTCTCTGAGTCATACTGTGAAGGTATGATGCCAGGAGCTGGCCACACCCAGCAGTGGTTCACAGTTCCTTGGAGCCCCTGGTAATTGACTGAACCACAGGACTCCCCATCAGGTAAACCAAGAGAGCAAAAATTCATCTTGATTCCGGTGGATCTCACTCAGTGATTTTGTGTCTAACAGGGAAATAAGTTGACCTGAATGAATAAAGAGCAGGCTCCAGATGTCATCAGGCATCGTGGTGGCAACATGGTCTTCCAGCTCTATCAGTTACTGAATGAAAGGAATCCCATTTGACAATCTAAGATTGATTCTTCCTGTGCCTGCTCTTCAGGCTGCAGTAAAAAGGAAGAAAAAAGAGCTGTCAATATAAAATGGGCTTATGTTAGTTGACATGATTGGCCAATGACCATGTGGAATGGTGACCAGGCAGTCATCGGCCTCAACAGCTACTGTGTTCCACCCAAGAGCCTTAAATCCAAAGCCAACAACTCATATACTCTTTCACGTAGGGTCCATTCACGGCCAATCCACTTCCCTAGTACCACATCTGAAGATACGCTAAATGCCTCATGCTGAGAGTCGGTGCGTGTGTTGTTGGGTCTAACTCATCACTGCCTGGTGTTGGGTGACCTGAAGGAAGGTAGGTAGAGATTTCTGATAGTAGTGATACCTTCTCCTTTCCATCCAATTCACAGACCCTGTATGGTGATAGGGTTTCCAGCAAAATAGAAAATTATCAAATTAGCTTTGTTCATTATCTGCAATAGAGTATGAAGCCTTCATCCGATTATCCCATGCCCCTCAAATATGAACGATGATTGTCTCTGGAAGTTGGGAATGTGGGTGATCTGTATTATTCCTTTATCTTTTTCTGCATGTCTCAAGTTTCCCACTAATAATTGTATAGTATTTTTATCATTTTTTAAAACTGCGTATTTTCAAAAGAAGGGTGGGGAGGCAAAAGAAGAAATGAGGAATTTCTTCGCAATGGAGAAAGCTAACAAGACATCATCACAGTTGCTGGCAGAAGGCGCCACCGCCTACAAGTGACAGACCAGGTTTAATCTGGGTGCTCACCCACATCTATGATCTTGTTATTCATTCCTACATTTTCGTGCAGCTCTTTGAAGCCCGATAGCTCTGGTTTGCTTTATTCGTTTTATCAAGGGGAGACAGAAAGCAGGAAGGGATTGGCAGCAAACAGAGAGTGGATTCTGCAGCTTCCGTTCATCCCTGAGCCCACTTCACAGCAGACAGGCATCCACACAGATTCCTGCCACGGGAAAGCACAGGTGCTCACGAAGGGTGTGCCAGCTCCAGAAAGAAAGCTCTGCCAGTGACACTGCTCTAAAAGCCTTCATTCTCCCTCTTTGACTGTCTCCCAGTTACACAGAGAACAATACAATCTGGACCTGCAGATTCAGTGTCTACTTAAACAAGCTGACGTTTCGTGGTTGAACTTAACTCCCTCACCCATCCAATGCCTCTGCAGCCTCCAAAGCTTTCTCCAGATGCAAACCGACCCATCATCACCCATAAGACCTTGGACCTGAGGAAAGAGAGCTCCCCTTCTTAAACACTGACTATAGACAAAAAGCCAAAGCCCTCGGCATGGTTTATATGACTCTTCACTCTCCATCCTTAATTTATGATTTCATGAAATTTCACGCCGCTCATGTGAGAGTTCAATTTTACCAGACTAATAATAGATTAGTCTCTGATCTCACCAAGAGTTTGTATTCCTTCATCTTTGTTTGTTTGCTTGTTTTTTCTCTGTCAAGAAATAATCCCTTTGTGTGGTTATTCACTTAGAAAATTTCTACCCATTTTCTAAGCCTAATATTCTCGGATGTCTCCCAGATCCAAAGAGCAAATCCCTCCCCCTTAGGCTCTCACAGCCCTTGGACCTGTATATGGATTATCACACTTCCATCCAACTGGTGACTCATTTGCCCTCTTATATGTTTAGACTTTGTGATTCACAGAAGAAAACTGTTCACTCTCCTGTGTTCCCAATAGGCAACCACATAGTAGCTGTTCTTTCAATGTTGGGTGAATGAATAAGTGATTTCTTCTGCCAGGTTTTCAATGCTGTGAGATTATGCCTCCAAATCTAGTCATGAGTGGAGTTGTTTGGGGGGGTGGTTTGTTTTGTTTAAATGTCTTCCATTGTGACTTGATTATTTTGGTTTTGTGCTTTATTTAATAGAGCAGATAATTGTAAATTTAAGTGAATTAATATATGCAGGTAAGTATATGCCATTCCATCAACAAACAAGTATGCACTGAAATCGTCTTTGAGGCTAGCTCTGTATTGGGTGTTAGGGAGACACTGTCTTGTTAGATAAGAAAGAGAAGGAGCATATGGTCTAAGTGGAGAGATAAAGCTGAGAAGACTTAGACATGTACCTATTTTCATTAATTAAGATTGATATGTGGGTCTGATTTACATTACATTACAGATCTTCCTCAGCTTACAATGGGGTTACATCCCAATAAACTCATTGTACCTTGAAAATACTGTAAGTTGAAAATTTTAAATGTTTTAAAATGGATTTAAATCTAAATGGGAGGGAAGTCCAAAAGGGAGGGGATATCTGTATGTGTATGGCTGATTCATTTTTTTGTGCAGTGGTGGCTAACACAACACTGTAAAGCAGCCATACTCCAATAAAAATTAATTTAAAAAATGGATTTAAAACCTCTAACCTACTAAACATCCTAGCCTAGCTTGGTCTGTTTTAAAAGTGCTCAGAATAATTACACTAGCCTACAGTTGGGCAAAATCATCTAACACAAAGCTTATTTTATAATAAAGCGTTGCATCTCTCACGTAATTTATTGAATACTGTTTTAAGTGAAAAACAGCATGGTTGTCCCGGTACAGAATGGTTACAAAGCTGTGGCTTGTTTACCCCATGAGGGCATGGGACCTACGGCTCCCTGGTCAGCGGCAGATGCACCTTCACTCGCTCGCCTGCAGGCCGCTCACCTCCTGCTGGGCGGCCTGGCTCCTAACAGGCTGTGGACCGGTACCACGGCCTGGGGGTTGGGGACCCCTGCTATAGGAGATGCTGCCGTTAGCACATCTGGGACATCTTATCCTCAGCAAATGGATTCCCTACAGCAGGGTTTCTCAACCTCAGCACCACTAATAATTTTGGACAGGATAATTCTTTGTCGGGGAGACAGTCCTGTGCATTTAGAATGTTTAGCATATCTCTCAAAGTCACAGCAACCTACCCCTTTCCCCATCATAACAGTCAAAAGTGTCTCCAAACATTGCCAGTTGTACTCGGGGGGGGATACAGTCTCTAAGGGTCCAGCCACAGCAAACGTGTTTTCCAGACTTGCTTTGTTGGAGCCTTGTTATGTTTTTGTTAGGAATCTTTAAGAGAGAGAGAGGAAACTCATATGGATTGCCAGGAAGACAGTTCCTAAAGATTCAGTATTTTTGTTTTGTTTTGCAAATAGCTAGTATTAGGAAAATGAGGAAAACATACACTCTTCACTGTCTCTTTCCTAGTGTTTATTTCTCATCCCAGATGAACTGATAATACTCCAGTGATATGAAAATGATGCCTGCAGCCATAGAATATGACCTTGAATTAAGCTTTGAAAATATTCCTAGCAACACGTTTAATTAACTAGGATACTTGGTTTCTATTAACTCCACATCAACTAATATTAAAAACATATATATTAAGGCTTAATGGCTTCAGGAGTGTTCAGGATCTGACTGTGATGTGATTCATTTTCTGTGTACAGGTTCATTGAATCTCTCCAAATTGAGCACTGGGGACTGGAATGTTACCACTGATTTGGAAAGCAAAATGGGGAAAATTAAGTCCTTGTGTAACAGTGTTTATATTTTTTTCTTTTTAAAAATTTTATACTGAAGTATAGTTGATTTACAATGTTGTGTTACTTTCGGGTGTACAGCAGAGTGAATCAGTTATATATGTATCCACTCTTTTTTAGATTCTTTTCTCATGTAGGTCATTACAGAGTATTGGGTACAGTTCCCTGTGCTATACAGTAGGTCCTTATTAGTTATCTATTTTATATATAGTAGTGTGTATAACTCAATCCCAATCTCCCAATTTATCCCCCCATGTTTATCTGTCTAAGCAACGGTTGTAATGAGCTACAAAAAGACGTTGGAGGACCTTGCTTCATGGATGGCAGTATTCTTCCTCCTACCTCGAAATGCTTGAGTCTCACTTCCTTAAGCAGATGCAGGACAACCAGAGTGATGAAAATGACTATATGGTCATTCCCCATCCCCCCACCCAGCAAAGTTCAGTTCAATATTCACGATCATCACTAAGGCTGCCCTTTGTTTGATCCCAGCTTGGAGGAAGCAAAATAGAACAGGGTCTGAAAGCAATGGATCCCTGCCTCCCTGGGACTTGGGGGATTACCAAGACCGGGAGGGTGGTGGTAGGTGCAGAGAAATGGCCAAAGAAGGTTCACTTAATGTCTCATTCAACAAATACCGAGACAGGCCTGGGACCTGGGACCCTTTCTGCAGGGCTTGCACCTGGACAAATGTCTCCTCCAGCAACAAAATACAAAGAAACTACATGGGACTAAATATAATTGCGTGCACGCACAGCTGGGGCAAATTATGGACAAAAGATTAAAGAAAGACAAAAAAAAAACCCAACTGCCACTTCTGAAGAGCTGGGAGCAAAAACAGGGTGTCGGGAGCAAAAGCAGGGTACCGCGCATGACCCCTGCACACACCACCGAAGAGGTGGGCAAGCCACCATTCCAGCCTGACCCCTGGACACACCTCTACCCTCACCCCATATGAGGAGCCAGCTTGGTCCCGGCTCAGAGAGCGAGCAAGAGAACCTGTTACTTGTTTTTGCCGACCCGGCCCCCCTGCTGCAGCAGAGGCCTGTCTGGCCTCTAGTCAATTTCTATTGATGTGGGAAGGCCAAGAGCCCTGGTCAGTATCAATATGAAGGATATGTAATCTGATTCATAATTTTCCCATTTTATGGTATCAACCCTCTTAACAGAATTCTTTACTATTTTGCTTAATTGTATAATTTAGTAATCTTAGTCATCACATTCCTATATTGTGGTCAAACGCTCATGAAAGGTTTCTTGTGTGTTAATTTTGTTGTCCCCCAAATATTATAAGACTCTAAAAGACTTAATTAGAGAAGGGAGCAGAGCCTGTGAAGAGGAAATCTCAGCCCCAGGCCCCATGCTCCCTTGTCAAGAAGCTGCTGACTCTGCCTTAAAAATATTCAGGCATTACCTACACTCACCAAGGTAGGGCCCAGAGTGGGTGCTGGGACCTCATTCCTGAGCCCATGCTGGTCGCTAAGCCTCCATTTCTTGGCCTGTGCCCACATGCTTGAACCTAAGAATTTCAAAATACTGTGATTTAGCGAAGGCCTAACACTGTTCTTCACACTCAGCCCACCAACACCCTTCCAGTGGGTGCCTGCCAGGACATTTTACTACACCCAGACCATTCTTTTTTTTAAACTTATTTTATTGAAGTATAGTTGATTTACAATGTTGTGTTAGTTTCTGCTATACAGCAAAGTGCTTCGATTATACATATATATTCTTTTTCATATTCTTTTCTATTATGGTTTATTACAGGATGTTGAATATAATTCCCCGTGCCATACAGTAGGACCTTGTTGTTTATCCATTCTATACGCAGTAGTTTGCATCTACTAGTCCCAAACTCCCAATCTATCCCCCCCCTTCCCCCCCTCCCTCTTGGCAACCGCAAGTCTCTTCTCTATGTCTGTGAGTCTGCTTCTGTTTCACAGATAAGTTCATTTGTGTCATATTTTAGATTCCACATATAAGTGATACCGTATGGTATTTGTCTTTCTCTTTCTGACTTACTTCACTTAGTACGATCATCTCTAGGTCCATGCACGTTGCGAAAATGGCATGATTTCATTCTTTTTTAACGGCTGAGTAATATTCCATGTGCCACATCTTCTTTATCCATTTATCTGTGAATGGACACTTAGGTTGCTTCCGTGTCTTAGCTATCGTGAATAGTGCTGCTGTGAATGTTGGGGTGCATGTATCTTTCGGAATTAGAATTTTGCCGGACTATGCTTAAGACTCTGACAAGCTACAATTATTTTTTTAAAAAGACAGCAGTGCTCATGTGGTTTTCTTCCTGATTATAAGGGACAAAGAATATTTTCTTGTCAATAAATTCCTATGAACCACCAGATCTACCTGAATTTTTTTTCCGAGTGACGTTGCCACTTCATGACTCGTGAATTAGTGTTTCAGCTTAGCAGCATCTGGACAGGACCAACAGAGCTGTGTGCAGGCTTGTCTGTTCCACAGAAACATGCAAGCATCTCTGTGCTCATCTGCCGATCAGAAAAGATGACCTGGATGGACTTATATTTCCTCTCTCCCCATTTTTAAAAGTAGAATTATCCAATAATTTGGATTCAGTGTAATTTACTTGCGTGATGGCAGTAAAGCAGAGAAGGCTAAAAGAATCTGAAAAGGTGGAGGGCTACTGAAGGCGTTTAACAAAAAAGATCGCCTTTCCAATCTCACATCTTAACAAACAAGGCAAATGTCCCCAGTGAGAGGTCCTGAGAGGTTCCTCTCCACTTTAAGATCTGGTTTTGGCTGAGACTTACCTCTCCTGCTCATTTCTCGAAATTTTTTTTTAAACCTTTGAATCAAAATCAAAATAACCACCTTATCAAGTGGACTTCGTTTTGTAGCTTTCAGCTCTGGCTTCGTGACGAAAACTCAGCCAACAGTGATGCCCTCAATCTTTGTCCCTGAAACTTGTGCTTTCCATTGTTTTAGGGCTGAGCACTGCACTCCAGGCACACCTGACGGGAAGTGCTGAAGGTGAGACAGGATCCCAGACAAGGGGTGGCCTGGGGGCGAGGCAGCCCAAGGTAAGGCTCCAGGAGCATCTAGGGAGGGTCTCTCTCCTTCTCTGCCCATCTTTCTCCTTAAGGATCCAAAAAATATTACACCAACATCTGACCTTCAGATTCTACTGAAATGGGATGCTCTAGGCAGCTTGTCCAGTTTGCATCCTGACAGGGTGTCATGCTGGACAGATAGTCATTCTGACATGGGATGCAAGCAGTGATGCTGCCTCACAGGTTGTCACAGGTTGTCATAGAAGCAGAGCTCCCAGCTCTGCCCTCTCTCACTGGAAGGAACCTTAGACTTCACAAAGAAAGGTGATAAGTATGTAACAGACACAAATACGCCTTTTTCCTCTCTTCTTCTTAATTCATTTCACCTCCCAGGCATGTACATTGAGATTCACACACACAAGCACATGTGCACACAAATACAGAGACGGAAAGCTACCACCAAACTGGGTGAATATAGTATATGTGTACCCACTTGAACACCCACTCATTAAAATTAGGAGGAGTCAATTCACAGCTAAATTCCTTTTCTAAAGTAAAAGAATATGAGCTTGAATTGGGCTGCTTTGGCACCCCGCAGTACCCTCGTATGTGCCAGTAGTTTACACTTCTGGGTGTTGGCTCGTGCTGTGCTGTCTGCAGTGCTCTCCCAGCAGAAGGATAATCGTCTACAGCTCATCTCTTGGGCCCCAGAGGCTGAGGGCACGAAGCAGGACACACACTAATAAGTGGGCAGGAGGCCACATCTGACCAGGAGCAAATTTGCATAAAGGTTAGTTCCAAACATCTTCCTCTGGTTCTTTCAGAGTCAAGGGGTTTCTCCCAGGTGTGTGCAACCTTCCTGCCCTATGGGCTATGGCTCCCCCCACATCCTCTGTTGCTCCATGGGGGGCCTGGCTGAATCCCCAGTCTCTGTGTATCATTCTCCTCCACTCCTTATGGGCAATATTCCTCCCTAGGTGCTGGCCAGCAGGTCCCCTGGGCACTGACAGATCCACAGAGCGGAACCACCTTGGGATCTCTGCCCATAAAACAGATTTTTGCGGTGCCACCTGTGCTGTCACGGTGCCCCTCTCTGCTCTCCTTCCTCCTCTCCCTCTTGGTGACTTCCTTGCTCTGGAGCTTCTCGGTGATGGCTGAAGAGTTCTGCCTGGGTGGCCACCAAAACCCGTTAAGACCAGCCCCCAACTCCTTTCCTTAGACCCCACGGGACTTGCTTTCCTCTCTTCAATAGCTCTTATCAAGGTGGATTATTATTGTCTGTCTACACATGGGTGTCCTCCAACTATGACCGTGAACTTTAGAAAACTGAGTCTTGATGATTCTTGTGTACAGATTTATGTATCCAATAGACTACATCACATTTCATTTGGGATCGCAAATAGACCTCTGAAATGTAACATGTGCAAAACTGGACTCCCAATTTTCACCTCAGACCTGTTCTGCCCAAATGTTGCTCACCTCGATAAGTGAAAACCCTCCTCTCCAGCTGTTCAGGCCAAAGACTCTGGAGTCACCCCTGACTACTGTTGTTTTCTTCATAACCCATGTCCAGTTCAACAGCACTTCCCATCAGCCCTACATTTAAAATACAGACAGAATCTGGCCATTTCCCATGGGCTCTACCACCACTACCTAGTCCAAGCCACCTCCAGCTTTTGCCTGGATTATTTTAAGAGGGACCCTTGTTTCCTTGCCCTCGGAGGTCTATAATCCATGCAGCAGGCTGTAGGGGGTTGAATGGGGGCCCTCAGAAAGATATGTCCAGGTCTTAATCTCCAGAACTTGTGAATGTAATCTTATTTGGAGAAACAGTCTTTGCAGATATAATTAAGCTAAGAATCTACAGATGAGATCATCCTGGGTTATCAGGAGGGCCCTAAACCCAATGAGAAGTGTTTTTGTAAGAGATACCTGGAGGAGAGACTTAGGGAGAAGAGACGGCCACGTGGAGGCTAGGGCAGAGATTGGAATGGCGCAGCCACAAGGAATGTCAACGGCCACCCGAATCCAGAAGAGGAAATGAAGGAATGCCCCTACAGTCTTCAGAGGAAGTGCAGCCCAGCAGACACCTTGATTTCAGACTTCTGACCACAAGAACTGGGAGAGAATACTTTTCTGTTCTTTTTAAGCTGCCAAATCTGTAGGAAGTTGTTATGGCAACTGCAGAAAACTAAACACAGCTCAAGAAACCTTCTGAGGTGTCATGCCCTGTATGTTCCGCCAACGTCCTCCATCCCAACCACGGAAGTATTTTCCATCTAGCTTCCTTTTAGGAAGTGGAGACAAAGTCACTGTCTAAGAGAACCCAGTCAGCACTGTAATACCAGAGGGAGGTGTTTTCCATCCCCTTACAAAGGCAGCAGCAGCAGTAGCCTGGGTACCAGCTCCATGCCAGCTGCTCAAATATGGCAGGTCAGAGAGTGACAAAACCATCGTACATGTTTCAGAGGTGATGCTGGCGGAGTCAGGACGGTAAATGGGAGGCCAAAGAGCATCAGGTGTGGCAGCAGGACAACCCTGCCAGTGGAGGGAAGCAGTGACGCTTCACCCCAGTGATTCTGCTGGCTGGACACTCCCTAGAGGAACTGGGGATTTCACCCTACTTTTACAGAGCCCTTTACTTTGTGCTAATTTGAATGTAATGACTATCCAGGAAAGATGGTAGAAAAGTTGTGGGGTGTTTTTCTCTCCAACTTATTCCCTCAAGCCTATTCAAGACCTTAGTTTTAAATAAGAAGGAAAAAAATAACCAAATAGCTTGAGATACTCAGAGTCAATCTACCATTCTGTGGTGGCTATCGTTCTGGGTCAATTAAAAATTTGATACTAAAATGGAAACATCCTAATTAAGTAGATTTTTTGGACATTCCACAAGAAATCCTAAATACTCTATTTAGAAAAGACAATCCTGCCTTTCACAGTCCACAAGATAGGAGATACCTGTTGTGGCCCAATCAATCATTGTGAAGTTGATGGCCCAATTTTGTTGGCCAATCTAGAGGAGAAAATGCATTCAGAAGGGAAGATTAGAAAGGAAAGATCAATTGCAAGTCATCTGCAACTTTTAGAAGAGTGCATACAATCAAATTGCTCTAAATTTTTTAACTTGATAGCATGTACCCTCTGAGCAGGGGGTGCAGGGAAGAAGGGCAGGAAACTGATGCTGAAATTCTTCTGTGTTATTAGTCTTATCAGCGCTTAGTAGCCTGGTCTTCATGGTGTCATTGCATGTAGTTCTCACCACAACCTACTTGGCTGGGCTATTTATAACTTTTTTTGCAGGTGAAAAAAAAAAACAGATATAAAGAGGTTAAATATCCTACCTGATGTCACCCAGTTTATAAATGACCAACAACGTTGAAATAAGCTGGCTGCAACCACAGGTAGCTTTTCTTCATCGCCGGTGCAGCATGGGCAGTCAGCAGAGCATGATGGAAAAATGTGAATTTCTTCTGAGGAGTCCCACTTAAGGTTTCTGTACGGGAAACATTTTGTCACAGCTGCATCTCCATCTTGAGTAATGTCTGTGAGAAGTGAGAATGTGCCAGCTTCCTTAACACCATTCCTAGCAGAGTTCTTCACAACCTGTCAGTAAACTCAATACTGGAGATCTCTGTTGTTTTAGACATGAAGCCAATGGGAGACGTCTTCCTCCAAGACATGTTGACCACTTGCATTCCTGGAGGTTGGATTCTGAGCTCTGAGCCCTCCTTCCAGCCAACTGTGCTTTACTATTTTTTTTTTTAATAAATAATATCAATAATGTATTGAGTAATTGAAAGTTAAAATCAATCTTATTCTCAAACATTTGTCTCATAAACTATTTGTCTGCATGAGAAAATAATATTTCCCAGTGATTTG
This sequence comes from Monodon monoceros, assembly GCF_005190385.1. Taxonomy (NCBI): domain Eukaryota; kingdom Metazoa; phylum Chordata; class Mammalia; order Artiodactyla; family Monodontidae; genus Monodon; species Monodon monoceros. Next base: position 3,753,149 of record NW_021703773.1, on the reverse strand, counting down.
GGTGATAATTTTAGTGATTTGATTTTTGTCAAGTTGGAGTGTTTCCAAATAGCGACTGGTGCTTTAAAAATGCCCTTCTCCTGATGCTTGTAGAGTTTACCAAGTATTAACCCATTCAATCTTTATGACAACCCTAAGGAAGCTTTTCATTTTTCAGATTTGTTCACTGAGATTCAGAGAGTTTTAGTAATTTGCAGAATCGCACAAATAGTAAAGAGCAGAGACAGAACTTGAATTCATGTCTTTTGACCTTCGCTGTGGTCCTCGTCCCTGTATTTACCCATCCAATGCCTTGGGCCCCCAAATACTATGGAGATATTGGAATTCAGGCGCGGTGCACCGTGGAGTACAATAGACATGCTTTTCAAGGAGACACGAGGAGGGGCACACACGTGATGGTGCCAAGTTCAGTGCCAGACCCTGCAATCTAGTCCTTCCCTCACCATAACTGAGCCTTCCTTTACTCGGAGCCAAATTCAATAACCCTAAAACTATCTGATCCTATTTTCCATAATTTTTCAACAGAAACTCATACTAGCTGTGAAATAGGAATTCAGGTGTTTCCTTTTGACTTTTCATCAGAAGGTGTCTGGTACCCTGGGGATACAGAATACTGTCTCATACCCCTCAAATCTGCCTATCTATATACCTGCTTATTTTTACACTTAAAACATATTTGCTCCTTGACACGTCTTTCTCTACGAAGCCTTTTCTATCGAGAAGGAATGAGAATTCCTGGAGAATAAGCCAAGGACTTAGCGTTCCGCCTCTGCATTGAAAAATGGCCTCCCCATTAAATGGCAAATCCTTCATCTCAGAGGTTGAATAGCCCAGCTCCTCTAAAAGACTTCCAGCTGGTTACATGTAAGGGGCTGGAAGAAAAAGGCCGGTCCCAGAATATCTACTGGCTCAAGGCCATGATATATTTTTGTTTGATATCGAATGGGAAACTTTTCACGTGTTCTGCATTCCAACCCCATGAGATTCGGTCTTGTGTCCACAGGTGCTGTGGACACAGACACAGGCCTAGGTGCCTCCGTGGCCGAGGTGCCCTGCGTAGAGACCCCACCAAGCTTCCATCCTCTCATTACGACTGCCAGGAGGCAGGAGAGCTCCTGCTCAGAATCCTCTGTCCAAAGAGAAACACACAGACCAAAGGCTGTTTTCCTATGTTGTTTTGCTATTGCAAACTCTTTTCCTGAAAAAGGACCACAAGAATGGGAAAGGGCAGTCCCTCCTGGGCAGGGAAGCAGGTTTGTCTGTCTCCCCAACACCTCTGTAGGATTGTCACCTCTTACCCCACACAGCTGCACCCCCGTCACCTCCCTTCATCCTCCTTCCACGGCTAATTCTCTTCTTCTCCCTCCCATGTCCCTAATGTTAGACTCTCCCAATGTTCAGACTTTTAATCTCTGCTCATTTTTAACTCTCTTTTTCTCAAAAAATTATTGAGGTGGAAATAGTGCTCTGTCCTTGCGCAAATATAGCAACTTTTCACCACTGTCTTATTTCTAAAAAGATAATAAGAATGGAACGTTTTGTGATGCAAAGCTTTGCTGTTACTGCTTCCTGCTGACTCATTTGTCCGTGTGTATCTGACGTTGACTTTAGTAGTAACTGTAATGATGTGTTTATCCATGGAGATAAATCCAAATTCTGGATGTCTAATCCTGACCTCCTGCGTCAGCTTCAATATTTTAGGCTGAACTACCTCCTTGACATTTTTAATTGTGTGTCACACTTTCATCATTAACCATCACTAAGGGAATAGCCATAGTCACTCATCTCACGAGAGTTCCAAGACACCAAGCAGTGGGTTTGTTCTGATACCAAAGACTGGGCCAGTCAAGAAAGATGAGCTCATCATCTCTGGAGATGGAGAAGGACCACGACTGCAAACTCAAATCCATCCCAGACTGGCATCCATCGTTAAGGGGTCTGATTCAGTTGGGAACAGAGGGTTGAGTGGCAGCAGTTCTTAGTATCAGGAAGAAAACAGGATGATAAACCAAGGTGGTAAATCCAAGTGAGGCAGAATAAGCCAGAAGCAAGATGTAGCCCTGGGATAAAAGGTAGCCGGAATGTGACAAAAGTCCATTGAAGTGAATGGTCTCAGGAATGTGTCCTAGACCCAATGCAGACCTGGAATAGAAACATCAAATTCTGATTCTAGGTGACCTGGCCACTGGGAGTGACCGTGAGACTAGCAGACAATGGCAATGCCTGCCCGCTGGAGAGGAGGGGCTTGAGTGGAGCTTGAGTCTGGGTTCTCAGTGGTGCAGCACCTAGGCAGCACCTAGGCAGGGCTGAGTCTGCAAGAGAAAGGCCTTTGTGCCTTTGGCCAAGCAGGGCTATGACAGGCGAGCAGTGGCCAATGGATGCACCATCTACTTGAACTGAAATGTTCCCAGTCGAGCTTCCCATGGTGGTAAGTCTCTACTGCCACTTTCTCAGACATTTCATCTGAAAGCTTTGTCAGGTCTAACTTTCCACCCTTTATTTCCTCATGTCTAAGCCATCATTAAATCCTAACAACTATGCTTCCATTCTATTGCTAGTACCCTTGCTACCTTCCCCAAGCCTCTACAACCATTCTAGTTAATATCCTGTTGTTTCAACAAATCCATTATCCACTTAACAGTTTCTCTCTCTCCAGGTTCTCTCTCATCAGCCTATGCTGCATGGTATAGATTTTTTTTTTCATCTAAAAATCTTTATATTTTAATCATACCTCTCCTCCTTTTAACAATCCTCAAGGACTCCACATTATCTACAGGGTAAAGTCTGAATCCTTTCAATGCAGCTTTCAAGACATTCCACCATTTGGTCGCCAGGCATTGTTCTCACCTGATCTCTCACTCAGTCTTAACAAAGCCATCAGAGTACAGGGCGAAGGCTAGACGTGCACAGCCAAGAGTGATAAAGTATTTGAAGGAAGACAATAAATGACACTCTTTCTCTCCATCTTGATTTTGAACAAAGCAAGCAGTTAGACAAAGGGCACGGAGGCAGGAACGTTACACTCCCTAAGCTTTCCCTCGTGGAAGGAAACATCAGGTGGGGAAATGAAGCACCGCATTCCGAGGATATCCCTACGCCAGACCCGGACTAAAAGCTTCCATCCAGCTGGTCTCCAGCGAGGTTCAGAACACTTCTAAGTTACTACTTCCTCATGTCTCGAATTTGTTACTCACCTAATCAAGGTCAAAGTAATAATCAATCTAGGACTAGAGGTTTCGAGAGAAAAAGAGATGCTAGATTCCAAAATGGGGACGAGACAAAAGCATGAATGGTCCAACAGCTCCATTCCAAATTCCGGAGAGCAGCTTATGCAAACATATGGAAATAGCTCAGTACGACCACCTGGAACTTGAACCGTACAGCAGAACTGCACACACATATGCAAAGCAGCAGAGGTTTGACGGAACACTCGTTTTTTCCAGGACTGGAGCTGTGGCAGCTCGCTGTGTCAGCTCCAGGCTGTGACTTGGTGCCAGGCAAGGATTCTAAGTTTATCTAAAGGCTAAAGCTTCCTACATTCATTTGAAGAACTAGGAAATACTAGCACGGATAACGAGGCTTTCATTCATTTCTTATCAAATCTCTGCTTGTTTGTTTTTAATTGTCTGGCTGTCTACAGATCCTGGAATGAATGTGGTCCTTCCTATTCTTAGAGATTAAGCCCCTCTTAAGTACCAGCTGTTGTGCTCGGGATTTATTAATACTATGTTAACTCATCTAATCTTCACAAGAAAACTCGTGAAAAACAGGGGCCATTCCCAACAGAGCATCACAAAAGAATTTCCTCATAGTCACAGAGCTAATATGGGCTGAAACTAGGATTTGAGTCAAGGTCTTGCTGGTTCCAAACCTTAGATCATAGGAGGAAGGGGCTGGTCACTCAGTCCCACCGTGCTATTAACCTAATGAATGACCCAGAGCTGGGGACTTCCTGCTAAAATTCTATTTGTTTATCTGCAAAGTGCCTGCCTCCCTGGGCTATTGGGAGGAATAAAGGAGGTCATTTACTGGAAGGTGTTATGTCAGTTGTAAAAAAGCACAGGAGTAGAAAGGATTCTAGGTATTTTTTCACTGATTCTAACGTCAGGGGTGTGGGTCTGGTTGGCAAACTCATCCAGTCCTAGACTTTGTTCCCTTTGACCCCATCACTTACTCCTGTTTATCCCAATTTCTTCCAGCTTCCGGGGCCGGGCTCTTCTTTTTTTTTCCAATTCCTTCTCTCTGGTTGGCAAAGCAGGGGTGGGGGAAGGCTTGGCATTTGACAAATACTTGACAGGTGGAGTTAGTGAGTGAAGACAAAAGTTGGGTATAAAGCAATGATTTCCCCTTTTTAGTGGAAAGCTGACGTTGTGGGCAGAGAGACGTCAGACTGGGAAATAACTCGGGGAGATACAACTCCCTGGGTGGTGAATTCATCTACCTCGTGTGGGTAAATCAAATGCAAAATCGCTCCTGATGTGGGTGTCGGTCAGATTCCTCCTACATGGCCTCTCTTGATTTCTGGATGCATTTCCTTGGATTAATTCCTTTTCAAGTTGGGCCTGAAATAACATGTCTCTGATCCCCAAAGCCCAGGAGAGAAATAATTCACTTCAAAAGAAAACAAAAAAAAATCACATGTGATAATAAATACTAAAATGCCAGGAAATTCAACAACGAAATGCCTACTGAACAGCACCATGGTAGAAACGTTATCCAGGGAAACTGGAAACGCCCTCGAGAGGAGGCCAAAGAATGAACATAAGCCAGTGGGGCTGTCAGGCGGATGGCCGTAGAGCGGCCCAGCAGGACAGCCCAGTCGCAAAGAAAGCACTATGGGTCCACAACCCTGAGATAGGACAGCCCCTAAATACCTGAGCTTGAGCCTCCTGCTTGCTTAGTGGGATGAAAACTGTGAGTCTAAATTAAACTGCTTTTTAATTAAAAAAACACAATATTCTTTGCACACCTGTCTTTGAGAACGGCGATTCCTACCCACTACACAGTCACACAGAAAATCAGAAGGATCTTACCATGATTTCAAAATGGAAATGAGCCTATATGAGCATAGCCGTATTTTCCAATATGAAAAGAAATGTTTTTATATAAATGAAGAATAGGATAGAAAAAGAGAGCCTTAAGATTGAAAATTCTCAAATATGGCTCATAAACAAGGCAAGGACAGAGGGCAGTTGCTCTGGGCTTTTTTCCCAGTTTCTCAGATATGTCCCTTTGGTTAGTATGATCCAATTTTGCCCAGTTACTGGGTTCATCCAGTGTTTTTTCACCTGGGGTCTGGCGGCGTAATGGAGAGGGAAGGCCTCCAGGGGGCAGCAAAGAGACCAGGGTTCTATGAAATGCTCCAGCTCAGGGGCCATCGACTCTCCGGACCCTCACTTTCCTCCTCAGTAAATAAAAGACGTGGGTCAAGGCTTCCTTGGTGGCGCAGTGGTAGAGAGTCTGCCTGTCGATACAGGGGACACGAGTTCGTGTCCCGGTCCGCGAAAATCCCCTATGCCGCGGAGCAGCTGGCCCCGTGAGCCATGGCAGCTGCGCGTCCGGAGCCTGTGCTCCGCAGCTGGAGAAGTCACAACAGTGAGAGACCCGAGTACCACAAAAAAAAAAAAAAGACTTGGGTGAAGTTACTTTGAAGCAACTGCATCTCATGGGGGCCAGGGGAGCAACCATCTGGCTGGAGGAATACTTCTTCACTGGCATTGTTTAGAATTATCGGTGTCTGGATAATAAAAAGCAGACTGACGGTTATTCCGTCTTTTTTTTTTTTTTTTTTTTGAGGAAGTTCTTTCCAAATAATGCCTTCCCTTACTGGTCTCCCCCATCCGTGGGAGGCTCAGACCACTACCTCTGTTCCCTCTAGGTACCCCCTGCTTGGAAATCTTTTTCAGTTCCCGAAATCTAAGATTTTTCTTTTCCTCATCAACATGTAAATGGATCTTCTGTTTCTCCCCATTATTTTCCTGCTGGACTGGGAGAGAGAACAAATCCAGACTGTGTTGGGTTACCAGCAAAGACAGGAGCTAGCAAAAAGGCAGGGGAAAAGGCATGCTTTAGCCTGCCAGATGGTGAGTGTTATTGAAAGATGTAAAATACTCTGTGACTTTCATAACGTGGAGAAATGGCTCGACACAGACTCTACCTGCCTCCCAAACAGAGGCAGTGACAGCTGATCCATTAGGCCTTCTTAGTTTCCAGGCAGGAAGTTTCTTGTTGGTCCCCTGTGGCTTATCCAGAATCTGGCCAGAAGTATTAATCTTCAACCTGCTAAGAGCACTGTGAACTTGCATAAATACAAGACAACTCCTTTTAAAATGCTCTTTTCCTTGTTTTGTTGATTTCCCCCCAGTGCGTGTAATATTTCCAAAGAGCTCTGAAGCTGCTTCTTCCATTCCATTTGCAGGACTTTTACTAGCCCTGCCGGCCAGGAAAACCCCTGAGTGCTTGCGGGCAGCTACACTTGAGCTGTACATGCTGGGGCTACAGAGAATGAGGAGGGGAAATTGTTCAAGAACAGAAAACCTCAGAAGCGAGCATCTCATGCCAGTTATGACCCCCTCCTCTTTTTCTCTGGCTAACTTTGGAAATGATTTGCAAAAGGATTTACAGAGGGAAAAGGAAGAAAGAAGAATGGGTAGGAAAAATAAAAACTAATCTCCATCCTAGCTCTTCTTTTCTCCTTCCCTTTTCATTTTTGGGCATTTCATTTGCCTCCCAGGTGAGTCATAATTCATCTATCCTTTGTCTATTTCAGAGTCCTTACACTTTTTTTTTTAAAACATCTTTATTGGAGTATAATTGCTTTACAATGGTGTGTTAGTTTCTGCTGTATAACAAAGTGATCAGCTGTACATATATATATATCCCCATATCCCCTCCCTCTTGCATCTGCCTCCCACCCTCCCTATCCCACCCCTCTAGGTGGTCACAAAGCACCGAGCTGATCTCCCTGGACTATGCGGCTGCTTCCACTAGCTATCTATTTTACATTTGGTAGTGTATATATGTCCATGCCACTCTCTCACTTCGTCCCAGCTTAACCCTTCCCCCTCCCCGTGTCCTCAAGTCCATTCTCTACATCTGCATCTTTATTCCTGTCCTGCCCCTAGGTTCTTCAGAGCCATTTTTTTTAGATTCCGTATATATGTGTTAGCATACAGTATTTGTTTTACTCTTTCTGACTTACTTCAGTCTGTATGACAGACTCTAGGTCCATCCACCTCACTACAAATAACTCAATTTCGTTTCTTTTTATGGCTGAGTAATATTCCATTGTGTATATGTGCCACATCTTCTTTATCCATTCATCTGTCGATGGACACTTAGGTTGTTTCCATGTCCTGGCTATTGTAAATACAGCTTCAATAACATTGTGATACATGTCTCTTTTTGAGTTATGGTTTTCTCAGGGTATATGCCCAGTAGTGGGACTGCTGGGTCGTATGGTAGTTCTATTTTTAGATTTTTAAGGAAACTCCATACTCTTCTCCACAGTGGCTGTATCAATTTACATTCCCACCAACAGAGCAAGAGGGTCACCTTTTCTTCACACCCTCTCCAGCATGTATTGTTTGTAGATTTTTTATGATGGCCATTCTGACTGGTGTGAGGTGATACCACATTGTGGTTTTGATTTGCGTTTCTCTAATGATTAGGGATGTTGAGCATCCTTCCATGTGTTTGTTGGCAATCTGTATGTCTTCTTTGGAGAAATGTCTGTTTAGGTCTTCCGCCCATTTTTGGATTGGCTTGTTTGGTTTTTTTTGTGATATTGAGCTGCTTATATATTTTGGAGATTAATCCTTTGTCAGTTGGTTCAGTGGTAAATATTTTCTCCCATTCTGAGGGTTGTCTTTTTGTCTTGTTTATGGTTTCCTTTGCTGTGCAAAAGCTTTTAAGTTTCATTAGGTCTCATTTGTTTACTTTGGTTTTTATTTCCATTTTTCTAGGAGGCAGCTCAAAAAGAATCTTACTGTGATTTATGTCACAGAGTGTTCTGCCTCTGTTTTCCTCTAAGAGTTTTATAGTGTCTGGCCTTACATTGAGGTCTTTAATCCATTTTGAGTTTATTTATGTGTATGGTGTTAGGGAGTGTTCTAATATCATTCTTTTAAATGTAGCTGTCCAGTTTTCCCAGCACCACTTATTGAAGAGGCTGTCTTTTCTCCATTGTATACTCTTGCCTCCTTTATCAAAGATAAGGTGACCATATGTGCGTGGGTTTATCTCTGGGCTTTCTATCCTGTTCCATTGATCTGTATTTCTGTTTTTGTGCCAGTACCATACAGTCTTGATTACTGTAGCTTTGTAGTATAGTCCAAAGTCAGGGAGCCTGATTCCTCCAGCTCCGTTTTCCTTTCTCAAGATTGCTTTGGCTATTCGGGGTCTTTTGTGTTTCCATACAAATTGTGAAACTTTTTGTTCTAGTTCTGTGAAAAATGCCATTGGTAGTTTGATAGGGATTGCATTGAATCTGTAGATAGCTTTGGGTAGTACAGTCATTTTCACAATGTTGATTCTTCCAATCCAAGAACATGGTTTTTCTCTCCATCTGTTTGTATCATCTTTAATTTCTTTCATCAGTGTCTTATAGTTTTCTGCACACAGGTCTTTTGTCTCCTTAGGTAGGTTTATTCCTAGGTATTTTATTCTTTTTGTTACCATGGTAAATGGGAGTGTTTCCTTAATTTTCTTTTCAGATTTTTTGTCTTTAGTGTATAGGAATACAAGAGATTTCTGTGCATTAATTTTGTATTCTGCTACCTTACCAAATTCATTGATTAGCTCTAGTGGTTTTCTGGTAGTATCTTTAGGACTCTCTATGTATAGTATCATGTCATCTACAAAGAGTGACAGTTTTACTTCTTCTTTTCCAATTTGGATTCCTTTTATTTCTTTTTCTTCTCTGATTGCCATCGCTAGGACTTCCAAAACTATGTTGAATAATAGTGGTGAGACTGGGCAACCTTGTCTTGTTCCTGATCTTAGAGGAAATGGTTTCAGTTTTTCACCATTGAGAATGATGTTGGCTGTGGGTTTGTCATATATGGCCTTTATTACGTTGAGGTAGGTTCCCTCTATTCCTACTTTCTGGAGTGTTTTTATCATAAGTGGCCGTTGAATTTTGTCAAAAGCTTTTTCTGCATCTATTGAGATTATCATATGTTTTTTATCCTTCAATTTTTTAATATGGTGTATCACATTGATTGATTTGCATATACTGAAGAATCCTTGCATTCCTGGGATAAACCCCACTTGATCATGGCGTATGATGCTTTTAATGTGTTGTAGGATTCTGTTTGCTAGTATTTCGTTGAGGATTTTTGCATCTATGTTCATCAGTGATATTGGCCTGTAGTTTTCTTTTTTTGTGACATCTTTGTCTGGTTTTGGTATCAGGGTGATGGTGGCCTCAGAATGAGTTTGGGAGTATTCCTCCGTCTTCTATATTTTGGAAGAGTTTGAGAAGGATAGGTGTTAGCTCTTCTGTAAATTTTTGATAGAATTCACCATTTTGAGATTATTTTTGTGTATGGTGTTAGGGAATGTTCTAATTTCATTCTTTTACATGTAGCTGTCCAGTTTTCCCAGCCTCACTTATTGAAGAGGCTGTCTTTTCTCCATTGTATATTCTTGCCTCCTTTATCAAAGATAAGGTGACCAAATCTGCGTTTACCTCTGGGCTTTCTATCCTGTTCCATTGATCTGTATTTCTGTTTTTGTGCCAGTACCATACTGTCTTGATTACTGTAGCTTTGTAGTATAGTCTGAAGTCAGGGAGCCTGATTCCTCCAGCTCTGTTTTTCTGGGCTTTTGTTCTTTGTAAGATTTGTAATCACAGTTTCAATTTCAGTGCTTGTGATTGGTCTGTTCATATTTTCTATTTCTTCCTGGTACACTTTTGGCTCCGCCCTGAAGGTACCATTCCTTCAATCATGCACTGCATCAGAATTACATCAGGTTCTCGAATCCCTGAGACGCCTTTGGCAGGGACCTCAGAGTTCAGAGCAGATACCTGTATATTTGGAGAAGTTAGACTTCATTGCTGAGGCTGCAATCTCACAGGGGACCTGGAGGATGAAGGATGGAGTGGGGGATGAGGGGCAGGAAGATGAAGGAAAAACTCATGGGTAGCCTTTCCTCTTATTCTAGTCTGACCTAGAATGGGGGCTTGAAGTACCAGGAATTTCTGTGGACCTAGGCTGAGCAAGGAATTATGGAGCAAGGGAATTATTAAGCTCTCCAGGCTGCTGTGGTTTAGAGAACAAACAGTTCTTTGGGGGGAAGTCTTTACAGGCAAAGAATCTTTCAATGAGGTATAATTCATATTCAACAAGTTTCTAATCAGTTCCCATGATATGCCAGGCACCATGCTGGGCAGAGTGTCACACAGGGTGGACAAGGTCCCTTCTTGCATGGAGCTTACACGCTGGTGCAGAAGATGGACAACTCAACAAGCCACTAACTACAAGTGTGATGTGTATTACAAAACAGAAGGTACAGTAGTCTGTTGGAGCATATAAGTTTGGAAGAACATCTTGACCTTCTTAGAAAACCAGGAAAAAAACCCAAGAACGTCCCTCAAGTGGAAGCATGGCTTAGAGTAACAAAAGGATGTAAAGCCAGGTTCTCACTGACCATCAGCTGGTCCCATCCGGACTGGCCTTGTCCAGGTTCAAGGTGCTTCTTCCATGATGTGTAACTTCTACCTGGGATGCTTCTGTCTGACATCAACATCTTCCCATTTACAAGAGGCACCTGCATCTACTCAACCCAGAGCAGTGCCAACTCTCACAATATCATCTCAAGGGTAGTGCTGCAGGGAACAAATTGCCTCTAAACAAATTAAAAAAAAAAAAATCAATATGGCACAATTGCAGTATTCCATTGTTTCAAACTAAGTGTTCCATCAACCCACAGCAGATTACTAAGGAAGGACAGAAGGAAAGTCCTCTTGACTCTAGCCCTTTCAAAGAATCATTGAAAGTCAGAGTCCAAAGGGTCTTTAGGGAGGATTTAGCCCAGTGGTTCTCGCCTGGGGCAGGGTCTTCTTATTTGAATACTTGGCAAAGCTTTGTCAAATGTCGCACCCTGCCTGTGCCCCACCCCAATTCCTATCCGTTCAGGTTGCTTGGGGGGAAGGAGGCTGGCATTTGATTTAGAACATGATCTTCTAGCACATTTCTGACTGTTCCCTCCACCCCTAATCCTTTGCCCCCCACATAGAAGGCTGATCTAATCCAGGTTCTCATTTTATAGACGGTCTAGGATCAGAGAGGTTAAGGGACTGTGTTGCTTTTTATTTAGTAATCAGGCTGGAACTAGAACACCGGCTCACCATATTTTGCTGTTTTTCTGTGCTTTGGGCTCTCAAGGCAGGACTGGCTCTGCAGGCTGCCACCGCTGGCCCCTGTCAGGCTTAACTGCTAGCAGGTGCTTCTAGGGACAGCAGCCAACACGGGTGTGTTTCAGTTCTCTGGAGCCACCTGGCCCCGGGGACAGCAAGGAAATGCCCCTCAAATCTGGGCTGCCTTTGTGTCAAGGAAACAGGGGTGTTTGCAGCTGGAATGGAAGAGGAGCCCCCTCTTCTGTCTTAGGAGACCCTCAGTGCTGGAAACCTTGGGCCTCGAGTCCTGCCAGTCTGGCTGGTGAACAAGGCAGAAAGACAGATCTCTAAGCCTTTCAGAAAGGGTGTGGGGACTTCCCTGGTGGCGCAGTGGTTAAGAACCCGCCTGCCGGGCTTCCCTGGTGGCGCAGTGGTTGAGAGTCCGCCTGCCGATGCAGGGGACACGGGTTCGTGACCCAGTCCGGGAAGATCCCACATGCCGCAGAGTGGCTGGGCCCGTGAGCCATGGCCGCTGAGCCTGCGCGTCCGGAGCCTGTGCTCCGCAACGGGAGAGGCCACAACAGTGAGAGGCCCGCGTACTTAAAAAAGAAAAAAAAAAGAACCCGCCTTCCAATGCAGGGGACACGGGTTCGAGCCCTGGTCTGGGAAGATCCCACATGCCGTGGAGCAACTAAGCCCGTGCGCCACAACTACCGAGTCCTGCACTCTAGAGACCGCGAGCTACAACTACTGAGCCCGTGTGCCACAACTACTGAAGCCCGTGTGCCCTAGAGCCCGTGCTCCACAACAAGAGAAGCCACTGCAATGAGAAGCCCGTGCACCGCAACAAAGAGTAGCCCGCGCTCGCCACAACTAGAGAAAGCCCACGTGCAGCAACGAAGACCCAACACAGCCAAAAATAATAAATAAATTAAATAAATAAATTTATTTTTAAAAAAAAGAAAGAAAGGGCATGGGAGCAGGAACTCGAGATGCCACAGATGAGGTGGTAACTTTTCTGAAATGAGGTGTCAGTATTTTTGACCTTTTTTCCTTTAAACCTGCTTCATGGGGAAATGTCTGAGACTGCAGAGGGCCAGGCATTCCCAAAGGGGAATTTGGTCCTGCTCTAATGATTTTCATCTCAGTATGCCAATCCAAAAACGATTTGCATTTTAAAGGAGGAGATATTTACACAAATGGCACAGGGTGGGAGACAGCAGGGCTGGAAACTCACGCTTGTATACTTTGCATCCTTTGCCTACGGCTCCTACAGTCCCTGAATTGTCTCAAAATCCTCTGGTCTGTGATTCAGTGGGACAGGTCAGCAAACAATGGCCCACAGCCCACATGGGGCCCTCCAATTTTTTGTACAGTCCACAAGCTAGGAAAAGTTTCTATATTTTTAAAGGGTTGAAAAATATCTGTAGAAGAATAATGCTTTGCGATATGTGAAAGTTACATGGAATCCGAATCTCAGTTCCTCATTATAAAAAGGCCTATTGAGTACAAGTGCACTCATTAATTTCTGTATTGAATACAGCCCTTTCCATGCTACAGTGGCAGGACCATCTGATCCACAAAGCCCAGGATACTTACTACCTGGCCCTTTACAGAAAGAAAGTTTTCTGGCCTCAGATAGAGGGGCTGAAATAAAGAGAGTAGCTGTCATGGAGGAGGATTTGTCTCCATTCCTCTGGGTTGCGTTGGAGGAGGGCATCTGTCTCCCTGGTAGAACCTTCCCATCCAAGTCTGCGTGTATTCTTACATGTCACCAATGTCGGCCTCTGTTCTGCATGTTCCTTCCACCTGACACAGGCCATGACACCAGTCTTTACTGCTGAAACGAAGGGGAAAGGAAGGTTTTTCTTAACTACAGGAAGACTAGGCACTCGGTCTCAATGTCAGGAAACAGCCCAACCTTCACAAGTGAAGGTCGTAGCAGGCCAATGAATTGGGATATTTTGAATATGTTCCAGTGGTCTATACAAAAGGTGGGGATGAGCTGGAGGAAGGCCAGTGGGCTAATTAAATCCACCCTGTCTCCAGCTCTGCCCTCTCGACCCATCCCCAAGCCAACAACAAACCTCCGGGTCAGAACTCCCATCGCACGTGATGTGATTCCGACATCACCAAGTAAAACAGAGTGAGCACAGGGCTGGGAAAAGAAGATCCACTTTTTTTTCTTGCGGTACGCGGGCCTCTCTCTGTTGTGGCCTCTCCCGTTGCGGAGCACAGGCTCCGGACGCGCAGGCTCAGTGGCCATGGCTCACGGGCCCAGCCGCTCCGCGGCATGTGGGACCTTCCCGGACCGGGGCACGAACCCGTGTCCCCTGCATCGGCAGGCGGACTCTCAACCACTGCGCCACCAGGGAAGCCCAAGAAGATCCACTTTGATACTAACTTGCTATGTGTCCTTGAAAACAATAACTGCAATTATAATTGTTATTCTTTGTTGAATGGCCACCAGGCTCATTATCTCATAAGAATCTGAAAAGGCAAGAATGATTAATCTCATTTTACAAAGTAAGAAAATTGAGGCTGAGTCATTTAACCCACTGCGGAAGGTCACTTTTCTAACAAATGATGGAATACAGATTTATTCAGCTCCAAATACTATGCTCTTATTATGATTAAAAACTTGTTTCCTCTCTGCTCCTCAGTTTCCTTACCTATAAAATAAGATTATATTGAATTCATTTCAAGACTCCATCAGTGGGACTTCCCTGATGGTGCAGTGGTGAAGAATCCGCCTGCCAATGCAGGGGACACGGGTTCGATCCCTGGTCTGGGAAGATCCCATATGCTGCAGAGCGTCTAAGCCCGTGCACCACAACTACTGAGCCCACGTGCACCTAGAGCTCGTGCTCCACAACAAGAGAAGCCAACGCAATGAGAAGACAGCGCACCAAAACGAAGAGTAGCCCCCGCTCACCGCAACTAGACAAAGCCCGGGCGCAGCAACAAAGACCCAGCACAACCAAAAATAATTAAAAACAAACAAACAAAAACCACACAAGTAATTGTCATCACCTGAACGTGGCCAGCTCTCTCTCTGGGAGCTGTGTTTCTCTTTCCCTGTCCTCTTTGGCCCTTGCCTTCCTGGTCTCCAATTCTCCATGCTCCCAGCAGATCTGAGACCCATAGGCATGACACCCAGCTGGAAACTCAGGGCTCTAGAGCGCAGTCTCAGTAATTGTGGCACATGGGCTTAGCTGCTCTATGGCATGTGGGATCTTCCCGGACCAGGGCTTGAACCCGTGTCCCTTGCATTGGTAGGTGGATTCTTAACCACTGAGCCACCAGGGAAGCCCTGTGTGTTTTTTTTAAGATGTGTTATTCACTTATTTATCCATTCCATAAACATTCATTAAGCATCTTCTTAATGTCAGATACGTGCCTAGGAACTGGATTCTGTTCTAAAAAGCGTGCTTCAGGCATTATTACATTTTATTGGAGAGAGGGGGTTGTGTGTTTACTTTAACTTCCAACACATATTTGTTGAACTATTGCTGTGCTTAATGAACTGTCAGCTCTGAATCTGAAGAGACGATCTCTGGATTCCAACACTTGTTTTGCCCTTCCCAGCCTTTCCACTGGAACAAACTTTGAAATACAAAAGCCAAGTGAAGTCACAATCTCTCTGGAGATACAGAAGTTGGTGGATGGTCTTTGCTCTGAGCAAGACACAGAAGAAGATTTAAGGTACAACAACTTGGCTGTGGAGACTCCGAAGAGACTTTCATTACTCCTGCTGTGTCTCCTCTTAAGAGAGACGGGCCTTTGGCAACCAGGAGCCAAAGACCACACCTCTAAAGTGAAGCTGCTGGTTCTGCGGTGGCCCCGCCCTTCACTCTTCATGCGCTCCCACCCACACCTGCATCCCTTGGCCAGGCTCTGTTTCTGGAAATTAGTCTCTTTCTGAGCACATCCTCTCTGAGAATCAAACCCCCAGCAGCGGCCAACAGAAGTAAATAAATGGGAATGTCTTACACCTTGGAAGAATAAGACTGTAATAACATGGACAGAAACGGGAAGAATGAGAGTGATACCCATCAGGGATTGTAGTTTTACATTTTCTGTGTCTTGCCAGAGAAAAGAACTAGAATGTTTTAATTTTACAGAAAGAAATTTAACTTCCTTCCCACAGTCAGATAACTGTAACGTATAAGCAGACGAATCTCACAGTCAAGCACACTGTTGGACAGAACTTTCTGCAAAGATGGAAACATCCCATGTCTGCACTCAGAGGCTGTTGAACACTTGGAATGTGGCTAGTGCAAATGAGGAACCACATTTTAAGTTTATTTAATTTTAATTAATTCATAGCTGCATGTGGCTAGTGGCTACTGTATTGAACAGTGCAGGCCTAAGAGGAACCCACTAGACAAATAAATACCAGGCACCAGAAATTTGGCTAAGGCTTCTAAACTTCAATATATCCTTCTGCATGTAAATTCAAACAGGTAAAAACAGGGCAGTTAGGAAATTCCATTCTTTTTGAGGGCAAACGACAGAGCCTACTAGCTCTTGCCTCGTGTAAGGATGAGTAGCAATAAAAAGAAAATAAACATTGGACCCAAGAATATATTTTGAGACATAAAAGAGCAAACACATATTTTTCATCATCTAGTGTAGGAAAGAAAAATATCTTTTGAAATCTATTGCTTAAATTCTCAATAATACCCAAGAATAGGAACAGTTTATAAAAGGAAAATTGAAAGATTAGCTGTTGAGACAACAAATTGAGATGGAAAAATAGGGGGCTGAAAATCAGGAAGAGGTTAAAAATTTGTTAGATGAAAGAAGGAAAGATTATAGACAATTGAAATGTAATCATAGAATTGCCATCTGCATCAGAAGTCTCAGAAGTCCCAAAAGACAGAATCAAAACTGTAAAGATCAAAAGAGCAATCTGGAAGATGCATTTCCCAAGCTCCACTTGACTGTAGATTTTCAAGATGCAAACAACTAAAGTTAAGAGGAATGAATGGAACAGAAGCAATAAGCAAACACACAATCAGAGAAAAACATTCATAAATATAAAGACAGACGCAAGGCACAGATTGAAAGAGGTCATTAAAAGCTGGTAAAATAAGTGAAAAGAAGCCAAGAGGCAGATATGTCTTTCACGAGAGGTTTGCTTTTAAAGAGTTAGCCAAAAATTCTAAGAGTTTTCAGCCAAACCTATCTCTCTTCACCTAGCTGCCCTCAAAAGTGGATGATATATGAAGAACAACAAATTTAATATTTCTATAAACTACCTTAATATCACTCTTGACAGTCAACCGTGCACACACACTATAGCCACAGAGCTTTCGCTCATCTGCAGCCTTTTACTGGATTTTTATAGAATAGAATCAATCTTAAAATAATAAAAATGTTTTAAACTAATAATTTAATAAAGTAAAAAAAATAACATATGTTTGAAAGGATGTCTACTTTTTCCTCAATATTCAATGTTCCATCAATAAAATCCATTTGAACACTGGTTCAAGCCCTGGTCCGGGAAGATCCCACATGCTGTGGAGCAGCTAAGCCTGTGAGCCACAACTACTGAGCCCGCGAGCCACAACTACTGAGCCCGCGTGCCACAACTACTGAAGCCCGTGCGCCCTAGAGCCTGTGCTCCACAACAAGAGAAGCCACCGCAATGAGAAGCCCGCGCACCGCAATGAAGGGTAGCCCCTGCTCGCCGCAACTAGAGAAAGCCCACGCGCAGCAATGAGGACCCAATGCAGCCAAAAATAAATAAATAAAATAAATTTTTAGAAACTTTGTGTAAGTTATGGGGCCAAGCCTCACTCTTTAAAAAAAAAAAAAAAGGATGCTATTGGGAATTCCCTGGAGGTCCAGTGATTAGGACTCCGAGCTTCCAATGCCTGGGGCCCAGGTAACCAAGATCCCACAAGCCGTGCAGCCAAAAAATTAAAATCAAATAAAATATAGTATGGACGGTATGGCTTCTCCAGCATTTCTTTCAAAGATTTACTCAAGGTAATTACATTTTGAACCCTTCATAAAACTACATTTTTAACAATATTCAGAAATTGGTCCAAAGTAGGCTATAATTTTTCACAGTTATATCTTTTATGACTGTTAAAACTGTTACAGTTTAATGGATCATGATAAAACTGGATCCAAATATTCTTAAGGTCAAACTCTCCATTTTAATCTTGCTTAGCGTCTGTAGTGTGCTTTGAACGTAGTAGGAACTTAATAATCATTTTAATATACCCTAATAACCTGTATTTTTGAAGTAATGCTGCACTGCAATATACTGAATTTTGTTTATTTTCAAAAATCTCTTTTCTGGAAATTCTTCTGAGTTTGTAAGTTCTGGTACAGCGTCTTCTGACAGTAGTGATGATGTCTCAGTGCTGTTTCCAGCTGTGTCTGTGATATGCCCGTGGACCTTCTTCCCATTGACTCCATTCCTTACCCTCAGAGCACAGGAGTGCGTGAGCCAAGCCTGGCCAGTCCTCCCCAAGAATGTTTATAAAAATACACTTGGGGTACTTCCCTGGTGGCGCAGTGGTTAAGAATCCACCTGCCAATGCAGGAGACACGGGTTCGAGGCCTGGTCCGGGAAGATCCCACATGCCATGGAGCAACTAAGCCTGTGTGCCACAACTACTGAAGCCCGTGCACCTGGAGCCCGTGCTCCGCAACAAGAGAGGCCAACGCAGTGAGAAGCCCATGCACCGCGACTAAAGAAAGCCCGCGTGCAACAACGAAGTCCCAGTGCAGCCAAAAAAAAAATACACAGGGGAAAGGAGTTTTCCTTCTGCTGGGCTGTCATCGGCCACCTTCCCTTCTCGTTCCTGTGCAGAGAACCAGTGTGAGTAGGAAGCAAGCAGGAAGGAATCCAGATGAAACAGCTGGGAAGGTTATGGAGAGTGGTCCCTGCAGCCTGGACCCTGGGGCTTCCCTGGGCCTCTGGCTGCTACCCTGGAATTTCTTTTTCTCAGTCCTTTTGCTCCTGCTGATTTGAAATAGATTTCTACCACCTGCCACAGAAAAGAGACCTGACTAATAATTACAGAAATAAATGAAATTGAAAAAAAACCAGTTGACTCTGAACAACATGGGGGTTGGGGTGCCGTTGAGAATCCGCGTGTGACTTACGTCCACCGACTTACATATCCAGAGTTCCTCTGCATCTGGGAATTCAATCTACCACAGGTACTGCAGTAGGTGTTCATTGAACAAAACCTGCCCGTAAGTGGACCTGGCAGTTCAAACCCATGTCGTTCAACTGCATGCATATAGTTTTAGGCTATCTGTCAGTTAGAAAGAGGTGCCTATTATTACTTCTTTCTAAAACAAAAAGCCTAAAACTATAAATTTGTTTAATTCGCCACTGAACTCTGTCCTCCTGAGCAGCTACCCCTGACCTTTCATACTGTCTTATACTTGTCTGTTTACTTACACATCCCTGTTCGTAATCTATTTCTGTGTAGCAAATTATTCCAATACTACTTTGCTTCAAATGATCATTTTGTCTTATCTCACGATGTGATGGGTCAAGAATTCAGACAGGCCTTGCTGCATGAATTGTTAACTCCACATAGTGTCCAAGGGTCACGTGGCAGCAGGCAGTCGGCAGCTGGTCTCCTCTGGAAAGTCCAGACGGCTTCAGTCACGTGTCTGCACTTGGCGGGGATGACTGGAAGGCTGGGCTCCGCCAGGTGCCTCATCCACCCCATTCGTCTTCCCGGTCTCCACGTGGCCCACTCAGCAGAGTTGTCAGACTTCCTACCCGGTGGCTCAGGGCTCTGTGAGGGAAAGGAACTGGAAACCACCGATCTGCAAGGCCTCGACCCAAACTTGGCACTGCATCGCATCTGCCATATTCTCATGGTCAAAGCCAGTCTGGACTCCAAAAGGAGGACAGTGTCAAAGAATCTATGGCCTATTTTATCCACTGTACCTACTACTCTGTGAGCACGTTGAGAGCAAGAAGTGTGCCTTATTGATCTTTGCATCCCTAGATCAAAAATCAGGCCATAAACACAAGGACAAAAGCTAGAGAAGCACAATCAGAATCTGGAATCTTGAACACATCCTTGAGTAGCTGTACTAGCCCTGGATGGCCCACATCTCAACTTCTTGATACATGAAAACACAAACAAACAAAAGCTATGTGTTTAAACTCTTGCTAATAGAAAATCAGACTAGACGAATCTTCCTCTTCTGCATGAGGTCTCAGAACACAACTGAACAACATTCACAGTGGGGTTTCCTTGGAGGGGGGCAAGAGGATGGGACAATTTTGACTTAACTCATGCTGATTCCTTTAAAGTCAAGTTAGGGGAAATTGACTTGTTTTGCATCAAGAATTAAGGAACTATAGATTTGAGTATATGCTTAGAGAAGCTTAAAGGTGACCATTACAAATTTTAAATTTTATTTAAATTACAAATGACTAGAGGAAAAGAAAGGAAACAGTGCTTGTAACTTAGAGAACACAAAGGAAACATACAAAATGTAAAGCAAAATGACCTCAGACTAAATTTTCTGAAATGCCAAAATAGATAATGGTTTAGTTCTCCTGGTAAAAGACAAAGACTCCCAGCAGTGATTAAAAAAAAAAAAAAAGAAAGAAAGAAACCAAACCCACATCTAAAATAAAATGACGTAAGAAGCTAAAAGACAGGGGTAGTGGGGTGGGGTAGAGTGAGCAAAAACAAAGCAGAAAAAACTAAAATTTAAAGTAAGAAGAGTGGGACAATCTTAACAATAGAAAATAAAATATAAAGTATTAACCCAGATAAGGAAGGTTAGTTCACAATGTTAGATACATAATCTATAATAAATATATAATAGCTGTGACACTTATGCCCAAAACCATTCTGAAATACTTTGGGTAAGAATTAGCGCTAATCACATTGACAAATATTGTCTTATTAAATCCTCACCACTGTACTTTATAGTAGGTATTATTAAATGACAGATGTGGAGATCAAGGATCCAGTCTTAGATAAGAGTATGGGGGTGAAGCTTTGAAAGCACAAATGACAGATGGAAAAAAAGATGGGCAGAGCTGGGGTCGTGTTTGAATTCTGCTCCAAAGAGAGGAATTGGCAGGAATAAAGGCCAGAGCTGGCCTTCCTTTCAGAAGGCTGGTAGGGAGTGTTCCCTCCCATCCTCAGATCCCATGCTGGGGAGGGTGACGGAGACTCCCAGGCTGCCGGAGGGACCCACAGGAGGAAGACTTAGCTGGGGATGAATGGAAGGGCATTGTTGTTCTGACCTCCTATCATCTTATTTGTTGCAGGGCAGAGTCGGGCTTTGCTCATGAGAAAAGCTGGTGCTCAGGCAGATGGAAAACTGAAAGCGTTCAGGACACATCCTATGCACATTGGAGGGACCCTGGCCCCAGACTGGAACAGCTTTGCTCACTCTCAACATCTAGGAAACAGTTCAGGGCCTGTTTATTTCTTGTTACTACTCAGCTATGGATGCTCTTCTGCTTACACACTGTCAAATAATAACATTCAGAATAAGCAGGGCTACATTCCAGAGCAGAAGAGCATCCATTTAGGTTGCCTTCAAAAGAAGCCAACTTATGTTCTTGCACGGTAGCCCAAGCCATTGTCTTTGGTTGGTTGATTGGTTTGGTTATGTTTGGACTTTGTATTGAAGTGTCTTGCGAACATGATTCAGCTCAACGTGTCCAGTGACTACTCAGAGGAGAAGGTGTTGAAAACACCACTAAGAAGAGACATTTAGGGAGGAGATATGGGAACATATGTACATGTATAACTGCTTCACTTTGTTATAAAGCAGAAACTAACACACCATTGTAAAGCAATTATACCCCAATAAAGATGTGAAAAAAAGAAGAGACATTTGGTTAGGAATGGGGAGAAAAGTAAAGATGATGCAGGAATAAATTAAAAGTGGATTTTTTTTTAACGACAAATACCGCGTGTGCTTGTGGAAATGAGCCGTTGGACTGTTACAAGGATTCTGAAAGAGCAAACTGTGTATCAGCGATAACCCAGAAACGTAGGGAAGAAGTGATTGACCAAGAGCAGCATTGGCCTCTGTGTGGTCGGCTCAGGAGAGGGGCAGGGTCACGGAGAAGCAGGGCAAATGTGGGAGGGGCCACAGAAACAAAACACGTGTGGGAGCCCCGCCCTGGTAGCCCATTGGTTTAAGGCCAATGGAAACTGACTAGTTCTCCTGGGAACTTCATCAGGGAAGAAGTGTCTTTGTGTCCAGCTGTGAAGGGTAGTCTCCGCTTCCTGTTGGGAATATACCTGGGGTTGTAGGTTAAGTCCTCTCATTATCAGGTAGGGATCACAAATATTTTGGAGCCTCGTAGAGTCTGGGTTTCTCTCTGGGGCTCTTTTCCTGAGTTCTCAAACCTCAGGGGTGCATGAGGCATTCTGGGGGCCTGATTTGGCAAAGAGACCAAGGCTGTTATCTGGGCAAGCCCCCGCCCAAGCTCTGGTTCAGGAAACACCAAGTACCATAGTTTAGGGAATGATCACACCACGCGGGTTCTGGCGCTAATTCTGCCACTAGTCAGCCAGGATTTTGGGTGAATCCTCTACGATTCTTTGCCTCATTTCACTCAGCTGGAGGTTGGTACACACTCCAAGAACTGTACAGCCATAAGGGAGTAGGGACACCACAAGGACCTTGTCTTAGAGAAGGATGCTTAGGTCCTACGTGATGGCATGTCTGCCAGCAAGCCTCGCCTTCCCTCTGATTCATTTGAAGAGACTCTGCCCAAGTTCAACAGGCACGTGTTAGCTATGGTTTTGCCAGTTACTTCTCACCATCTATCATCTGTTTCCACGTGTGATGGCCTTCACGTTTCCAAGACAACAATCGCTCCAACGGCACACGGATGGAAATAACCAGTTTTCTGCCTGCAGCCTCTCACAGAAGTCATTTTCGCTCACTTGCAGAGGAGGATTAAGGAGGTCTATCTAATCTTCTTTTGCCAAAGTTACGATATTTAACAGACTTTCCTCATTGAAAGAGCCCAAGGATGATCTATAGCTTTCTGCAAATGTGTAAAGAACCAGTTTGTTGCCCCCCCGATAGAGTGATTTGACCTCATCTATTTCCCCAGATTTGGGGAGGGGGGAGATTTTCAAAAGGACAAAGCATAGATGTTCCCAAAACAGTTAAAGCCATGAGACACTGACTCTATTGATGGCTTGAACTGGCCTGGAATACTTCACAAACTATCATAGGAAAATGACATGACAAGTTACGTTTTTGTGAATAGAGGAACACCTTGGTCTTTAATCAAATGGAAAGCATTCTGTTTATGTGTTTGAGGGCTTCTCATTACTCTTACACAGTTCTGTTGGTCCCTCAGTACAATAAGCAGTTACATTTTTCTAGGTTTATCAATTTAAATACGAATTATGTAATTAGCAAATGCAGTTCTAATTAGAGCTTTAAGTTTGTGACAGTTAAACACAGCTTTCTCCTTAACCTGTGAGAATGTCTGTACTGTATTTTTGGCATCTGAAATGCATTGAAATAAGACCTACAATAGCACAGAATGTCATGCACAAAATAGGTCTGTTTTTCAATGCTGATTTGAGAGTTGACAAAGGACCCTAAGTTACCACTTACAGGCAGACGTTAACCCATCTGCCCCTCTCGGCTGCCCTAATTCCCCAAGATTATCTCTTACTAGGGAGATGTTTACCAGCAGCCTCATGCCCACTGAGGCAGACCCTGAAGGACCTGCGTCATCCATGTGTCTTGGCTTCTGAATATCTCGGCTAAGCTGACCACCCACCAGTAATGGGCTGGTGCATAAATCTGCCATTTACTCAGTGCCCAGCAGTTGGGGGCAGAGCCCCTCAACATCCCAGGGGCAGAACTGCTCAGGAACATGTAGAGAAACCTGAAATAATGTTGAAGCAGCATCCAGTTATCTGGTAGAATTTTGTGGAGGTCGGGGGAAGCTGTGTCCCCTCTGGGAAGCCCTGCCCTAGGGGTGGCAGGCTTGGTCTCAGTGGTGCTGCTTCCGGCAGCCTCCCATGAGGTTCTGCGCTCCACCCTCTGTTCTGCCTTTGACTTTGCATCGTCTTCAGTTCTGTGTCCTCTCTTGGCTCTCGCCCCCTGCTTGGGGGCCCTGCTCAGTCTGGGGCCAGCAGGGTGTAGCCGCCTGCCCTGCCAGCTGAGGAGCCCCAGCCAACCACAGACAGCACACCAGTGTTACCCGGACCAGCTCTTGATGTGTTTTTCACCCGGATGGCTGGGACCCAGCCCCTCTCTTTCCAGTCTCTTCCCTGGCAACTTCTGACCTGCTGCTCAGTCTTTTCCACAAATCCGTGTTCAGACCATGCCCTGTCGCTGGATAGGAACACTTTTCCGCATGACACCTGGCTTTGCAAGGTTGTCTGAAAATCGTGTAACGTCCATCTGAGCAGTTCTTTCCGTGCGAGCCCTGGCTGTCTGCTCAGTCCCCTGGGTCTCTGCCCGGACTCAGCTGCTTCCTTAGCCCTGCTGACACAGGATGCTGGGGTCCCCGGGTGCCTCACAAGAGAGGGCACCTGAGATGTAACAAGGCAGGGATGCACTGCGGTACATTTCCACCGCAGGCCAGCAATGACAGGCAGCCAGAAGGTTCCCTCCGCATCTCCTTCTCTAAAAGGGCTTGTGTCAAAAAATGTGCATACAAGGGACAGAAAGCCTCAAGCAGAGCGAGCTATCCCTCTCAGTTTGTTTTGCAGAAGGTGGGGGGGGGGGCCTCCATTTGATTTTTTTTTTTTGGACGCAACCAGAGAACAGGATGCAGCGTGGGCTGGGGTGAACTTCTGGGTCCTCTCCTACACATTCTGCGTTGGATGGGCAAGAACAGAGGAGGCCTTTCCCAGATTCTCAGAGGTGGTGATAGACCTGCAATTAGCACACTGACACCTGAGCCTTTTATAGAACTTGCAGTCGGAGTACCTCAGAGGATGATCCACGGGCACCCTGCAAACCGTGCGCCTGTCCCAGTGTAGGTGATACACAGAAAGCTCAGTTTCAACTTTTCCTCTTTAGCCTGTATCAAATGGCTAAAGAAATTTCTGAAAACTCATACTTTTCTCCTTTCCTTCTTAAGCCCTGATTTTGCCTGAATTCTACTTTCCCATCCCCCTGCTTTTCCTCCCCTGTCCAACAATCTAGAACCTTCGAGTAGCTACAGCCGTTTTGCAGAGGCCAGGCCTCCGCTTCCTCCCTCTGCCCAGGAAGTGGAAACCAATATAGTGCTTTAATCTTCCTGGGGAACATCATTATCTTTTGATATGCCAATGTGCTAATGGGCAGTTTGCCAATCTTGTCATTTTAGAAGCAAATTGGCCTAAGTAATCACCTAAAACAGCCTCTTCCAAGGGACTTTTCCCCCCCCCTACATAGGAAACAGCACCTGTCATTTCCAAGTGTGAGGGTCAGAGAAAATATTTCTCCCCCTAAATGATGCAAGGGATTTGTTTGAAGCCTTTGCAGACCTTCCATGTAAATAAAGCTTTTTTTTTTTTTTGAGTAAAAATTCAATGCACGCTCAGAGGATTTCAGTGTTGTCAAATATTCAATTTAAACTCTCCCCGTTATTTACATCCTCCATCCTAACAACCATGATTACCCCAGAAAATTTTGTCCCTGTGGAGAGCATTCAGGCCACGTGGGGCTGGTGTTATTACCTGAGCGATTCTTGTCTCCTGTAGGCTGTGTTCCAAAGCCTTATCTCTATCGTTCCCTTTGTCCCATCCGGCGCCAAGTGGGCGTTCTCCACAGCAGCAGACAATGATTTCCATCTCTCAATAATCAGCCTGATTCCAAGGGGATGGATTGGGGGAAGCCAGAGCCTGAAAGCTGCTGGGCATCGGGCTCCAGGGTGGGAAAGCTCGACTCCCCTGCCCTGCTCTCCCTGCTGCTTCTGATCTGAGGAATGAACACCCCGCCTCTTCTGTTCCTCATACAGACGTTTCCTAACACGCCTAAAGCCAGGCTGGAGGATGCTGCCTCCCTGCTTCTCAAAGGGCTCTCCGGTGCGTGCTGTTTTCCTCTGACTCAAGCCTGGGAGCAGCAACAGGACGTGCGGCTTGGGCTCCGGCAGGTGGTCATGGGGTGACGCTTGAAAGTGACTGATGGTGGCCACACATCTGAGTTTTTGATGTCACCTAGGCTGCAGAACAGTCTACAGACTGTCACTGTGGCTGGGATGCCACTTTTCCTCCTGCTGCCCTTGAGCTCCACGTTGATTTGATCCTGGAGTCCATGCTCTTTCTTTAGTTATTGCTAAATTGTTTGACATACTTGATTATAAAATTAAAGTGCTTTCTCACTGTCAGTTGAGACCTGGGACGCACCGGACAATTGCGGGGTCACGAAAATGAAGAAGCCATGAGTCAGAGCCTTGTCGTAGGAGAGGTGAATGGTGACAGCACCAAGGCATCCTCCTGTCACCGCCAAGTGCACGGAGTAAAATGCCAGAAACCCTCTGGACATCTTTGGGAGTTTTTGATAGAGTAATATTGTGGGCAAAGTAATTGCAAACTTCATTGAAGATGCAGGTGGCATCGGTTTTGCCCTCCTGTGATCTGGTCATATTAATTTTTCTGAGTTGCTTTAATTCACATTCCTGAAAACTGAAGTAACCCTAACGGAGGAGGTATTACTTCAGCACACCGTACCACAGTAAAAGGCATTATCACTTTCTTTACTGTTCCATCGACTTCCTATTTTACACGGAAATTGAGACCATCCTGTCCATAACTCCCCTACTGTTTTACCCAAGAAATCTGGGCTTAGAGAGAGCAAAGGGGCTTGCTTTATAAAAGCCCCAATTTCTCTCCTGGCAGAGCCTGGCTAAAACTCCTAAATTTCCTACATCTCAACTCCCTTCTTGCACCTTAATGCCGCCTAATTCATAGGGTTTCCAATTAAATTCACGATCATTTCTGTTAAGTATTTAACTTCACATCATTGAAGCAGTGAAGATGTATCCATATTTAAAATGTGTGTGGATCTTATAAAGGCATGGCTGTTTTCCC
Source organism: Monodon monoceros (assembly GCF_005190385.1). Lineage (NCBI taxonomy): Eukaryota > Metazoa > Chordata > Mammalia > Artiodactyla > Monodontidae > Monodon > Monodon monoceros. The sequence goes on along the minus strand of NW_021703773.1, from coordinate 3,726,785 downwards.
CCCCCACTTGTCAGGACCATCAAGGCCCCATCCACTGTTGATGAGAAGAATATCAGGAAAAGGGTTGTAAGCTAAGGATGGCTGGTGCAGAGAACCAACAGGAGAGCAGGACCCCTGTCTTCAAGGAAGGAGTCAGTAGGACACGTCATCAAGATCGAGGGAGCTGGTGAAATGAACACACCTTCTTTGTTGTGATCAGGCTCCAGGAATGGGGACCAAGGAGCCGGGTTCTGCGCAGAGCAGTCAGCAGCTAGACACAAATCGAGGGCTGTCCAGAGACACTGCAGCCTGATATGGTTGGAATATTTAGTCTGAAAAGTTCAAGTCCAGCAGTCTCCAGGCAGAAGGCTATGTAGTACACGTCCAAACCGCACTGATTGCCGGGTAGGGCTCTCATTGGCTTGGGGACTGGGGTGGGTGGGACTCCTAAACCCACTGTGTCCCTAACGGGACTGGGCAGAACTAAGCCAGCTCCAACCCCGCAAGAAAGCACTCATCCTCCCACAGTGATGGGGATTCTGGCCATGCTTCTCTAGCATCTGTGCTGTGAACTTGAACCAGAGGGCAGATTTCTGAGCAAACACATGAGGAATTCTAGTCAGCTAACAATTAAAAATGTAGGGTGCCAAGGGGCAGACATATTTACAGAGCTGGGTCCTTTGATCTTATGTCCACGCGTGGTCAGCTGACTTTCCGGAGTTGCGGGCTCATGTGTGATGCAGTGGGCTGGGCTCCAGCTCACAAGGTTTAGGACTCAGCAATGTCTGCCTGACATTTATTACCACTCAGACTGGCAGTCATAAATCCAGCTTCATTTTTCCAGTTAAGTGGCTCCTCTCATGAGACAAAGGAACAAAGGGGAATAATCCACAGCTGTGCAATTCATCCTGCATCTTATCAAAAATAGAACAAAGTATAGAAATGAATAGGTCGTGTTGTAACAGATTCATATTTATGTACATACACGCGTGTACACTATATTACAAATACTGTATAAAAACATATGCTAACCTCTGCTCCGCCTATGGAAATATGTTGAGGAGATGCGTGTCTTCTCTCTCTGTGTTTAGAGCCAAACTGATCACGAGCAGTCCTTGGTAGCTGCAAGTGTGGGTCCTGGTTCAAGGTAAAAGCCCAGCAGGCAGACGGAGCTACTGGAAGAGATGCTTGGGGGGAGGGGTGGCCGGCAGAGATGCTTGAACCTGGGGATGGGGGAGGGGTGCAGCGGGAGTGAGACAGATGAAGGTGCCTCTGGGGAATTCACTTTTACAGTTTCTGGAAAGCTTTGGGCTCTGCTCTTCTGGGAAGCTCTTTCCTACTGGAGTTATACTAGCTGCAACCTTCTTCTATACAAGGTTCTATCTCATCATGTGTTTTTAAAAACAAGAATGGTCAAAATGAGAGAGATGGGCAGGATAGTCTTAAAGGCCTTTTCCAACTCACACTGAATGGCTCTGTTTTACATTAACCAATTATTAGCTAGTTGGATGGTAGAAGGAGGGGAGAAGAAGAAATGCGTATAGTTAATTTGTTCAATTTTTACAACCCTATAATAAAAGTATCATTAGCTCCACCTTAAACATTGAGAAACTGAAGCTCAGAAAACGTACATAACTTGCCCAAGGTCATAGAGCAAATAAATGGCAGAACTGATTCTAAATTCAAGTTATTTTTAACTCCTGTATCATTTCTTTTATAGTGTCCCCTTTGTCTGGAATTTTTTATTCAATAAATAATTACTAAATCAATATATGCACATATGATAAACACAACCCATACAACCCCTTTAGTCCTTGTTATAAACTGAATTACTAGAGTTTGCAAAAAAGATAAATAGATTTTGGTTTTGCATTTTCCCTCCTTGGGTACCCGCCTCTATTCTCAAAAAATAGAGCTTTGGCTAAAGAAGAATGATTGCAAAGGAAAACTGGTTTGTTCTCTTCAAATCCCATCAATGTCAGATAATATCATATATTTCCTGAAAGTAGGAACGGTACTCTGTCTTGCATTCGACATCTGCAGAGATGAGGCCCTATAGTAACCAAGATATGTGTTACTGTACAAAAATGGGTGAGGATTGAGTCCAAATCCACCCAGAGAGAGCTCACCATTCATCTGGGAAGATAGGCAATTTCTGAACCAGGGGGTCACTGGAAAATAACTCAAGTATTTAGTTCATTTGGATCTCAGTACCATCAAAGAAGTAAATGGCTGATGGAATCCCTGGGTGGAACACTCAGTTTATTATAAACCCCCATGGGTGGCTTGCAAAGGGTACCCGGTTAGCTTTCATCACAATTAAACTCTCTATACCTAAAGGACACTGAGAGATGGTAGCTTATATAAAGAGGTAGGAGATGAGCTTGTAGCTGGCCTTAAATTAAGTGGTAAAGAACAAGATAACGAAGACAGAGGCTTTAAAAAAGATGCCTAGGCAAAAGCAGAAACTTGTTGGCTTTTAAAAACTATGTCTCCAAAATGCCAAGTATTCTCCATATACTGACTGTATTTCCTTTTACTAATCACTTTTTTTAACAGCAACATGATCTACTTAAGCAAGAGGGGTGGAGAAATGTACACACCACTGAGGAGTCCTGAAGGTGTGGTCCTTGTTGCCAATCAACATGAAAGATAAAAGAAGAATGAATGTGGAAGAAAAAAGGAAGGAAAACTCAGACCATTCATTAATGCTCCTCCAGCTGACTGTGGACCCCTGGAGGCCAGAGGATGTCTTTTCTCTACTGGGTGTGATCTTTCTTCTGCTTTGACAGTTCTCAGAGTTTCTGCAGGTAGCTTTCCTTGCAAGATGACTGCCCTTCTTTCCATTATTCTCAAGCGTCACCAAAGAGACGACCTTTTTGACAAAAGAGAAAAGCATCCCTACTACATTGCTTGTACCTATGCAGCATTCATAATTTTCTTGGAACTAGTATTAGGGAGGCCAATCACATCCTTCCATTCTGAGCTTCTTCGGACCATTTATGGCCAGAGTAGTAAACTGATGGGACATGGGGTAGGCTCAGCATGGCAACTCTTTGAGTCTGAGTGATAAAAGCATTAGTATGGATGCTGTTATGAATACTGATTAACACTCCATCCAGCTATGAAGCCAATATCAAGAAATATGAGAATATACAATAAGAAACTAATTTTAAAGTAGGACATTTGGTCACTGAGTTGACCGCCACAGGGAAACCTTATCTTGCCCATCACTGGTGGTCTTACAGTCAGACTTTTAATCATTTCAAGTAGAAAATGCACTGAGAGTTCTCAAAATAGCAAGGATGCAAGAGAGGAGTCCACGATTGTGTATAGCAATTTCACTTTTTTCCCTTTAATTAAGACATGAATAAATTTAGCGGCCAAATGCACTACATTGTACATTACTTCAGCTTTCTGAAGTTGAATCAGCCCTTGCTGGTCCTCGTGGCCACCTGTGGGATGAGAGAACTTGAGCTTGGACTACAAAGAGCCACCGTTGATGTGACAGTTTAGCACACGACAAACAGTTTGACTGTTCTTCACAGTGGTAGCCTGTGTATGATAGCTGGAGGTCGGGGGACAGGGAAAATTAGGTTTTTTTTTTCCTTCACTCATATAATTTGAAGATTATAGAATGTGGTTTTTAAAGGTCAGAATGAATTGCTAATGAAGTTGAGACATTTAAAATTAGCAAAAAATAACTGCTCCTCAGAATGGTGACTAAGGAGTAATTAATCATACAGGGGAAAATGGTAACCAAGTAGAGCCGGCAGGAAAATTTCTTATTAACTCATTGCCATTGAGCCTTCAAATGACATTACGAAGAAGCTGTCAGATTTTAATGCCTTTCCTTTCTCTTAGGCTATATCCTTTTTTAAAAAAAACAACCAGTGTTCACCATTTTTCTAGGAAGAAACAAACCAAGGTAGACATTCTTCTGCCCAGTCTCTCTTGCAGGGAGGTGTTCCAAAATATATGGACTAATAATGACTCCTCCCTCTTTAACTCAACATGTGAAGGAATTAAGGGTTACATTATATAGGCATAACCTTCACCCCATTCTAATTAATTTTTAAACATAAATCACTGACCATTTTTGGCATTTAAACTATTATAGTGCAAATGACTTAATACGCTCTTTAAACTAAGCGTTGATCTCCTCTCCACCCCACCTTGGAGAACACCTGCTTTAGAATCTGCTTAAGAAAGCACTTTGGTTTTGCTTCTAGGTACTTTTTTTTCCTTGGGGGCTGCGTTTGCCAGACTTGAGTTAGATGCGTCAGTCCATGCTGGGACTCTCAAAATTTCATTTCACATCAAAATATTTGGATATGAAATTTCAAGTCAAATTTATCAACATGAAGATAACAATGAAATAACCAGATAGTTCATCTGACATGCATATCTTAAACTAGAGAGCTAAGACAACATTTATCCAGGGATTTATATTTTTAAGCACTTGACATGTATTAATTAGCTAATCCACACCACAAACCTATATGAGGTAGTTTAGCATGACTTTGGGATGAATAAACTAGGTAAGAAGCATGAAAAGAAAAAAATCCATCCCCACAATAGTATGTTGATCAGACCATTCTCATTCTGGTGACAAAAAAACAACCATCAATTCTTTGTACGATCTGGTCAAATGAACGAAGAATATTCAGCTTGGATGGCACATAGAAAGGGTAGTTATTTGATTACCTGACAGTTAAGAAAGGTTATTTTCTTATTGGAGTTCCAATAGGCTGTGCTCATGTGACCTGTCAGAAACTCCTCACTCAAAGATCAGCTTCAGGAGAGGTGTGAGACCTGCCCACCCCAATGACCCCAGGGCTCAAATTTCCCGGTGGGAGTATTAGCATTTTTTCATCTATCTCATGTTTTTCTTCTCTTGGTCTGATTGGTCTAATAAACTCAGGTCAATGTAAAGGTATAAAGACCCCTGCAGTTCCCATGTATGTTTGTATGTCATCTAAAAGGTAAAGGAAAAAAAAATTCTATTGGTCTTTGTAGTCAAGCAATTGCTGAGGAGTTTTGTTACTACTTTTATCAGCCAAAGGGATCACTGGAGTCCTCTCTACTTAGCAGATTGCTTTATGATCATATTTATGAGTGTGTTGGGCTGCGGAGACTATGTGCAAAGAAAGCTCATTAGCTTGGGTCTCACTCCTGTGGCGTTTGTGGCCAATGGCCCAGGAGCCAGCCTGAAGGTTTCCTCCGTAGTTAAAGAAGAAGAACTCTGCAAAGCAAGTGCACTACATGCCCAGAACTGTAGGAGATTCTATCTCTGTGAGAAAACGTACACTATTTCAACCACTTAGCAAGGATCCTTTTAAATACAAACATTTCACATTAACGTAAGAACACCATTAGGCTTGTGTGTTAACTCCGAACCATTTTTCTCTCATGGGAGTCAAACTTCAAATGGGCATTCGTTGGTTAGTCTAGCTGACATGGCTACAAACACTCTGGAACAGTGCAAATACTTTAAATATTGATAATTTGGATATTCTCACTCTTTCAAATAGATAGCGTTCTCCCCCAGTGCCCTTGAATTGAGATTTTACAGGGACTCCTGGACTCTTCTCTTTCCCCGAATCTCTGCTGTAATCAGGTCCTTCCAGAGCAGCAGGTCTGCAGAGGGCTCTTCCTCTCCACCAGAATTAACTTGGCTATTTGAAAATAGTTCCCTTACATCTCAGTCCCGTTGTTCCTAATGACATTGGAAGGTAAGACACAACCTAATTAAGCAAATATAACCATACCCCCCAAAAAAGGAACAGAAACAACAAGTAGCTAGCTTCCCCGGCAGAGATGCTTCCATTTAAGACTTCCCCAAATATAAATAACATTCATCATTACCTCCATGGTACACTGGAATGACAATTCCCTTTATCTGCAGGGGCAGAAAAAAAAGAAATTTGAAAACAAACCACAGACCTCTGGCAGGGTATTCACTTGCACTGGACAGGTTGCCAAAGAGCAATGGTATTTAGATGAGGAATTCTGAAATAATCTGATTATTATATCTGGGAGCTTATCTGTAAAGGGTGTGGCACAGCCTTTCTGAAAAGCAAAAGAGATCTATGTTCATAGGCGAGTCTATATTGTTATTAACAACAATAACAACAAAAAACACTGAAGGATATGAGCTCACTCACAAACAGAAACAGACTTTTTCTTTCTTTTTCTTTTTTTTACTTGGACAATGCTTATTTTACAGCAGAATTGACAAAGAAAGCCTTATTTTACACACTTGAAGAAAAGTCATCATTGGAGGTTTGTACCTCTTTTGTGTGCTTTCCAAAACAGAAAAATAGACTGCTTCCTTTCAAAGCCTCCTTCCTTCCCAAGGGATGGCCCATGACTGGCGTGGCTGGCGTGGCCTCTTCTCTCTGCAGACCCGGAAACTGACAAGCCTGGTCTCTCCTGAGTGGACCTTTCTCAAGAGAATGGTGCCAAATTGCAAACATCTCCGGAACAACACTGTGATGTCTAAGTCATTTCATTTATTGCTCACTGAGCTTTAACCACCTCAGCTCTCTGTGGAAAAATCACAGACATACAGAAAATCCTGACACCAGGAGATCAGTCACAATGCACAGAGGGCAACCCCAGCCAGGCCCTAAGAAGCATTTAAATGCCCAGCTCTGCAGCCAGCCTGTAGGACTCCAAATCCACTCGCCATGGAGAAGATTTCAACCTAGAAATTTAAACCTCCGAGATAGTCCCCATCAGAGAGTAATGGTTTTCCAGTCTGCCAGTGGCATTCTCCCTAAAGAAGTGGTTGAATCTCAGTTCAGCAAAAGGACTTCAGTGAGAAACAGAGGAATAGGTGACCTCAATACCCAAGGCGGTCATTTGTTCAGAATTCACTCACTTCTTTCCAAATCATCAGTGCCCTACACAAAAGCCCACAATTCAGGCCAACTTCATAAGAAGCCCTCATTTATTTCCCTTTCGTATGGGGTTGATCATTCTTCTTTTGAATGCCTTTGGGAAAACGTTTCATCAAGGTCAACTGCTATTAAGACATTTTTGCCTAAGAGGATCATCATGCAGGAAAACGAATTCTTTTCCTAAGTTATTATTTTGGCAGCTTGCAAAAGAGGACTTGGCTTAACCTTGAGAAACTGTTGTTTGAATGATCAGATAAAAAAGACGAGGATTCCTCCTTGATTACCCTCTTCATTCTGGTTCAGATGGCAAAGATGGCTCACATTCTTGAAGGTGAAATGAGAATTTGTGTCCACATTACGTATTTTCTACTAATAGTGATTTGTCTGGTTCTGTGCACGTTGCCACCAATCACGTCAACAAGATGAAAAAATAAAGTTTATTTCATGATTGAAGTGGTTTACATCTCGATCAGCAAGGATTTAACAGAATAATTATATGTTGAAGAAATCTGAGAATAAATTGGAAATTGAGATTTTCCACTGCCTTCAAGTTTGAACGATGCTGTTTGCTATAGGATTATAATTGAGAACATGTGCTAAATATATTATCAGGAAAGAGTTTTTAAAAACCATCCGAATATCATAACTTACCACAAAATTAAAAAAAAAAGAAAGAAAGCTCATTCACTCTCCAAAACTTAAATTAGTCATATGTTAATCTGTGAATCCTCATAAGAAATGTTCATTGTTCCAGAAAGAATCTTCTTCTGGTGGTGGGTAAGCGATTCTCCACGGCACAGAAATCCTAACTTATTTTTTCTCATCTCTTGATTGATGTTTTCACTGCTTATTCTTCAGGCTATAAAACAGAAGGAAATACAGTCTTACCTTCTTTCATAATTACATAGTCCCATCTATCCCCCCACCCCCCTTTCTCTCTCTCTCTCTTAAGCTCTTCCCATCCCCCATACCACTTTAGCCATCAAATTAAAATAAAGGTGAATTGATAACGATGAACCTTTTAAGTTCTAAATAGCATGTATATATAATAATTCAATTACCAGTGCACTTCAGTGTATGTAGAAGAAAACAGATATCTCTATACTGGCAATCCAGACACTAAATTCACTCTGAAAGTTCTTTAAAATTAAAATAATAAATTGAATTTTATATATGGCATATTGCAAACACCCATCTTTAAGTTTCAGGTGTCACTCTTTGCCAAACCCTCTTTTGGGGAGGGAAGGACAACATTATAGCATTTAGATTTCAAAGAAGTATAAGCCCTCTTCAATTCATTCCAATTTTCAGTTGGACAAATAGGAAGAAATTGTTTCTGGTTTTACTCTCAAAAGTATAGATTTAAATCAAATAGATAACTAATTTTTAACGGGTTTTTAGTTGTGTTTTCCTTTATGGTAAGAAGATACCTCCATGTATTACATGCCTACCATGTGTCAAAACTTTCACATTTATTTTACATGATAATTTGATCCCCTCATCCACCTTTAATATGTATGTCATTTCTCCCCATTTTAAAGGTGAGAGCACTGAGGCCGAAATCGGCTAAGTTAATGGCACAAGGTCATCAGCTGTCAAGGGCGGGAGCTGAACCCTGGGAAAGATCAGAATCAAAGGCAAAAGAGCTTGTTGACATGATGTGAAGGGCATTTTTCTCTCAGTATTGAAGGTATCCTCTGGCTGCAACCAGGCTGCCAAAAGAGTATCTTCTAACAATTGCCATTGACCCTAAAGCTATATTTTAGTGGGGAGGGCGGCAAAGTGCTGGAGCATGTCAAAATCCTTGCATAGATTTTCCTATTCCTCAACACTAAGATCTAAATATCTTAGTGGAAATCTGGTAAATGAAAATTCACATGCCACAAAGGAATACTCTATCACTCACCTAGAAGCACACAGCATATCGTGACATTTTATTTTCCAAAAAACAGCACTGTCATAAAATATTCTTAGGACCTGAGTAAGAACTGAATGCTGTTGGGATAATGCAGACCAAAAGAAAATGGAGACGACCTGCATTCTGGGGGTAAAAATAGCTTTGAAATTTTACCTTGGAATGACCCTGGTAAACACTGATGCTTTTTAATAGTTGTTATAAAAAGAAAAAACCTGTTTAAGAATCTCATATTCAGTTCCTGCTACCATCCGGTCATGACCTAAGGAAATTCTATAGTCCCTGTCATCTTCATGAATTAATGTGACATAATGGTTGGAAGTTCTCACTAAGCAAACAAGCGTAATCTCATTTTTAAAATCTGCAAAGATGAACACTTTTCAAATGAAAATGAGTTTGAAGTGCAGTATCTCTACATAATAGTAAGAAAGCCAAATATATTCCCAGCTGAGCAGACTTCAATCATGATTCCATTGTTAGAAGAAACCACAAGAGAGGTTTTTTTTTTTCGCTTTTTTTTTTTAACTTATAGTAAAAGTGGTACATTAAGAACATAATCCCATAATGAGGAAAAATAGTACACTCTACTTTTTTATCGTCAGAATAACTATTCAGATCCTTCCTAAACACACAGAAGTAATGACAAATTAAAATGTCTTTCAGTTCCATACAGCTTTTATAATTATTCAGCCATTACGGGTTACTGTTATTATTGCTGGAAAGGCTCTTTCATATTTTAGTCAGCATCCCATTTGATACAAAAGAACATGGAAATTTTTACTGCTATTAATAAATATGCAGTCATCCAATCCAAGGAGAAAATTCTTTTCCATCCGAGAGATAAGCTGCATAATTCATGTATTTTCAGAAATTTCTTTAAATAGAAAATTGAAGAAAGGCATAGGGAAAAAAGAATTCATTACATAGCTTCCATTTGTGGCGAGGGACAGTCTTTGTTTTCTGAGTCTTCAGTGTGATTCGATTTGAAGAGACAATTTCCATTGCATGGTATTCATACCAATCATACTCACAGAGCTCACTTTAGCTTCAACTTGTATTATGGTAAAAATGATGACAATGTGGGCTTTGTGTCATTATCTAAAAACAAAAACCCAAAGCCCTGTAACTAAAGATTACTGGGACTTATCTCAGGGTCTTAGAATGCAGTGAGAAAAGCTTAGAACAATTCGGGCTGGATATCTCTGATCTTCAGGAAGAGAAGTTTCCATGTCAGGGGGTTTGGGGTTGCATCTACCTTCTTCCCTGTTGGAGTTCCTGCCTTGGGCGGGATGTGATGACCTTGCAGGCAGGTCTTGGATTCCAGGGTCCCAACCAGATGAAAATCACATGTGCAGGGCCAGTTAGTGAAAAAAGCTTTTCTTTCCACTAATCACGCCTTTCACAGATCTGACCAGGAAGGTCCAGAGAGCAAGGATGCTGGAATGGGCTGCGAGATAGAAGTCTTACGTCATCTGATAAGGACTTAATACCTGAAAAGGAGTCTTAAATACTGAAATTAAACTGTTCTCACCTTTGAAAATACCAGAAATGTACACAGGCTTTTTAGATATTATCAAGGAGAGAGAGAGGAGGAAAGAAAGGGCTCAGGCCAAGTGTGTTTAAAGTGGTGACTAGAGAAAAATGTAACGAATCATTAATCCCAGGCTGAATTTACGCTGTTTGATAAACCAATTAAAAAGCAAAGTGAACATCTTCAGCCCTGTCAAGCCCAGTTTCTCACAGTCAGGCAGCAAGTTTACAGTGACATGAACCACAAAGTCGTGAGCCGTGGCTTATATGAAATGATATGGCCGGGATTCATCAGATAGGAGTTATGTTCCAGAGTCTCCCACAGACATGTTGCTGGACAGTTGTGACTTTGAACTTATTCAGCCTGCTGTCTGTGTCTTGAAGGATGTCCAAGGGCTTGTCATCTTTGCCCAATTTATTAAGATAGTTATAATGTTATTAAAATTATGTTTCCAGATTAAATTATGTTTCTATAATTGAACATCTCCCAATCTCTATTCTTTCTTTTCCTGCATTCCCTAACTTGGCAAATAAGAATCAAGGGCAGAAAATCGGGGTTTCCCCTGACTTGTTTCTTTCTCTCCCTCACCCCATAACCAATCAACCACAAATCTCATTGGCTTCCTGGTTTGCTCATGAACATGTATTTCCTCGGCATCCCCTACCCATCCATGCCCTATTCCAGGACTTTGACATTGCATGGTCTTCTATCTGGCAGCTTTGCAACCAGCTGTGCTGCTTCCTCGCACTGGGGTACTGACTCACTAAGTTTCCATCACCCACTGGAGAAAAATACAATCACAAGGCTCCTCTGCGATGTGACTGCTGCCTGCTTCTCCAGCTCCATCTTTTTGTCGGTCACCTTCATAATCACCCTAAACTCTGATCACAGAGAACTACCTGAGGTTTCTGAACCGGCCAGACTCCCACGTGCTTCTACAGTCTGCATAGGCTCTTCTTCTTGCCCAGGAACTCATCCCCGGCAGCTGCTCTCATCCCACTTAGTGGAAGCATATTTCCTCAAGATACCCTTTCACGAAATAACCCTGGCAAGATGTAACACAATAAGAAATGTATCTGGAATCTTCTGAGCAACCACTTAGGAGTAGAGAACAAAACCCCAAGAAAATGCCCAAGTGACAGGAAGTGACTGGTAAACTGCTACGCTTGACAAGGGGTGCAGTGTCTTTTGCTTCTGAGAGGGGTGAATGGCAGGGAATGAGTGGGGTGGGGAGAAAAGGGGAGAAGAGAAAGAGAAGGAGGGGCAAGGGGGAAGAGGATGAAGCACAGAGAGAGTAGAACCAAGAAGACAGCTTTGTTCTGTGCACGGCACTAACTCCATGATGCCCAAATCTTCAGGAGCTGTCTAAACAAATAAAATACTTGCAAAGTGTTAATTATTAGTGGAAGTCTATGTAGTCTGATTGATATGGGGGGCACTCCATAGTTATAGGGGGAGAAAGATGCAGAAAGACCACAAGACATCGGAAGTTAAAAGTACAGATAGGGCTTTGCATCCTAACAGATTGTATGAACTTTGTTGGGTGGTCCTGAGCCAACCCCAGATAACTAAAAGTGGATGGGGTTCAGCTGGGCTACACAAGATGGACTTCTCCAAACCCTCTTGGAAATGCAAATCCAGTATATGTATAATCCATTAAATACAGAACTAATTTAAGAAAATTCAGGCTAGATCAGAGAAAACTCAAATATTCTGAACATTCAAGGAATTGCAAATATTCAGAAGTATACAAGATTTAACATGGATGCAGCTCTACCACTGCCTAATATACCTAGTGCAGCACAATTGACAAGAACGATCTGCAATTAACTTACCAAAACACCTAAGAAAACAAGCCTCCGTTCCTATAGAATTTGCATTGTTTCTATGCAAATGAATGTTCCTGATGTGTTTGAGAACAATTTATTCCCTTAAGAAGGCAAATATTCTCTTTATAATCCTGTTTACTCTATTCCTTTGCTTTGCAAAACATTTTTCATAAAATTACAAAATGATGAAATGTTAGAGGCATCTGACATTTCTCAGGAAACATGTCGGAGAGTCCAAAGTCCTCGTTGTACAGAAGAGAAACTCCATGGAGCCCCGGGCACACCCATATACCCTCAGCATTCCCGAGGTCTGCACCCCGCACCCCACACCCCGAGCCCCCATTCCCCCAATGCTGGGGCTCTAGCCACAGCTGAGGCAGATGCAAACAGAGCAAGAAACCCGCAAAGCACTAGCTTTGGGGGCATCACCAGGACCCATCAGCCTCATAGACTGAGATTCCAGTGCCATTTCCTTATAGAACTCTAGGCCTTCTTAATCCCTGTTTGTTTCTAAGCCCCAGCTCCTACTTTATCTCCCGCAGGAAATCTTTCCTGACTCTCTCTTCCCCCTACCCCATCCTGATTAGGTGCCCACCCTAAGTGCTTTCCTCTATTGTTTTTCTCACCACATCCTATGGCCATCTCGCATTTACTTTCTGACTCCCTGCAAAGAAGCCTGGGACTCTGTCCATTTCTGTATTTTCAATGCTTGGGATAAGGCCTGACATAGGACTTATTGATGCATGAGCTTCTCCAAATAAACCCATGAAGAAAAACCAGAGAGGGAATCATCATCTCCTTGGGAAGGAACCCAACTCAGATTCACACAATCCTCATTTCCTGTCCTATCCTGGCCAAGTCCACTTCCATCCTGCATTTTCAGACAAGAAACACAATTAAGAATTCAAAGCTGGGTTTCCCTGGTGGCGCAGTGGTTGAGAGTCCGCCTGCCGATGCAGGGGACACGGGTTCGTGCCCCGGTCCGGGAAGATCCCACATGCCGC